>NC_056744.1:52169307-52469307 GCF_019279795.1 Protopterus annectens | reverse complement strand
CTTTTGTTATCCTGACTTAACAGAACTTCTCATGATTGCACTTGAAGAGTGCTTGTCCCTCCTGCCTGTCATAATCCCATTAGCATCACATTTGCAGCTGTGAATAGTATGCCAGTCACTACCCACCCAGTTCTGCTCTGCTGCAGAGTTTAGATCTTGATTATGAAGCTTGTTGTTGAAAACTTTGTACTGTTGATGCCCGAGAAGCTGAAGTTTTCCAGGTTTTCTGCAGTTCCTTGATCCTGGGACAAGGCCCACAATAGCACTGTCTCTGTTGCTTGGGTGAACAGTAAGATGTGTGAAGCACAATGAACATGGGAAAGGGTTGAGGCCTGCCTCATCTGTCTAAAGTAGACAGCAGCTGAATATGCCCAACTCAAGAAGTGGCAAAAGGGTCTTTTGCTTAGCCTAGGACCATTGCTTGAGCAGAAGCAATGAGAGTTGGAGGCTAGGTTTCGTGCATGGCATGCTCCTGTGAAGTCTGACTATAAGATAGCCTTAAAGGACCACTACGGGCAAATGATGAAGAAAACATATATTTTTTATCTTGCCATGATTTACTACACCTCCCAAGCTGCCTTCAGCAAAATATGTACTCATTCCTAATTTTATTTTGTTTTTACTCGTCTGCCCTCATGGGGGCAGACATGGTGATTCCTTTGGAAAGCTAAATCTGTCCCATAATGCAGACTGTGAGGACAAATAGCCCTACCATTTGTTGTCAGACTAGACTTCCATTCACTTAGAATGGAACTCCTGAAAAAAACTGCCAAGTTTGAGAGTTTGCAGCTCATGTGTCATTGACTGGTATGCGCTGAGTTTTACAAATGTTGTTCCTACTGATGTACTACACATTCACTGAAAGAAACTTGCAAAAGTGTCAACAAATTACTGAGATAAAAAAGACTTTTCACAAGGAGCAGTTTTGCAAGTTTCAGTTCCTGGCCAGGTTACTCCTCCCATCTCCCCTCCTTCAGTGGGCTACAGTCTCACATTTCCAGCTTTGCTAGATTCAACTATTTAATCAGCTTTGCATGACAATAGACATAAAAAATAGCCTGGTGTGCCACTAAAACTGTTCCCTTGTATGTCTCTTCACTTCTGAATAGCATTTCCCAAGAATAAAAAAAAAAAAAAAAAAAAAAAAAAAGAGCAAACTCATCAGTCCAGAGTTTAGGCTAGTCTATCCATTTTTTAAAATGTGCACAGTAAAATATTCAACTTGTAATGCATTTTGGCTGCTGACATGGTTATCTGTACATAGTTATTCTCTTATAGTATAACATGAACTTGTGGTATTTAATGATACATTTTATAACAGTTCTCAGTTTCTTAACAATGACCTCCCAAGCCTCCGATGTGACCTAATACTTTCTTACTATTGCTTTATGTAGTTTGTCTTAGTTGTATACTTGTAGTGTGTTTCTCATCCTCTCAGCAACAGACTCCCGGAGAAGCATATACTTGTATTGAAAGAGTACCAGCAGCTGTAACAGTGATACCACACTCCAGAACAATGCACTCAAACGTAGTACTGACAAGCACAAGGGAATGTATATGTCTGAATCAAGCAGTGATGAAATTGCTAGGGACTTCACTGAGCAAAAATTTACTCTTAATCTCTCCATTTCATAATGCATAACATTCGCACCACACTTACAAAGGCACACCTCCACCTTCCACAAACACAGCAACCCACACAACTGCTACGGTTTCTCCCTTTAGTTATTGCAAGCCAAGAATAACACTTTTTAATAAGGATACCTACCAGACAAATCTGCATAGCGCACTTGGTCTACCTGCATCATCGCAGCTCGCCCCCCCCCCCCGCAACTGTAACATTGCCAGATAAAACCACTACTATGGTCCGGTTTCTCCCTACAGTTATTGCAAGCCAAGAATAACACTATTTAATAACGATACCTACCAGACAAGTCTGCATAGCACACTTGGTCTACCTGCATCATCGCAGCTCATGTCCCCCCCCCCCCCAGCAACTGCAACATTGCCTGATAAAACCACTGCAATGGTCTAGTTTCTCCTTATCTGCCTCCACACTGAATACTTGTAAAGTAAGGCAAGTACCATTTACTTGGCGTATTTTGTCCCCCAGATAGATTTGCCTTCCTTTGTATTACTTGCACACCAAGGCCTTAAAGTAGTGTTTCTGCAACTAACTGCTTATACTCCTAATTTCCTGCTTCGACCTCTTCCTTGCTTACACTTACATTACAGCTCCAAGGCTTCCACTTCTTATGCTGATTACTTTTCTTTGCAGTCTTCTGTGAGGGGGCGGGCCAGATCTCTACCTGCTTTTTCTGGTTATACCTTCCCCCATTTTGTATCTCCCTCCTCCCCCATGCACATTAACTAGTCTATATTAGTGGGTCTCCTTGAGCGGCACCCTTTTGAAAGTTATCTTTTGGCCTGCTTGTGGTGAGGAAGCTTCTCCAGACCTTTTTCAGTGTGACTGCATCAGTATAAGTAAATTAAACTAGTACAATACAGCCAAACAGACACATTTGGTGTAAACAGAAACAAGTGGAACGATACATTTGGTGTACAAAGAAAAGAAACAAGTAAGCCCATTGATATAATTGGAGTTAGTGTTAGCCCAGCTGTGCTCAGGCTCACTCTGCTCCTCTCCCTGCTTCTATTTCCCACCCACCCCACTAGTGCTACATTTCAACTGAACTTAGCCACGCCCATCATACTAACCACCAATCACTGAATCTGCCCCACCCCTGTACCCATTTACTTCTCTTCCACTATTCCACATCCTGTAAAGCACAGTCTTCCATCTAACTACCTTGCAGTCACAAACAACACCTCTCATCATCCACCACACCCACCCCATCCCAAGCAGATTGCTCACTCATGACCAAACCTACCAAACCATGCCCAAACTACCCAAACCCACATACATACACCTCTTACAATTGCTCCTAGGTGTATCCACACTCCCACTGCTAACTTCTATCACCAACCACCAAAAACAACTTAATTTTATCCATATACCAAGAAAAACTACTTCCACTGACATTATTACAACACACCCTTTTACTCAACTAGTCCTACATCACTACCAAACCTTTATTCACCACTATGTACACAGATCTCAGCCATCACACTACCAGTCTCAAACAACTATAAAGAAATTTAAGACCCTAAACAAACTACTCAAACTCTATTTTTACCTCAGAACCTAACTCATTAGCTGCGGTGATATACACCCAAACCCAGTCCCAGAAAATCTAGGAGCCCCAACCCTCAACCTGAATGATGCCCTACTCCACCGAGGCAAATCCACGCTCCTCATTTTAAATGTAAATGTTAAGTATACTAAACAAAGTCCACAACCTTCATGCACTACTCTCCTTTTATCAACCTGAGATAGTCGTACTAACAGAGACTTGGCTTAAACCAGGCAACCACAACAATGAAATCACTCCACCAGGTTACAATATAATTTGTAGTGATAGAATAGGTAAAACAAGGGGGTGTTGCTATAGTGTATAAATCTCACATCATCCTTGAGAAAGTAGACATAACCCTAGACCTCATAAAGTTGAACTCACTCTAACAAAACTAAAACTTAATGGTAATAAACGCATCAACATCATAGGGTGCTACATCCCTCCAGGCAACAATATCCCCATTACAGAAAAACTCCTAGAATGGATATCTAACTCCCTCCCCCAGGAAAGCATAGTATTAGGAGACCTTTAATACTGACTGGCAAAACTGTTCCAGTCATAAGCCACTCTCCCATATTAACCTACATGGCCTAACCCAACTCATCACTTCCCCCCACAAGAACAGACAAGAGAACTAAACATCAATCCACTCTAGATTGGATACTCGTATCCCACCCCATACTGATATCCCTAGCAGGGTGTCTACCAGACACCAAGTAGTTACCAAGCCACATTCTTACTCGGATCAAAATCACCACACCTGACCCAAATAGCTACACGCCTAATAAGAAACAAAAAACACTTTAACTGCTTCAACGTTATTAAACAACCTAAAAATGTGCAACTGGACCCCCCCAAAAAACACCTACCTCTTGATGAAGCTGTACTATATTTCAATACTACCTTCTTAAACACCCTTAATCATCATGCCCCCTCCAGAACAACAAGAATTAAAACTAAATATACCCCCTGGTTAGCCCTAGACACAAAATCCCTCCTCATAAAAAAGAAACAAAGCCTGGACCAACTACCTAAAGCCCATTTGAACAAACAAATATATGTTGAACTACATAACAAAGCCAAAAAACTCACCAAAACAGACAAAACATCTTGCTACCAAAAGTTACAGGATAAGCACAGGAACAACCCACAAAAATTCTGGGCAGCAATTAACTCTATTCTACAACCAGGTAAAACAACTACCCCAACCCCAAAAATAGATGATAACCAAGAAGACATCCCCACACAGTTTAATAAGTACTTTATGGAAACCATCCAGACCCTTGCAAACAACCAACCGTATGACAACATCCACATCCCTGCAAATCCACCCCACACCCCCAACTAACAATTGCCTCAAGTTCAGCTTCCACCCAGAACCAACCAAATCCATTGAAAAACTACTCCACAAGGTCAAACCAACGTCTCTAGCTGCAGGTAAATTACCCGCTGAATACCTCCACCTGGCTGCAGAAGCCATGTCATATTCTGTCTCCATCGTAATTAACAGGTCCATCTCTGAGTGTATAGTACCCAAGCTATGGAAAATATCACATATCATCCCTCTACATAAAGAGGGAACCTCCCTGGAACTCAGTAACTACCGCCCTATAGCCATTCTACCCCCTTTATCTGAAATTTTAGAGAGGGGTAATACACAAGCAACTAATGAAATATCTCCTAGAAAATAATCTAAAAGCAACACAACAACATGGCTTTAGACACTTCCACAGCACCCTCACCGCACTCCACCAACATTGTCAATACTCACAGAAACAATGGACTCCTTGTATCTGCCACCTTCCTTGATTTGTTCAAAACTAAACATTCAATATGATTAACCACAATAAACTCTTCCTTTCAATAGCAACTCTAAACCTTACCACCCCTGCCATCTCCTGGTTCAAAAACTACCTAGAGGGAAGGAAATAAGCTGTTGTGTGGCAAAACCAACTCTCCCCCTCCCTACCAGTCTCCCTAGGAGTACCCCAAGGCTCCATCCTGGGGCCACTTCTTTTTACCCTCTTCACCAATCAGCTCCCAAACAGTATTCCTAAAGCCTCAGTAGTGCAATATGCAGATGATACCACCATAATATGTGCAGCCAAATCAGTTGACATCCTTCACTCCCTAACACAAGAATGCTTTTCCCTGGCAGAAACTTGGATTACAAACCAAAGGCTCATTCTGAACCCAAGTAAAACAAAGCTAGTACTCTTTAGCTCCCTCAGAGCCACACCTCCCACTGATTCTTTCTTCATCTCCTCCTTTAACAAGACCACAATCACCCCCACAAATCATACCAAACTATTAGGGGTTGAAATAGATAATCATCTTAGATTTTACCTACATATTTTTATAACCATAAAAAAGTACATACAAAACTTGGCCTACTGTATCGCAATAAAAAATTCCTCACTGACCACTCCAAAACTACAATAGCAGGGACTCACCTACTATCCACCCTACTTTATGCCTCCCCCGTGCTTACAAATCTCCACAAATCTGACCTAAACAAACCTGATAGTTGTTATAATAAGACAGCCAAATTTGTTACAACCTCTCCCATCAGAACACATCACTGTGAATGCCTAAAAAAAACTCAACTGGCTAGAACTACCACTACTACTTCAACTCAATCAACTATCACTAGCCCACAAAGTAATTCATAACTCTGAAATCACCCCAGCCCTGCAAAATCGTTTGCAACCCTATGCAACTGCCAAGCCCTTGAGGTCTAGCACACAAAACCTCCTCAAAGTACCCAAATAGAACAATGAAGCTGGTAAGTCTGTCTACAGCCACTGTATAGAAAAAACCTGGAACTCCCTTCCTGCCCACATAACTGACAACAAATCCCCATCACAGTTCAAGAAACTTATTAAAACTCACTTTTTGAATAATCAGCTGTGCTCCTGTATCCCCCCTGGCTAATGTCTCATTAGAACACTTCACCTAACTTAAGTAACTCTGCTAAGCCAACCAATCATAGTACTATACCCACTTAGGACTGTTAATCTACTGCTCATCCCATCTCTCCAGGAGTTAGGGAAAACTACCTCAGCAATGTTGAGCTCTCCATAAGCAGCTAAAACCAGGAGAAGACGTATTGTAAATCATTTTGGTATCCTTCTCAACTAAAACCAGGCAAAGACATATAGTGAATCAATTTGTTATCCTTCTCAACTATAGCGAGCATCATCTGCTCTCTCAGAGCCTTATTCTACGTTTCTCTGCTTTTACTCTGATAGTAACTCTATCACAGGAATCCTAAACTTAGGAATATCTTCTAAAATTTATTATATTGACGAGAACGAATGTATCCTATCTGTTAGTTAATATGTATGTCAAAGTCTCTTCTATGGAAATTGTATGTCAAAAGTCTGTCCTTAAAACTATGTTTTGCAAAAAAAAAAAAAAAAATGCTCTCTTGGAGCTTTTCTCCCCAGGCCTCCACTGAAAATGGGCTTGTAATCCAGTTGGACTTTCCCAGTCAACAAATGTCAAATAAAATAAACATACCAGTCAAATTTAAGGCTTTTCTCACCTCTCTGCAAAACACTGCTGTAATGGCTTTGGCACACAAATGAAAATGATTGATGGGTGTTGGTTCAAGACTCCTATCCATATCTCTCAACAGTAGAGATTTTTCAGAAAGTCCAGATTTTTTGTCTGTTTTTCATAAAATTGCAGTTTTCTGTCAAATCACTGGCAAATCATTGAACACCGAAGTCAGAAAATTGACAGGCATTTGATTTTCAGAGAAAATTCACTCTACTTCAGCTTGGCCAGCTAAGAACTTGGTTATATTCAACTGGATGTATAAGAGAATTTAAGTACCTTTATCTGCTCTTTTTTTTTAAAAAAATACAGTATTTAATTTGAGTGTTGAAGGAATTTTTATCTGAAGTTATTCTGCTCTTCAGTAACTTGAACTGAAGCTAGTGTTGGCTGAATTTTGTTATTTGCTAGTAATTACAGGTGTGGGGGTAGCCACATTCTTTGATTTCCTGTCCTTGCATATTTAAACTGGTGCATGTGAAATAATTCCTGCTTTAAAACTTCAGCTTGGCCAGCTAAGAACTTGGTTATATTCAACTGGACGTATAAGAGAATTTAAGTACCTTTATCTGCTCTTTTTTTTTTAAAAATACAGTATTTAATTTGAGTGTTGAAGGAATTTTTATCTGAAGTTATTCTGCTCTTCAGTAACTTGAACTGAAGCTAGTGTTGGCTGAATTTTGTTATTTGCTAGTAATTACAGGTGTGGGGTAGCCACATTCTTTGATTTCCTGTCCTTGCATATTTAAACTGGTGCATGTGAAATAATTCCTGCTTTAAAACTTCAGCTTGGCCAGCTAAGAACTTGGTTATATTCAACTGGACGTATAAGAGAATTTAAGTACCTTTATCTGCTCTTTTTTTTTAAAAATACAGTATTTAATTTGAGTGTTGAAGGAATTTTTATCTGAAGTTATTCTGCTCTTCAGTAACTTGAACTGAAGCTAGTGTTGGCTGAATTTTGTTATTTGCTAGTAATTACAGGTGTGGGGGTAGCCACATTCTTTGATTTCCTGTCCTTGCATATTTAAACTGGTGCATGTGAAATAATTCCTGCTTTAAAACTTCAGCTTGGCCAGCTAAGAACTTGGTTATATTCAACTGGACGTATAAGAGAATTTAAGTACCTTTATCTGCTCTTTTTTTTTTTTTAAAAATACAGTATTTAATTTGAGTGTTGAAGGAATCTTAGTGGCATTGAAACTGCCCGCCCCTCAGCCTGCCTCTGGGCCCATCTCATTTGCTCACTCAACTGAGTGCAGTGAGATCATATTCTGATTTCAGGCACTCCTACTGTGTACAAAGAGAGCATCTGGGAAATAGAAAAAAAAAAAAATTAAGCTTATTTCCTGCCTTTCTTGTTAAGTGGTACAGACTATTTGTAGGCTTCTGAGCCCCCAAGCCCTTCTGTGTTTGAGGGAAGCCTTCTAGCTTGTTTTTTTTCTTATAACTAGCCAGTTTTCTAGTTTCAGCACTCAAATCTGTTTCTTTGATCTCAGCACTTGTTCAGGAAAAAAAAAAAAAAAAAATTTTCATCTGCTTTTACTGTACTTGTGTTTTTACCTACTTCTTTTTACTTTTGCATCATCTTAAAATACTCAATTGTATTTATTACTGCTTGGTGTAACTCATTCTAAGCCTTTTGGTTTAAACACTTGGGCTTCGGACCAGTTAGTTGTTTTGCACTGAGAGGGTTTGTGGTCTGCACTGTTGTGGCAGAACAGGTAGCTTACATCCTTCTAGGTTGAGAACTGCTGATTGAGGGCTCAGTGTCTGTTATTCTAAAAGTGTATTAATTCTGGTTTAAGCACTTGGGCTTTCAAGCCAGTTATTTTACATTGAGGGTTCGTGGTCTGCACTCTTGTGGGAGGAGAGGCTGGACTCTGCCCTTCTGAGCTGGGAATTTCTGGTTAAAGGCTTATAGTGCATGCATATCTGAACTGTTTCTTACTGAAGTTGGTGTGCCTTGTTTGCTGTGGCATAGACTGGATTCGGGCCTGCTGGATCTAGCTTTGTTTGTGTAACTTGAGCACTAATCCAGACATTCTCTAAAGTATTCAATGGTATTTATTACTGCTTGGTTGTAACTTGATTAAAGTGTAGCTATCATTCAAGTCTTTTGGATTAAGCACTTGGGCTTCAGACCAGTTGTTTTACATTAGGAAGGTTTGTGGCAAGCACTGTGGTGGCAGGACAGGTAGCTTTCATCCTTCTAAGTTGGGAACTGCTGATTGAGAGCCCAGTGTCCAAGTGTATTAGTTCTGGTTTAGGCACTTGGGCTTCAGGCCAGTTATTTTACATTAAGAAGGTTCGTGGTCTGCACTCTTGTGGGAGAAGAGGCTGGACTCTGCCCTTCTGAGCTGGGAATTTCTGGTTAAAGGTTTATAGTGCCTGAATATTTGAACTGTATCTTACTGAAATTGGTTCACCTTGTTTGCTCTAGCATAGACTAGATCCAGGCCTGCTGAATCTAGCTTTGTTTATATGCTTGTTGTTTGTTTGCTTGTTATTTCCTGGAAGCTAATTCCACCTAATACGCAACTTCTCAGCTTCTGTGGATCACTAGTGATATCTGCATTGCTTACTGTACTTATTTCCTTGTTTCACTTGAAAGAAAGTTACTGTTTGTCGTTTTGCATTTAGTTACTTGTAACACATTGCACTCAAGTTACCTGGCACTTGCTCACTAAAGCAATTATATAAGTCAGCACTAAAAATTAAAAGCACTACACCCTCACTCCCCACTGGCCCTTGTTTTCAATTAAGGAATTCCCAATATTATTCTAGCATGTCCAAAGGTCAGTTGTCAATCTTCTCTCCGGTCCAGCTGGTGAATCTGGGAATCTTGAGGCAATGTTATAACTGCCTCATGTACACAGACAACCCTCTCCTCCTCCCACATAACACAAATACTTGCGAGAGATGCAGCTATTTAGCCAAACTGGAGGCTGAGCTCTCTCAACTCAGGACTGGCAAGACCAGACAGGAGGAGAAGGCAACTACACACACCACAAAACCAGCCTCACATAATGCTACCACTCCACTTAATCAAACACATAAACACACAAAGACATACTCGGAGGCTCTGAGTAAAAATTTACCTAAACAGCAGAGGCCTCCAAAGCAGACACCCAAACAACTGCTACCTCAAGACACCCCACAAGCAACACATAAACCACAAAAGCAGTGTGCAAAGCAGTCACAGTCCTTAAGGCCAAATACAACACCAAACATACTTGTCATAGGTGACTCCATAGTCAGACACACTGACGTCCCACTCACCAGGCTGAACAAGGAGAGGGTCACAGTAAGCTGCCTATCGGGCGCTAGAATCCGCCACATAACACAAGCACTCGGGTCACTCCACGGCAAGTACAAATATGACACAGTCATTGTCCATGCTGGTGTGAACGACCTGAGACGTACCTCCCTGGACTACATGAAAAGAGACATAGAGGAGCTCTCTGATTATGTAGCCCAGGCAGGTGTGACCCTAACCCTGAGCAGTATCCTTCCTTCACCAAGAATGATGCCACAATATAGAGACAAGATGATCAGCTTTAACAATTGGCTTAATGTCTGGTGTCATTCAAAGGGGATCCAGTGTCTGTCTGCCTGGGATGACATGCTTGACAAGCCACGCTGCTTCGCGAGGGACGGCTTGCACCTGTCACCCCTGGGATTCCGGATATTGGCTAAGGCTCTTGCCACCCCATAGTGCCTTTTTTAGGCAAGGCTCAAATTCTAAACCTACCACCCTAGAAAACAAAAATGGGAAGAAACTGAGGGTAATGCTGCTCAATGCCAGAAGTCTAAATCTCAAAATGCACGCACTCGAGGCCCTTCTCAGTATGGAGAACATCGATGTCTGTGCTGTAACTGAAACCTGGTTCAAGGCTCCTGAGAGCACCCGGCACTATTAGGTTTTACCTCATATCATGCGTTCGGCCCCAAAACCCGGACCACACCACAAGAGGTAGCGGTGTATCCATATTCATAAAGGATACCCACACCTCCAGGTTGGTGGCAACGCACCAAGCTTCGGAAACCATCCAGGTGCAACTAACCATAGGCAAAACTGCTCTACAAATTGTAGCATGCTATAGGCCACCCTCTCAAACTCAGGAACCCCACACAGCCTACCTGAAGACACTGGAGGGTATAAATGTATCTCCAAACACCATCATATTGGGTGACTTCAACTACCCGAATATAGACTGGGAACATTACTCAAGCCCTAACTTTCTAGCCCAACGGTTCCTGGAGTTCATAAATTCAAATGCCATGGAACAGCTAGTCACTGTTCCCACGAGAGGAGAAAATATACTAGATCTCATTGTCACAAACATGGGGACAAAATGCTCCACACCGGAAGTATATCCCTCATTGGTGAGATCTGATCATAAACTAATCTCACTGGAAATCCACATCCCGCCCCACCCCAAACAAAAGAGACCATAGTGAAGAACTTCTCTAAAGCAAACTTCACACTACTCAAGACTGGTGTGGTATCCTTCAAGGCCCCTGAGCCAGTGGAAACCACAACCCAAGCTGCGGAAGCCCTTACAAATGCCTTCTATGAACACCTCCAGGACTGCATGGATCAGGCAATCCCAAATAAAACCAAGACTCTTTCCACAAAGGGCAACGTCCAGTCTGGTGGACCCCAGCCATTAACAAACTTTACAATAAGAGGAGAAAGCTATTACATGATAGAACAAAATCCATAAAAGGGAAGTCACCCTGATCATTATTAGTAAAAAAATACGAGCACTCATAAAATCAACTAAGGCCAATTTTGAGAGAAAATTGCCATGGATTCAAAGGACAATCATAAGGCCTTTTTCAGCTATGTTAGGAACCTGGGTGGAAACTCCCAGATATGCTCAGAATTAGTCCAAAATGATACAAAAATCACTGAACCCACAGACATTGCCAACATACTGGCAGACAGGTTCAGTGCAAACTTCACCCCTCTCCCCTAAAGGAGAGATAACTATCCCAGCCGAGTGTAGCCTCCCGGACATCTCAAATGCAGGTGAAAGCTGCTCTCTCTAAAGCTAAAAACACAGCATCAATGGGACCGGATGGTGTCCCCGGCTGTGTGCTACACGAGCTAAATGAGGAATTAAACCCGCACATAAGGCAGCTGTTTAATCTCAGCCTTACCACAGGATACGTGCCCAAGGAGTGGCGTGACGGCAACTGTTGTCCCACTCCACAAAGGCGCCTCTATGGACCCTGGTAATTACCGCCCCATAAGCTTAACAAGTCTAGTCTGCAAAGCTATGGAGAGGATCATAATGGAGCTCATAAACAAAGATATAGGGGACTTGCAGACATTGGACCCGACCCAGTTTGGCTTTGTCAAGGGAAGATCATGCCTTTTGAACTTGGTCGACTTCTTTGAAACAGTCACCAAGGCCATTGATGAGGGAAAGGCAGTCCATACAGCCTACCTTGACCTTGAAAAGGCTTTCAATACCCCACTCGGGTATTGTAGAAAAACTTACCAGCTTAAATGTAAACCCATATGTCACAAGATGGGTTGCAAACTGGCTTAAGGACAGAACCCACAGGGTTAGAGTTGCTGGCGCTGTGTCAGACTCCAAGCCGGTCACAAGTGGTGTCCCACAGGGCTCGGTCCTTGGCCCCGTATTGTTTGGCATCAACTTCTCAGAAGTACAGGCCAACATAGGAGGACTTTGGCTGACAAAGTTTGCAGACGACTGCAAACTGGGCGCCATAGTGGAAAGTGCATCAGACACGGATATCCTTCAGAAGGGACTCACAGAAACAGATAGCTGGTGCCAGAGCCATGGCCTGAAGTTAAACACCAAAAAATGTATAGTCATACCCTTCGGGAAAAACAAGGTAACCCCAAGCTACCATATAGGTGGCAATCCACTAAGCACAGAAGAGGTTATCAGGGACCTGGGGACCCAGGTTGACAGTGGCCTTTCTTTTGACACTCACATTGCTAAAGTGGTTAGAAAGACCTTCTACATTGCCCACCTGATCATGAAGGGATTCACATACAGATCTAGTGAGGTTATTGTTCCCCTGTACTCTTCACTTATCAGACCAATGATCGAGTACAATGCCCCATTCGGGATGTATCTCACCCGACATCTGCAGCAGTTGGAGAGACCCCAAAAGTTCCTCACCAAAAGGATAAAGGGACTCCAAAATCTGTCATATGCTGCCAGATTGAAGAAACTCCAGCTCTATTCAGTCGCATACCATCTGCTCAGAGGTGACATGTGCCTGACATACAAGGCCATGTCCAACCCGTAATTAATGGTCATGCTCCACCTCAAAAATCCAAATCCACCAAAACCACTAGAGCAAGCAACTTAAACCTTAGCACGGATATAAATAGGACGTGCTGGAGGGATAGATTTATCACTCAGAGACTCCCTATGCTGTGGAATAAAATCCCGGTCCATGTGAGGCAGAGCACCTCGCTGACTCTGTTCAAGAGAAATCTAGACCTGTGGATGGGAGATCGTAGGTTTACCCCGGGAATCATCTCTGTGTCATTGCTGGACAGAGGCACAACAAACTAATGGGCACAGTATTTTTTCATATAAGGGGTGGCGTAAGCCACAAAAATTTGGGCTAGGCTTATAAATGCCTTAGGGCAGATAGCCTAGTATAAACCTATGAACCTATAATGCAAAACCTGTTTATCAACTTTCTAAGTTTGTAAGTGCAATATTTATAAATTGTCCCAATTTATGGGCCTTTGTCCCCTATTATTTATGGCCTTGTCCAGATTTCTTGTTCTATGATGTTGAGAGGTATGCGGCCATCCCTTCCTACTGGAGCCAGTCCATTGCACTTGCACAAGTGTCCCCCTCAGCAGGGCAGCACGCAGGTATCAGTGCAGATTTGCTTTATAGTTCTTTTATACCACACACACACACACACACACACACACACACACACACACACAGTTAATGTGGACAAATCTGTTTGTTCAAAGTCGCCAAACATTTCACCAATCCCAGTTTTATGACACCTGCTACCAATCCACTTGACAGTCTGCAGCTGTAAATCTTGTTGTCCATGTTATTTCTTCTTTTCCTTGGTTTCATTTCTCTTACTTGTAATGTTGCTTTTACTCATTTTTTCTCCTGCTTCCCATATCTACCCTAATTATTGCTTCTAACAAATACTTTTTCTCACACTTTCTTCTCTTCCCCTCCTCCTCTTTATCCACTTTGAACTTTTCCACTCTGACATTTGCTTTGAGTAAATAATGAACTGTCACCCTTATGTCATCGCATTTTAATACTACATAATATTGTATTTAGTCTAATGATAGGTTCATAGGTAGTTACTAGGCTATCAGCCCAAGGGCCTAAGTAAGCCTAGCCAACAAGGTTCCCTGGCTTATGCCACCCAAGAAGTTATTTTCCTGTGCCACTGTCGAGCAGAGCCACATAAGTGATTCCCGGGGCATATTTCCTATTTCCCATCCACTCAAAGATTTTTCTTGAAGACTGCTAATGACGAAATTTACTTGACATAGATGGGTAGCTTGTTCTAGAGTATGGGAAGACTCTGGGACAGGAATCTATCCTTCCAGCATGTCCTGTTTATTGTGGTGACAAGGTTTAGGTCCCTAGGGCATGTATCTCGGAGGCACTGGGATTTCTTTAGGTGTAGCATGTCCAACAGCTCTGGGTTTGACGTAGCTTTAAATATTAGGCAGAAATCACCTCGGAGTAGGCGATATGCTACTGAGTAAAGCTGGAGTTTTTTGAGATGGTCAGTGTAGGGCATCTGTTTGAGGCCAGTAATCCTCTTTGCGAGGGACTTCTGTGGCCTTTCCAGCTGCGGCAGATGTCTTGTGAGGTACATTCCAAAAGGGGCTTTGTCCTCTATAAAAGGTCTAATGAATGTTGAGTAGAGTGGGACAATGACCTCTTTTCTTCCTGGATGAGAACCCTTTTGTGATGAGGTTTGCCACGTAGAAGGACTTCCTGACTACTGTGGTGATCTGATTATCAAAGGAGACTACTGTCCACCTGGGTCCCAAGGTCTCTTATCACACATTCTGTGTTAATTAGACTGCTGCGTATGCGGTAGTTCATGGGTACAGAGTTTTTACCAAAGGGGATGACTAGGCACCTTTTGGCATTGAGCTTGAGGCCATGGCTCTGACACCAGGCATCTGTCTCAGTGACGCCCTTCTGTAGCATGTACACATCATTTGGGGACTCGACTATGGCTCCTAGTTTCTAGTCATCTGCATACATCATTAGCTAGAGGCCTTCTGTGTTAGCCTGTACTTCAGAGAAGTAGATACCAAACAGGAGAGGTCCCAGGACTGAACCTTGTGAGACTCCACTTGTCACTGGTTTAAAAGTCAGATTTGGAGTCAGCGTCTTTTACAGTGTGGGTTCTGTCAGTGAGCCAGTTGGCAGCCCATCTTGTGACGTAGGGCTTTATACCTAGTTTAGTGAATTTAGCTATAATTCCAGAATGGGGGATGGTGTCAAAAGCCTTGGCGAGGTCAAGATAGGCTGTGTGAACCACCTTACCCTCATCTACAGCTTTGGTGACTGCCTCAAAAAAATCGATTAGGTTCAGGAGGCATGATCTGTCTTTCACAAACCTGAAATGGGTGGGGTCCAGAGTTTGGAGGTTACCAATGTCTTTGTTTATGAGTTCCATGATGATACTTCCATGGCCTTGCAGACCAGGCTCGTCAGGCTAATAGGGCGATAGTTCCCGGGATCAGTGTTGGCTCCCCCTTTGTGGAGTGGGATAACTGTTGCTGTGTGCCATTCAGGGGGCACAAAGCTTGATGTGAGGCTATGTTTGAACATGGTGCTTAGGTGGGGAGCCAGTTCGTTCTGAAGTTCGTGTAAAACGCAGCCTGGAATGTTGCCCAGTCCCATGGATGCTGTGTTTTTGGCTTTAGAGAGTGCAGCTTTTACCTGTGTAGTTGTGATTACAGGGACTCTGCATTCTTCCTGTACAGATATGGGCCTTTTAGAGGGTGAGAGAGGGGTAAAGTTAGCACTAAACCTATCTGCCAGGATGTTGGCAATATCAGTTGGTTCTGTAATTTTCGTGTCGTTGTGCTGTAACTCAGAGCAGATCTGGGTGTTGCCATTGAGATTCTTGACATAGCTATAGAATGCTTTGTGGTTGTCCTTAGAATCAGTGGTGATTTTGTTTTCGTGGCTAGCTTTGGAGGCTCTTATAAAGGATCTCAGCTTCTTACTGAGGCTGACCAGGGAGCTCCACCACTCATGGGAGGTTACTCTCTTTTGTAACAGTTTCTTCCTTCTGTTGTACAGTTTGTTTATGGCAGGGGACCACCAGATTGTCTTCCTTTTTTGGAGGATAGCTTCTTGGTTCTGTTTGGGATAGCACGATCCATGCCCTTGTGTAAGTGCTTGTAGAGTGCATTTGTGTAGGATTCAGCAGTCATAACTGTATTGTCCATCTCCATGGGTGTCATGAAGTTCGCTACTTCTGTCTTAAGAAGCATGAAGTTGGCATTGGAGAAATTTTTTACTGTGTTTTCCTTAATGAGGGGTGAGGGCGGGATGTGGATATCTAGGTTGATTAGCTTATGGTCGGATCTGACCATCGAAGAGTTGACTTCAGGTGTGGAACACCGGTCACTCATGTTGGTAATGACTAGGTCTAGGATATTGTTGCCCTTGGTGGGGGTGTGGATAAGTTGATCCAGGGCATTGCAATTTATGAATTCCAGAAAGTGTTAAGCAGAGGAGTTGGTACACGAGTAGTTTTCTCAGTTAATGGTGGGGTAGTTGAAATCACCCATTATTCGGGTGTTTGGCTGAACCCTAATATTTTCCAGTATATCAAGAAAAGAGGAATGGTAATCCTGGGGCATGGTGGGGGATCTGTAGCAAGCTACAATTTGGATTGTAATTTTGCCCAGAGTTAGTTGCACTTGGATAACCTCTGATGCATTATGCTGAGCAACTAGCCTGGAGGTTTGGATATCCTTAATGAGTATGGACACACCTCCGCCTTTGGTGTTCCGGTCCAGGTTACGTGGCTAAAAAGTGTGGTATGAGTTATAGCCTGGTAGTGCAGGGGTGCTCTCTGGAGCCTTGAACCAGGTCTTAGTCACTGCACAGATATCGATGTTCTCCATTTTAAGGAATGCCACGAGTGAGTGCATTTTGAGATTTAGACTTCTAGCATTGAGTAGCATTACCCTCAGTTTTTGCTTGCCTGTTCCTGTTACGGTGGTGAATTTGTCATTTGAACCTCATCTAAAAAGGCACTATAGGGGCAGCAAGAGTCTTAGCCAGTATCCAGAATCCCAGGGGCGACAGGTGCAGGCCATCTCTGGCAAAGCATTGTGGTCTGTCGACCATGTCGTTCCAGGCAGACAGATACTGGATCCCCTTAGAATGACACCAGAAGCTTAGCCAATTGTTGAGTTCAATCATTTTGTCCTTGTACTGCGGTATCATTCTGGGTGATGTTAGAATGCTACTCGGGGCTAGGGTCATACCTGCCTGGGCTACAAGATTGGAGAGCTCTTCCATGTCTCTTTTCATGTTGTCCAGGGAGGTACGTCTCAGATCATTCACACCAAAATAGACAATGACAGAGTCATATTTGTACTTGCTGTGGAGTGACCTGAGTGTGTGGGTTATGTGGCGGATCCTGGCACCTGACAGGCAGCTGACAGTAGCCTTCTCCTTGTTTAGCCTGGTGAGAGGGACATCAGTGTGCCTGACTATATGTTTACCCATAATATCTGAATAAGCGAGTGGGATTTTCATGACAGCATCAAGGAAACATGTTCCTTCCTTCTGTGTTTTTTTCTTAAGTTTTGGATTTTTATTGGCATATTGATTGATTTTCTTAGTATATTTTATTCTTTATTTATTTTCCATTTATTTACCAGGTTAGTCCAACTGGACACAAGGTGACCGTTTTCAGTGGAGACTCTGGGAGAAAAGCTCCAGATACATAGTAAATAATTATAAAAAATAATAAAAATAAATTATACAAACATAGCTATTTTGCACGAAGAGCATAGAAAATATAAAAGGAGTACAATCAGAGTTTTACAATTGATGCAGCATACAGTGGTTAGAATATTGAGAAACAATTAAACAAGATATTATAAAACAAATATAGAATTGCTTGAACATAAATTCAGAAAAGTTTCCATAGACAAACAGGGTCATGAACTAGAAATCATAACTATATTGATATGATTTATTTTGCATTAATCTTATTTTAATGATGGTATATGTGTATTATTGTATGTGTCATATGTGCACAAATATTTGTATTAATCTGTGTATTTACAGTATATTGACAATGTACTAGGTCACATCAGAGCCTTGGGAGGTCATTGTTAAGAAACTGAGAACTGTTGTAAAGCTTGGCATTGAATACCATAAGTTCAGGTTATGCTATAAGAGAATAACTATGTAAAGATAACCATGTCAGCAGCTAGAATGCATTATAAACTGAATGTTTTACTGTGCAAATTAAGAAATGGATAGATTGGCCCAAACTCTGGACTGATGTGTGTGCTTTGTTTTTTTTTTTTTTTTTTTATTCCTGGGGAAATGCTGTTCAGAAGTGGAGAGACATATAAGGGAACAGTTTTAGTGGCACACCAGGCTGTGATTTTTTTGATGTCTATTGTCATGCAAAGCTGACGAAATAGTTGAATCTACCCACGCTGGAAATGTGAGACTGTAGCCCACTGAAGGAGGCGAGATGGGAGGAGTAACTTGGCCAAGAAATGAAACTTGCAAAACTGCTACTTGTGAAGAGTCTTTTTTATCTCAGTAATTTGTTGACACTTTTGCAAGTTTCTTTCAGAGAATGTGTAGTACGTCAATAGGAACAACATTTGTGAAACTCAGCAAATACCAGTCAATGACACATGAGCTGCAGACTCTCAGACTTGGCATTTTTGGTGGTCCATCCTAAGTGAATGGAAGTCTAGTCTGACAACAAATGGTAGGGCTATTTGTTGTTGCACTCTGTGCATTGAGACAGATTTAGCTTTCCAAAGGAATCACAATGTCTGCCCCCATGAGGGCAGACAAGAGTAAAAAAAAATAAAATTAGGAATGAGTACTTATTTTGCTGCAGGCAGTTTTAGGAGGTGCATTAAATCATGGCAAGATAAAAAATATATGTTTTTTCATTGTTTGCCCGTAGTGGTCCTTTAAGAACTGTTGGGTTCCCATTGGTTAATGAGGTGTCAAGCTCACTACTGTCATCAGCTTACAAGACTGCAAGAGGTGCGTCCCTAGTAGAAACCTTTAACTGTGTGCTCTGGTTGTTTTTTCAGTACCTTTTAGTCACCTGGCCTGCTTCTATGTAGCATTCCCTTAAAATACTCTTTGACTGTAACAGCAAATCCTAACATTTGTGTTACACTCACCATGTGTTAACTTACAGCAAGAAATTGCAAAACCAGTGGCTTCTTCCATGACAGTAATCCATGTGGGCCTGGTATAGGAATTCACTGATGTTAGGTATACACATGCCTCCCCTCTATATATATATATATATATATATATATATATTTCCAACTTCAGTGAATATTTTCTTTTTCATTATTTTGTGAGTTGCACATCTCCCAACTCTAAGAAGGAAATTCTGCTGCACAGTGCAGCATTACTGTACTTTTTTATATTGTTTAGTTATTTTATTTTAGAGTTGTTTATTTTTGTACTTAATTTCCAGTGATGATGATTATACATCAGATTGTACTGTTGATGTATTGTTGTATTCATAGAAAGTTTAATTTGGCTTTTTTTTTTTTTAAAGAGAAATTTGAAATCTGTAGAGAAGAACTAGAAGTATCTTGGGGAGTCAGCAGAAAAATCTCTGAAAAGTTGTGTCTTGTCAAAAGATTGTATTGTTCCCATGGGTGTTTAGGACTTTTCTATTAATTGCTGAAACTAGCACTTTTTTTTACTGGGTCTCACTGACAGGTATTTGAAGTTAGCTGGTTGTGTGTTTGGGGAACATTTACTACATATAAAATGATATGGGGTGCCTTCTTGGTACAGACATCAGAAGGTGGTAATTGGAATTTCCTAAGATGGTTGTGGAGGTTAAGGAACCTGAGTCACACGTTTAAACTGTGGAAGGGACTAACAATGGTAGTCTAACATCTATACATCTTCTGTCTTACCTTGTCTTCAGTCAGCTGCATAAATTGGCAAAAAGATTCATACTTCATCGCTAAAAGCTTTGAGACTGATGTTAATTCCTGCGCTGTCTGAATGGCTAGTAAATACAGGAACACTGTGGTTATGCTAACCTCAAAGAGGTGTACTTTGGGGAAAAAATGGATACCACATAACTTGTTACTTGCACAAATATCATTCGCATTTTAAGATGCACATATCTCACGTTCTGCATTTATCCTTGTGTGTGAATGTATGCGTGTGTATTTGTATGTATGTGTTTGAGTACACAAGCATTATATGCAGGTATGTGAGTAAGTATGTGTCTGCACATGTTGTGGGTGCAGTCTGTAAGAGTGAAAGCTAGTAAGAGCAAACATTCGTACAGTCAGCATTTCGAAGGCTAAAAATGTAATCTGTGTGAGATCACAAAATGGGTTTTGCCCTTGCCCTGTTGCTGTGCGATCTCAGAGTTGGCATATGTAATATGCAGGGGTGTGGGTGGTACAGGGTGGCTTTCCCTCTGTTTGATCTAAAAGGTCTATTTTTTTGCTTTTTTGTTCGCTAGGTAAATGATGAGACGTGTATGTGTTGTGTACATCTAGAACAAGTATGTCAGCATGTGTTGATTTCAACTGTAGTCAACCTTCTCATTGTTCAGTACAGCTAAACAATCTAATCACACAAATGAACTCAAAACAGATAATCACTAGCAAAGCACTGATACTGAATCCAAATTCAGACTACAGTGTTTACTGTTGCATTCTGTATTTCATCTACTGACTGGAAAAGAATCGGTAATTAACTTTTGTGCTCAGTAAGTGAAATACACAATACTCACAAACCTGTACCACATTGCAAATCACTAGCTTACTGTGCACACTGTCTGCTTACGTGTAGTAGGCAGTGTCGGATCATTTCACAGGACTTTCAAAACATCAAAGTAGGGGGATATAATTATAATTCTTTGGTTTTCTTAAATGATCTTGTAAACCAGTTTATAACAGAATACTCTTTCAAGGTTAAATGTCTAGTAAATGAGCATAAGGAAGTGAAGGTGTCCATATTGCTGGTTATAGAGCTATAGACTATGTGAAACTTTTGCTTAAAGCACTTAATTTGTTAAAATCGAGCAATCTGCTTTGAAAGGTTATTGATTCTTTTTATTATCTTAAAACTATTAAGCACTATACTTGCAATGTTAGCCACACCAGTAGCTGTTCTTACCAGCTTAAACCTTTTTAACATGCTGCTTGAAAGGTCAGCCAAATTGCTGGCTGTCTTTAGCATGTCTAATCTTTCCTGACTTATCTTACTGTTTTCAGGTGCTCCAGATGCTGAAACTGATCGGTAATCGCTCTCCTTTTCCCTTTTTTTTGACCGAGTCTTGTTCCCCATGAATCCAGTTACACAGATGGTAACATTTGATTTGCAGAGTGTGGATAGTGCATGTGCCACTGTTGATTCTGATAAAAAATATTCTGAATATCTCTACCTGTTGCTTCATTAATTTCATCATATGAATTATTTGAAGCATGAACATTGTTTTCTGTGTTAGTAATAGAAGCATTAAATATTTTTTAGAGCAAATCCATTTTTTTTACTCAAAGAAGTTTTGTTTCCTTGCTCTCATTTAGCACTTTTTCTTATTTTAATAGAAGTAACAAGCTTCCTTTTGTGTCCTACATGTGGTAGCGTACACTTTGTATATATTGTGTGCCTGTTGCTTTATTAAACATATTGTTTATTTTTGTTGTCGTGCACAAGTTTAGCTATTTTAAAAAGTAGATTGAATAGTTAGTATGGCAGTGAATTATGTAATGGCTTTTTAAGCTGTTTGGTTGATTAGTGATATACTTTTCTTAACTGCCTTTCATATCAACACAGGCAGCTTGAAAAGAGGGTTAAGGCCGTGATCAGTAGTTTCTGTGGAACAGGGTTTGATTCTGTCAGCCCTCATTTGCCAACTCTGTGACCTTGAGCCAAGTTGTTAACCAGGCATTGTTTGGGGACAACTGGAAATTTGGCCTAGGCACCTCCAGTGGTCCTCTGGACTGCACATCTAGTGACAACCTATGTGAACCTGTATGACAGTACAAGGTTTGTTTTGCCATTTAACAATGCATATGAGTCTTGCTGTCGTATGGTTAAATTTTTCTTGTTTTTGTTGTGTAATTAGAATGCTCCATATGTTGCAGCTTGGTTTGCATAGTGTACCCTAACAATATAATCTCATTGTAGAGCACTTTTATGCTGTTTTTTGCTTAACTTTACTGTCTTCCTGTTAGAGTGGGATACTTATTGGGAGTCCACCAAATGTTATAATTTACTGTTACAATGAGTCTCCTTGAAGAAGGCAATAGTCTGTATTTTAATATGGTTTTGTAACAGTAGATTTTTGAAGATATGTCACTGTAACAATAAAGCTACTCTCCAGTCTTCCCAGTATAGGAAAACCTTGTAGCCTTCTGTCAATACTAAACAATTGGGGATCTTTGTTTTTCATGACACTGCCTTGATGAAAGTATTGCCTTGTATTGTACTTTTTGCTCAAGAATTTTGGACAAAACCAGAAAAAAGCACCCCCTCCCATTGTTATGCAGACATGCATGCTAATGATGAATCAATGCCTCTGCTCTGCCAATACCTTACATTCACTTGTGAAGCTGACAAAGGAATCCCTTACCTGTTGTGAAACATAGCTTAGTAACTGTCCAATTGTTGTTAACCCCCCCCAAACTTTAAACTTATTTTATTTACTGTCAAACAGTATTATAACATGAAACATCTCTTCAATATGACATACTCCAGTACTCCTACAAAGCTACTAGGTGTACTCATCGATGAGAACATGAAATTTGACTACTAGATAAAAGAAATCCTTAAACTGTGTAGCCTGGACAGATTGAGTGAATTCCCTACTGACACAATAAGACAAACTACAGCTTCTTCAGATTTTTCTACTCAGTCTTCTCTATGTTGTCCCATATTCTTATCCATTAACATACACAAGACACAGTTCAGTATTTTTGAGCAGTGCTACAACAAAGCATAGTTTGCTACTAATTTACCTTATGCATGTCATCACCATATAGAACTTAAACAGCTCTATTGGGCAGAACTGTCTCTCACACTAACCTTGAAAAAGCTACTTTCAGTATATAACCCAAGTGGCAATTCAGAAAAATGTCTAGGCTTAACTAATGTCACACTGATGCCATTCAACACTGTTGTCTTACTGTCTCTCTGCGCTCTACTGAAACTATTGCTGCAAACTACAAAATCTAATAATATTGCAAGTGACACACACAGTCTTCCTGTTACCAAAATGTGTAACTATATCCCTTTTGGCTGTTAAACAACTTCATAATTAATTCTTCAAGAGCCATCTGTGAGTATGTTAGATAAACTGCTGGCTCTGCTCATGTTCCACACTAGGTTAAACTTCTTTAACTCTCTCACTTACCTACATTTCTAACCATTACCTTTCTGTCATACCACCACTGCCTGTAACCTCATCTATATTCTGTATTCCCTCCACTTTTGTCTACGTAGCACCCTCCTTTTTATCCTTCCTTAGATCCTCCTTTAGATGTTGTTCGTGTTTCACTGTTAGTCATTACATTTGGGTAATCTGCTTGCAGGTTGCCCTCAGTCTGCCTGATTAACAAAGTCTTGGGTTCTGCTTCGGTTGCTGTCCCTTCTTCCATGACATCAGGTCATTAGGGGTATAAAACATGCAGCTAACGCCATTACATGAGTCTTTCTTGCCGTGCAGTGCCTGAACCAGAAGCATTTCGCAAGTGCCGGTCAGCTGACTCCTGAAATTTTCATTTTCGAGTTTCAGAGCCAAAGTCTTCAACTAAAAGCTAATTACCCTGTTGGGAAACTTTTTCTTGCTCCTTCCCGATGTCAGTAAGAGTTAATAATTGCATTACTTGTGGAAAAGCAAATACCTCATAAAGATTTTCATTCGTACTGTATTCCTTGCTTAGGCCCTGACCATGACGTACCGTGTTGTCGGTTTTGTGCTTTACTTAGTCAGCGCACTATCCGTCTCCGGTATATTTTTGCCTCTAAATATTTCGGTTCTCAGTTCAGTTATCCAGAAATGTTGTCGGTTAGCCATCCGACTACCGAAATTCTGAAAAAAACACAAAGATAAAGATAGAGACAGGCCGCCAAGGTTCAAAACTGCCGACGAGGCTTCTCCTAAGCCAGTCGCCAGTTCACCGGTACTCAGCGAGGTGCTTTCACAGCCCCCGATACCCGCTACTTCTGATTCGCAGGCCTGTACTGAGGCCCATTCGGAGTCCAGTATGCCGCGAGATACTTCAACTATGGAACCCGCGGATGTCTCTACCTTGTATGGGTCCAGAGCCACTGTGCAGGCACCGGCTTCTGAGGGTGTATTCAGGCCTACAGACTTGCATATTAAATCGACGCCTCCTTCATTAATAAGATCCATGTCTAAAAAACTGACGCCCAGGCCACATGCTCAGGCCTCTATGCCTAAACAAAAAATGATAAAAATGGCTGAAGATCTAATAACTCTAATCAGGGGTAGTCAACCCCCTCCCCCCCCAAGAGGCCTAGGCCTGAGCTGGATTATGAATCTTTCTGATCAGGATTCTGTTTTTTCTGATTCTTCTGATGACCTGGATTTGTCCTTACCTACTTATGAGGATTTTGATGCAGAGGACTCTATTCCCTCTGCTTCCCCTCCTGAGGATTTTTCTTTTGGGGGAAACCTTACATACGCTGAGGGAGCATTTTCACTGGGAAGCCAGGAATTTTCTGATTCAAAAAAAGGCTTAGGGATTTCCTTCTCCTACCTCAGCATAGGCCTTTGGCTATTCCTCCTGTACTAGATATTGTTGTTGATGCTTTCTCAGAATCCAGTTTGGCCCCTGATTCCCCTGCCTCCTGCTCCCAGTAAACCTGACAGATACTACAGGATCCCAGAGTCCCATAAGTTCCTTTTCAAAAATCATATTGCAGATCTTGAGACTTTTTCACTGGGGCTCAAGAGCATTAAGGCTTCTACTGCTAAAAATCCTACCCCTTCTGATAGAGACTCCAGGGCGCTGGATAGATGGGGTAAAAAGGTTTATACTTCAGCCTTGGCAATTAGAGCTTTAAACTGCCAATTTCATATGTTAAAATATCAGCAACATGTTATTGGACTACTTAAACAGAAAATTATGTTGATTCCTGACTGTGTGGAAAATAAAGACTTACAGGATTTAATGCATTCTGCTGAACAAGTTGGAAAACATACCTTGCAATGTGGTTTTGATTCCTTAGAGGCCTCTTGCAGGGCTGCTGTTACTGGATCTGTGCTTAGAAGGCATGCTTGGCTTAAGGAGCAGTCTTTGCCTGACCATGTTAAAGCTAAATTGTTGGATGCTGCTTTAAATCAGGACCACCTGTTTGGCAACAAGGCTGAAGAAGTTCTTAAAAAGATGGAAGATAAAGCTAAATCTATGCAAACTGTTAAAGATTTTTTACAAGTTCATCCTCCTAGATTTAGCAGACACTGGCCTTCTAAGAATTGGTCCTTTCCAGCCCCTTCCAGGTCTTCTCAAGCCAAACCCAGGCACAGCAAAAACCCCAGGTATCAGTCCCAGGGGACACACAGAACTAAGCAGTGGGGGGCGTCCACTTCCAAATCTGGGAATAATAAGACTTCCCCCTATGGTAAACTGTCTCAGTCACTTCCTTTTAAAATTTCCAACCACTTATCAACTGACTGCCCCTTTGGGGGGGAAAGATTGCTCTTCATGCAAAGAATTGGGAAATCATTACCCAGGACAAATGGGTTTTAAATGTAGTGTCCCGGGGATACAGATTTCACTTCCACACATTGCCATCTCCAAGCAGGTGGTGCCAACTCCAAGCGGGTGGCCGGACCTACCCCCAAATCAGTGAGCAGAGGCCCAAAAACAAGTACTTTCTCTCTTAAGCATGGGGGCTATTCAACTGGTACCAGAAGAGGAAAAGGGACAAGGTTTCTACTAGAGACTTTTCCTAGTACCCAGAAAAGACAATTGATGGCGTCCTATCTTCTGGACATTCCAAGATTCAAGATGCTGACTCTTCACCAATTACTTCCTATGCTAGGCAAAGATGCCTGGTTGGCAACACTAGATCTAAAAGAAGCATACCTGCACATCCCAGTCAGGGAATCTTGCAGAAAATACTTACGCTTCAAAGCAGGCTACATGCACTATTAGTTATCTGCACTGCCCTTTGATTTATCTACTGCGCCCAGGGTATTCACAAAGTGCCTAGCTCCAGTGACTGCATTTTGCAGGCAAAGAAGTATTCAAATATACCCATATCTGGATGATTGTCTAATTCAGGCAGAAAGCCAGGACATACTTTTGAATCATCTGGCGTTTGTAAAAAGGGTTCTAACTTGTCTGGGGTACACCATTAACTAAAAGAAATAACAACTGGGTACGCTGTCAACAAATTACATTCCTGGGAGCAAGCTTGAATACAATTTCCCAGATGGCTTACCTCACGCCAGAAAAGCAAACTCATTTGACAACCTACTTCAAACAAGTGGCCACAAAAGCCCTGCTATCTGCAAGACAAATACTGCAAGCTTTAGGGTTTATGGCCTCCTGCATTCTTCTAATTCCATATGCAAGACTGCATATGAGGAAACTACAGTGGTATCTAAAAAGCCTATGGAGTCAACATTCTCACAGCCTAGAAACAATGATTCCTATCTTACCTTGCCTACGCATAGAGTTCCTTTGGTGGGAAGAGGCCTGCCACCAAAGCAAGGGACTACCTTTCACACCACCCCCTGCCGCCCAAACACTAACAACAGATGCATCAGACTATGCATGGGGGGCTCACCTGGCAGGGACGTGCATTCAGGGCAAATGGAACCCAAGTCAAATACACCTGCATATCAATCAAAAAGAAATGTTAGCTGTACAGAATGCTCTGACAGCCTTCAAGGACTACATTCCTCCAGGACAACTAATGGTAAAGACGGACAACACCACGGTTATGTGGTACATAAACAAGCAGGGGGGTACACAGTCTTACCCCCTCTGCAGACTAGCCATGGCATTGTGGAACATTGCCTTGAGCTACCAATGCACCTACAAGCTCATTTCCTGCCAGGAAAGTTAAATACACTGGCAGAGGCAGACGGACTAAGCAGAAACCTTATGGACCCACACAAATGGAAACTGGAACCAAGGATTTTCAACATGTTGACAAGCGAATGGGGGAGCCCGGATATAGACCTGTTTGCCTCCCCCCAGAACTACCAGTTGGATAAATTGTGCACACGGACTCCCCACAAAGCAAGCCTGGAAAGTGGATGCTCCGTCCTTCAGCTGGAAAAATCTATCTGTCTATGCCTTCCCCCTGCTGCCTCTGCTCTCCAAAGTACTACTAAAAGTCAAACAGGACAAACCAAGGATGATTTTGATTGCTCCAGACTGGCCACGTCAACACTGGTGCTCCCTCCTGCGCAGTGTGTCACGGTTATCTCCATGGCACCTGCCTCAGACTTCTTCCCTGCTCTCTCAGCAGGAGAACCAGATTCTGCACCCTCAGCTTCAAACACTGAACCTTGCAACCTGGCTAATTGCTTAAATTCTCCCTTACCATCCCTCAGCAAACCTGTGATGGATGTCATCTTAGAGGCAAGGAGGCCTAGTACTAGAAAATCTTATGCTGAAAAATGGAAAAGATTCTGTGCCTGGAACCAATCTCAAGGGATGAGCAAAGCAGCGCCCAATTTACCTCAGATTTTACAATACTTATCTGGGGCTAGAAAAAGTGATGTAATGGCGTTGGCTGCATGTTTTATACCCCTGACGACCTGACGTCATGGAAGAAGGGACAGCAACTGACGCAGGACCCAAGACTTTGTTAATCAGGCCTACTGAAGGCAACCTGCAAGCAGATTACCCAAATGTAATGACTGTAACAGTGAATACACTCTTAACATGTACATTTATGGTAAGTGTACACAACTGTACTTTCTTTGCTGATCAGCCCCCTCCCTCTAAAATTCACCTACACTTCATAACACTGCAGCATATCTGTGTCTCTCTCAGCACTTCATCCACACTTCCTCCATATTTCTTAGAACCCTAACCATTCTTTGGACTTTCAGCATATCTGCCTACCTCTCTAAATGTCATCCTTTTTATTAACACTGCTTTAAATCTCATCTCTACCTTTACACAGCTCTGTTTATTTATTTTATTTTATTTTGCATGTGTTTACCAGGATAGTCTGACTGGATTTGTGTCCATTTTCAGCAGAGTCCCAGGGAGAAAAGCTCCAAGATAAGCAGTTAAGATTACAGATACAATATATACAGGGGTTACATACTTAACAAGTTATACAAATTCAGGGTTAGATATAATCCCGAGTGTAAGTCCGGATTTTGTAACACAACTAAGCTAAATTATAGTTATTAACTCAAAGTAGGGGAGAGTTGGCCTGGTTTGATACAGTGACATTGCCAGTTTAGTGTCATATATTTGTTTGAGTCTCATCTTACATTGAATCAGGGTGGTAAGTAAAGTAATATCAGCTGGGAGTGAGTTCCAGGATCTACCTGCAGAGTTGGCAAAGAGAGAGTTGCTGGCTGAGCTATTAGTTTTGATAGTCTGAACTAGCAGTGAACTAGCAGTCTGTTAGAAGATCGAAGAGGTCTGGAATTGTTATAGGAGGTGATGATGTTTTTTAGTGCAGGAGTATTGTCCGGATTGTAAAGGATTTTATATGCCATAATCAGTTGGTTATACTGGATCAAGCTGGGCAGTTCTAGCCCCCCAAGCTGGTTTAGATTGATACAGTGGTTTGTCCTATAAGGCAGACCAGTGGCAAATCTGGCAATGTGGTTGTAGCAGATAGTTTGTTGAGGACAGACTTGTTTAAATTAGAGAGTAAAGGGGATGCGTACAGAAGAGTTGAAAGTAGGTGAGAGAGAGCTATAGCAATTCAAGCAGGTGGGGTTAAGAAGGCTTTTATCCTGTAAAGTGACCGTAGTTTTTTATTGATGGTTTTGATGGTTTGATTAGTATGCAGGTCGAATTTAAGATTGTTATCTATGATAACACCTAGTAGTTTTGTAGAGGTGTCTGGGGAGATTATAGTGCCATTATTAGTTTTTACGGTAAAGGTAAATGCAGTAGACCTGTGAGTTGGTGAGAAAAGTAACAGTTTTGTTTTTTTAGGATTTGAGATCAGACGACCAGAAAGCCAGATTTCTATTATGTTGAAGGTGTTCTGGGTAGCTGACCATAGTTCTGTCTGAA
The DNA here is from genome assembly GCF_019279795.1 of Protopterus annectens. NCBI lineage: Eukaryota > Metazoa > Chordata > Ceratodontiformes > Protopteridae > Protopterus > Protopterus annectens. Next base: position 52,440,069 of record NC_056744.1, on the reverse strand, counting down.
ATTTGGCCGAGCAGATCATGATGGAGTCGTCAGCGTATTGGATACAGCTGACTTTTGGGATAGCAGTATAAAGGTCATTGATGAAAATGGAGAACAGAAGGGACTCTAGTATACAACCCTGGGGTACACCAAGGGAGTTGGGTAGGAGGTTAGACAGTTTGTTTTGCCAAAGGACAGATTGAAACCATTGAAGGGCTTTGGTATCTAGACAGAATGTTTTCAGGGTGTGGATTAGAAGAAAAAGATCAACCATATCAAATGCCTTGGAGATATCCAAGAAGAGGGCAGAGGATATGTTATTATTGTTGCGATTATGGTTTATGGTGTTGGAGAAGGCAAGGAGGGCTGAAGTAGTGCTGTGGTGAGGTCGGAAGCTGTACTGCGAGTCTGTCATATAGTTATTCTGAATTAGGTGGTGCAGCAGTTGTCTATGAATACGTTTTTCCATAATCTTTGCAGGTGGAGATAATATAGCTATTGGCCTATAATTAGATGGTTCAGTAGAGTTTACCTCCTTTGTGAAGTGGGATTACATAGGATATTTTCCAGATGGTGGGTATTTTGGCTTCTACTATGGTTCGATTGATTAGTATAGAGATGGGGTAAGCAATGGCATCAGATGCTTTTTGTAGATACTCGGCAGGGAGTAGATTAGCAGAGAGAGTAGTTGGCTTTAATTTTTGGATCAAGGTATGGATAAGTGAAGTGGCAACTGGTTGGAATCTGAATGAGAGTTTGTTACTAGGGGTGGTGTCCTCAGGGACCAGAGGAGCTTGGAGGTAGTTGGCTTGCTAGGGCTTGGATTGTCTCCGTAAAGAATTGGTTAAACCACCTGAAGAAGTCTCAAGACAGTTTTATCAATGGTGGCTGCAGGGGTCGGGGTGGAAGTTTGTCTAGGATGTAATAGTTTGTTTAACCTTGCCCCAACTTTCTGAGGGTTGTTTTGATTTACTTGCTGTAGATTATAGCAGTAGTTTTTTTGTCTTGTAAAATGGATTTTTTAGTCTCATTCCCTGATTGCCTATATTTAATGTGATCTTGTGGGTCTTTTGTAGTATGCCATAATGCCCATGCTTTGTTTCTAAGGGTGATTTTTAGTTTGGAGACTCTGGAAAGCCATGACACGGTTTTTGCCTTTATTCTTATTGAGCAAGCAGGTGCATGAGAGTCAAGGATCTCAAGGAATTTGTTGCTGAAGTATACAACTGCTTCCTCTAAGGGGAGGTGTTTTAGAATTGACCATTTACATGAGTTTACTTCCTGCTGGAAATTGGCAAGGTTAAAGTTATTTTTGTTTCTTACCATTCTGAGCATGGGTTGGTGGGGGTTGATGGCTTTATGCTTAATTATGTAGATAAGAAGGTGATCACTTAAGTTATCAGAGAGGGTCCCAGAGGTGTACAGTTTGGGGTGACTGTTGATAAGTATCCAGTCAAGTATGCTTTCTTTATAGTTAGATTTTCCTATCCTGGTAGGAGTGGTTATGATTTGTGTAAATGCATGCAGGTTAACATGGGTGGTTGGGGATCCTGAGGAACAGGTGTTTCAGTCTATGTTAAAATCTCCGAGTAGTAAGGTTTATTGGGAATAGTTACACAATGGCCAGTGAAGGGCATCTTCGAGTGTAGATATATTATTTCCTGGGGAATGTATATACAGATGATATTAATACATTTATTTTTATTAAGTTTCAATTTGGTGGCAAGAATCTCTGAGTTATAAATTTGAGGTGGTTGTATAGTTTCAGTGGTGCCGATTAACACAGATTTATAGAGAACAGCTACCGCACCCTACTACCTAGAATCATGACCCAGCCTGAGTATGTTATACCTGGGTGGTAACACTTCATTATCTGTGTTGTTAGGTTTTAACCAGGTTTCGAATAAACAGAGTATCTCAGGGGAGTGGACAGCCAAGAATGCATGTAGTTCATGTACCTTGTTGTTTATACTTCTAATGTTGAGGTGACAGGCCAGGAGAGAGTTAGTTGGCTTCTTAATTGTAGGTTTATAACTTGGATTGCACGTAGAGGGGGTAAATTTATCTGGAGTGGATGGGACAGGGTTTGGGTGGATATCACCACCAAGTGTGAGGTTAGGTTTAAACCTAGTGATAAATTTCCGGAATTTATTTATAAGCTTATGGTAGTATTTAGATCTGGAGCTAATGTATCTGGGATTGGTATGTTGATAGAGTGAACAGGTTGTGGGGCTGGTCACAGTGCTGTATGATTGGTAAGTGGTGTAAGGACTTATAGCTGGGGTGATAGTGTGGCCTTTTGGGTACTGAAATCCAGTGACAAACTGGTTTTCATACAGGGTAAGGAGGTATGGGGCAAGCAAAAAGGGCAGTAAAGAGGAGTATATCATTGTGTGATGAAGCATGTGAGTTGAAGGAACTGTATTACTTGGCTGGTACAACACCAGAAGATAAAGTGGTAGAATTTGAGGTAATGGAGTAGGGGTGGGAGAAATTATGCCAGATGTAAGCTGATAGGTGGGGCGCGGAGCGAGCCCGAATGCAGCGAGGGAGAACAGAGCGGGGTTATCCAGAGTACAATTTTTCTTAAGGCTTCCTTTATATATTTCCTTACTCGTCTCATACTCGACCTTAGCGTAAACTGCACACATTGTCCTTACTGTTCTCGCTGCTTTTTTTTGCTGACTGTTCATACGTGTGATGTGTTATTCTGTTATTTATTCCTTTTTATAATTCACTGAAGGCATGGCTTTGTACATGTATTGCATACAAAATGTTTTATTTCTTTTATACATGCATTATGTATAGCTTTTCTCCCTGAGCCCGCACTGAAAAGGGTTTATTCCCAGATAGTAAATGTAAAAATAATTATTATTGTTATAATAATAATAATGGATATTGTATTAGTACAGCAACAGGTTCTGTGTATCAATATGCATTTTCAGAATTGTAATAAGTATGAAACTGTAATATTTTGGCATTGGTGACTTTAACCCTAGGTGATTTACCAGAAAATCAAAAATTTTATATGGGAGAGGGCAAAAATATGAGATAAAATTGGGGACATTCTGCAAGATCATGGATGATTGAGAGATGTGCTCTGGCTGAATTACCATTGTGTGATTTTTAACCTTGCATGAATACAATTATTAAAAGTTTTTTTTTGTTATGTATTCAGTGCGATGCCTTCTTTTCTGTTGCATTTTCAATGTCATAACACGTGTGTCAGTATTTGTTACTGCCCAGTTGGTTTGGGTTGGGACTGAAAATGGTCTGTGTACCAATTTACATACCCAGTTAACAAAAGAAGGAGCAAGATAGATGTAACAATACTGTATAAATACTACTACAAACTTTTGTTCACTGAATGAACATTGCATTTGGTGTGGCTGAAGAGTTTTGATGTGAGAAATTTCACTCTTTGGGACCAAACTAGTGCAGATATATTTTTTTTAATTGTGCTGTGTTAATATTATATATAAGATGTTGATATAGCATGCATTTATTTTGCTGTATGTATTTAACTTTGATTACGTTTTAGCGGTTACGGTTTATCCTGCGCCTAACTACTTCTAAATTGGTTGCATTCGGAGAATGTTTGTCTTACTGCAAGAAACTTTTCTCTTGCTGCTGAGTAGAAATACTTCTTAATGAGCTCCACTGCTTCTCTTTACGCTTGTACCAAGTGTCTTTGTATGTGGTAATTTAGTTGCCATGAATCTTCTATCTAATTAATTTCATTTTTTTTTACTCCTACTGTATGTAAATACAAACGGTTGTAAATGATCTTAATTTTGTTTGTGTCTTTCGTTTTTTCCCGGTTAAGGGTCGCCACAGCAGAACTCCGGTCCGCTAATGATTGGCAGTAGATTTTTACGTACTGGCTTGCCGGGCCTAACGCACAACCTTCAACGAAAGAACGCCCATTCACGCATGTCGCTACACAGAAGACGCTCTAACTGAGAATCGAACGGGCAACGTCTAACTGTGAGGCGACAACGCTACCGCAGCACCACCACCGCAGTTGATCTTAATACTTGCCTTTAATCCTTCTTGCCCTTTGTTTTGGCATAGTGTATTCCATTTTTTTTTAATTGGGAAGTGTTGGTGTACATGTATACATTTGTTGTGAACACATTGGATACAATATTATAAATTTCATTAACTCGCATATAATGAACATTTTCCTTACAGTTCTATTCTTTTTAATTTTAACTCAAACTGAGACCGTGCATTGACATAGGATACATAACAGAGCTGTGGATATATCTATGTTAATGTATTCTAGCACAGTACATTTAATACTTCACAGGGAACAAGACACTGTTTTTGCAGTTTATAGGCAGAGGTCTACATCAGTAAGATGGGAATAAAGTTATAATTTACTGTTGCATTGACCTCTTCTTGCTTTGTTAATTTTAGAGTAAGCATACTTGCACACAGCTGTGTTTTTTTCTTACATGGACTCTGATTGCACTTGCAGGCCATTGTTGAGAAGGCTCCCCGTGGATAATCCTTAACCAGTAAAACCTAGCGAACTGACACATCTGATGGATATTTGTCAACTCTAGTATGTAGTGGGATCTGTCACATGGCTAAAAGGTTATATCTTAATGGAACAAGGGTTAATCTTAGCACCAGGCATGAGGGAGCCCCCTTTGGTCTTAGTGCTACTTCCAGTTAGCACAGGTTTCGGCTCTGGAGCCCCACTGCTTGACCCCCTGGCATTTAACCATCTTGTGCTTGCTCCTGCATGCATCTGGGAAGTGTTGGCTGCTGTCCTGTAGAGGTAGATGTAGGGAGGGTTCTCTATTGCTGTTGGTGTCCTGAGAAGAGGACATGGGAGTAGAAAGATGCCCTTATTTCCGATGTAGATTACTATGTCCCAGCTAGGTGCTGACCCATCCTGTGAGTAGACTTTCAGGCTAAGGATGTTCTGTTTTTGTTTTTCCCCCCACCTCTCACTGACTATCTATTGTTTTTCCTTGGTCGCCTCTTTGTCTCTTTCATTTCCCTTTGGCCTCAGAGGCAAAGGTTGAGTTAACTGTGGAGAAAGCAGCATATTGCAGACAGGCAGAAGTTTAGTCCTACCTTCCCTTGTACCAGTTCCAGACTTGTTCTCACTGTGAGGTTGTGCTGCTCCTCATTGATAGCATCTCATCTCCTATAATGCCCCCCCCCACAACCTGGACTGCTGTCCACAGTGCTGTGTAGTTCCGCCAGCAGCACAGTGGCTACATGTCTCCCTGACATGTAATTCTCAACTGTCCCCCCCCCCCCAGAGAGAGGTAAATAAGCACAGCCCACAGCCTCTTTTTGACTTTTTCTGTACTAGGGCCACAGGTCTCTGGTTACCTTGATATTAAGCAGTGCTCCTCCTCTCTGTGCCACAGAGCCAACTTTGATTAATGATATTTTCTATGAGTAGGTTTGTGCTTTCCCCAACCTTCTCCCCAGAAATGTCTCAACCGGTAGCTGGTAGGAAAGATGGAGGATTTTCAGATCATCTCTACTATGAAGGCTGTCCTGAAGAATGCATTCTTTAACACCAGGAAACATTCTACTGTTTCTGGTTATCATTAAAAGGATATATCCTTTACAAGCCTGTAGAGGAGTGGAATGGCTTCCTGACCATGCTTCAGATAAAGTCTCCTACATTCATTTCTGCATAGATCCCAGAAACCACAACACCTTTATATTTTACTGTCCGATAATAAGTCTAAAGCTTTGGACAGGGTTGGTGAGAGAATGTTTTCCTTTGCCACATTAATGGTTAGATTACTCAAACTAATTACCTACCCATGTTCCAGTCATCCCTAGTGGATCAGGCAACAAAGAAGGTAGCAGACCTATTTGACTGTGGAGTCAAGAAGGATAGCATCCTTACAGCAGCCTTCGCAGTGGTCTTCCATGACGCCCACTGCAACTTTGAGTATGTTGATGTTGTAGTTACAGTACCAGGCCCAGGAATGTGCTTGTGAAGGATGTTATGATTCTGACTTCTCACCTTTATGCCTAAATGCTAGCAAACTTTTTTCAGTGTTCAGTTCTAGGTAGTGGGTTCTTGTTTGGCCGACCACTCAGGATAATATATGTATAAGTGGAAAAGCATTTCTAATTGGTTCCATTCCAAGAACCAAGACCGTTTTGCTTCTGGTTCTCATTTGTTCATAGATTCATAGGTACTTGCTAGGCTACTGATCTGTAAGGATCTATAGATGCTTAGTGTTACAGTTCTCATGGTACATGGGAACATGTAAATGTCCCAACACATCCTTGTTTGGGTCATCTCTGGGTTATCTGTATGCAAATGTAAGGGCTAAAAACTACCATAGAAACTGCAATTAAACTTCGAAAAGCTAGCCTTTTGGTCACATCCTGCACAAGATATAATCCAAGTAAATCAGTCTACTGCAACAGTGATCTATGTTAGAACTTCTACTATACACCTGTACTTTAAGAAAGCTATTTGCAGGCATTGTTTCCTATGTTCTGACTTTAAAGTGATTTGCTAATATCTGAATATACATTGCAGCATTTAAGTCAAGTGCTGTGATATATTTTTCCCATTTGTCCATTAGCATTTTTGAATAATTTTTTAATAAAAAGCTTTGTAAACTTTTTTATTAAGTCATAGCCCAAATACATTTACTGTATTCTATGCTGATCTCACCTTAGGTTAAAGTGCAGTGCATCTATAGACTTCAGTGGTTCACCTTTACACGTGTAATGGTGCGTCTTTTAAGGTCTGTTGAAGCAAAACACATTTTTCTTCCACTGATCTCACAGAAGATAGTTCATTGTTTTTACTCCGTAACATCAGTGTAAGGAAACTGTAAGTGTTTTTCTTAAAGAAGAAGCTGAAAACGTTCGCCAATGGTCAGAAATACTGTTAAGCTGATTGTATACCACATTATGTGGTGCACAGATAGCAAATCACTTTAAGCAGTCTTCTGTGATACTGTCAACAATGATGTAAGAGAAGGAGATGGAGAAAACTTATTTGATATTAGAGAATATACATGGCAGGTAAAGATGAGTGTGTGTATGTTTGCAAACTGAAGTAATGTATATATGGAAACACATGCTCACACTTAACGTGTGTGTGTGTGTGTGTGTGTGTGTAGCACAAGCCAAAGAAACAAATAATGATGGATATTAAAACATGATAGATTGTTGCTTTCTGAAAATAACTGAATAGCAACTAATACTGACTTTTTCTGAAATAATCAACTGTGCTGTGAACTTACAATGCGCAGTAAATTTAGTTTCAAGAAGGGAAAAATTCCTGGCAAACCACTGTAAAAGTTCTTGTAAGATTCAGACCTTGTATTTGTTAAGTTTGTACATTTATATGTAAATACAAATATTTTGCTTCCAGAAATACTTTCAAAACATAAGATTAGCTATCTCGTCTCATGCAGCACTTAGTGGGTCATGTACATGGCTAATGTTGTACCTTTTGTATAGGACAAAGATTATGCCCTTGGAGTGCAGTGCAGCATATTTAAATAAATTAAGATGCAAGAGGGATAGGTGTGTCTTATATAAACATACATGCATAAATCTACTCATTTTACTTCTATAGAATCAGACAGGGTGTCCGGTTACAATCCTTAAAAACTGATTTAGAATACAATTTTAGACAGAAAAGAGAGGTTATCATAGGATCATCGGAGGTTACTAGGCTATTGGTCCTGAGGCCCTTATAAGCCAAGAGTTTAGCCCATGTTTAGACAAATCCGCACCCAATGCCCCTGTCCAGCAGGGACATGGGTGGAATCCAAGGGGTATATTTTCTGCTTCCCATCCAGTTATCCAGGTTGCGCTTAAAAAGGGGTAAAGAGGTACTCTGATGTGAAGAGGGAGTCTGTTCCATAGACGAGGGAGTCTTTGTGATACAAATCTGTCCCCCCAGCAAGTCTTGTTGATGTCACAGACCAGGTTGAGGCCATGCATGTGGGTTACTTGAGTGGAGCTTGACTTGTGGATATGCAGCAGTCGCATCAAGGTGGGGTCCATGATCATCTTGTATTCCAGACAGAGGTCACCTCTGAGGAGTCTATGAAACTGAGTAGAGGGGTTAGGGCTTTTAGCCTATATGTGTATGCTAGATGTTTGAGGCCCTGGATTTTCCTGGTGAGGGCCCTCTATGGTCTCTCCAGCTGCAGCATGTGCTTTGCGAGGTACATGCCGAAAGGTGCATTGTACTCAATAATGGGCCTTTTACAGGAAGAATACAGGGATTTTATGACCTCCTTATCCCTGGATGAGATACCCGTACTTATGAGGTGGGCCATGTAGAAGGCTTTCCATACCATGGAAGCAACATGGTGGTCAAAGGTCAGGTTGCTGTCAACCTGGGTGCCCAAATCCCTCACGACTGATTGAGTGCTTAGGACATTGTTATTAATGTGAAAATCTGTGGGGATGTCACTCTCCCCAAAGGGGATGATGATGCATTTTTTTGTTCAGCTTGAGGCCATGTTTCTGACACCAGTCATTTGTCTGAGTGAGACCCTCATAGAGGATGTCCACATTACTAGGGGAATTGATGACCGCACCCAGCTTGCAGTCATCTGCAAACTTGGTCAGCCATAGCCCACTGGTTTTGGCCTGCACCTCAAAAAAGTATATCCCAAATAACAGAGGAGCCAAGACTGAACCCTGGGATATGCTGCTTGTTACGGGTCTACTGCTTGAGGTGGCTTCCCTTATTTTTGACTACATGGGTTCTGTCAGTGAGCCAGTTTGCTACCCATCTAGTAACATATGGATTGATGCCTAGTTGAGAGAGTTTATCTATTATGCCTGAGTGGGGAATGTCAAAGGCTTTGACATTGGCCAGGTCAAGGTAGGTGGTGTGCACAGTCCCCCCCCCCCCCGTCCATGACTTTGGTGACTGTCTCAAAGAATTCAACCAAATTTAGTAGACATGACCTCCCCTTGACGAAGCCAAACTGTGTGGGTCAAGTGTTGGGAGGTTGCCAATGTCCTTGTTAATGAGGTCCATGATAATCTGTTCCATGGCCTTGTGTATCAGGCTAGTTAGGCTGATGGGTCTATAATTTCAATGATCAGTGGACGCTCCACCTTTGTGTAAAGGGATGACAGTGGCTGTACTCCACTCAGCTGGGATGAAGCCAGTACTCAGGCTTTGATTGAATAGGTTGCCTAATGATGCTGCAATTTCCTGCCTGAGTTCACGTAGGATACAGCCTGGGATGTTATCGGGTTTCATGGAGGCTGTATTTTTTTGCTTTTGGAGGGCAATGATGACCTGTTTCCCAGATATAAGGGGCAGGGGGCAGGTACTGGGGATGGACAGAGAGGTAAAGTTTTCACTGAATCGGTCAGCCAGCAAGTTTGTTATATCTACAACATTTGCATATGTGGTGTCCTTGACCACCAGTTCTGAACAGATCTGGGTGCTTCCTTTGAGGTTGAAGACATATGTGAAGAAGGCCTTATGATTGTCTCTAGTAGATGTGACCAATTTGGACTTGACGTTTGCTTTGGAGGATTTCACTAGTGCTCCTATTTGCTTGTTCAGGTGAAGGAGACATTGTTTTAATTGGGCACCTGCTCCTTCTTGGTCTTGGACAGCAATTTTTGAGGTTATGGATATTAAAATGGGAGCTCTTTACTTGCCTGGATTAAAGGCATGTCTGTGAACATAGCCTTTCTAGCAGGCAAATGGTTTGTGTAGAATGAAGAAAAAATGTATTGTAATTTTGTCATTTGTCCACCAGATGGAATAATTTTCAATCTTTATAGAAGCTGAACTTTGTAAAATGTATAGCACGTGTGCTAGATTTTTATATATGCTATCTTTTCAAATGGTTCACTATATAGTTAATTAGAAAAAAGTGTTTGTATTAGTTGTTTTTCAAAGTTATTTTCTAAGATTTTTTTCAGAAAACAGTTTTGTTTTTTTTTTGATTTTACAACTTTTTTCATGCGAATTTAATGTTTCTGGCATGAAAGTGCCGTTGATATTTAATCACTTAAATTCTGCTGAAGAGCTTACTAAATGAAACAAGTCTGCTTTGGTTGGAGTGTGCCATTTATACTTAAAAGGAATTCATGGTAATATTTTTTCAGTGCTGGATTTTTTTCTGCATGTGCTACTTATGATTGTTTCCATGAGTTTACACATATACAGTGGATATAAAAAGTTTACACACCCCTGTTAAAAATGACAGGTTTAAATCATTTCAAAACTTTTTCCACCTTTAATGTGACCTATAATCTGTACAATTCAATTAAAAAAAAACAAATCTGTTACAGGGAAAAATATAAAAAATGTACAATAAGCAGGTTGCATAAGTGTGCACACCCTTAAACTAATACTTTGTTGTAGCACTTTTTGATTTAATTACAGCATTCAGTCTTCTTGGGTACACAACTGCCATCAATTAAAGAGACTCTGACCCCAAATAAAGTTCAGCTGTTCTAGTATGATTTTCCTGACATTTACTTGGTTGCCTGCTACAGCAAATGCCATGGTTCGCAGAGAGCTTACAAAGCATCAAAGGGCTCTCATTGTTGAAAGGTATCAGTCAGGAGAAGGGTACAAAGAATTTTCCACAGCATTGGATATACCATGCAACACAGTGAAGACAGTTATCAAAAAGTGGAGAAAATATGGGACAACAGTGACATTGCAAAGAAGTGGACGTCCCTCCAAAATTGATGAAAAGACGAGACGGCAACTGGTCAGGGAGGCTGCCAAGAGACCTATAGCAACACTAAAGGAGCTGCAGGAATTTCTGGCAAGTACTGGTTGTGTACTATATGTGACAACAATCTCCCGTATTCTCCATATGTCTGGACTATGGGGTGGAGTTGCAAGATGGAAGCCTTTTCTTACACAGAAAAACATCCAGGCCCAGATAAAGTTTGCAAAACAGTGCATTGAGTCTCCCAAAAGTATGTGGGAAAATGTATTATGGTCTGATGAGACCAAGGTTGAACTTTCTGGCCACAATTTCAAAAGGTACAGTTGGTGCAAAAACAACACTTCACATCACCAAAAGTACAACCTCCCTACAGTGAAGCTTGGTGGTGGCAGCATCATGCTTTGGGGTTGCTTTTCTTCAGCTGGAACTGGGGTTTTAGTCAAGGTGGTGGGAATTATGAACAGTTCCAAATACCAGTCACTTTTGACCCAAAACCTTCAAGCGTCTGTTAGGAAGCTGAAGATGAAGAGGAATTTCACATTTCAACATGACAATGACCCCAAGCATACATCTAAATCAGAAAAAGTACGGCTTCACCAGAAGAAAATTCAAGTTTTGGAATGGCCCAGCTAGAGCCCAGACCTAAATCCAATAGAAAATCTGTGGGGTGACCTGAAGAGGGCTGTGCACAAGAGATGCCCTCGCAATGTGATAGATTTTGAGCGCTTTCGCAAGGAAGAGTGGGCAAATATTGCCAAGTCAAGATGTGCCATGCTGATAGACTCCTACCCAAGAAGGCTGAATGCTGTAATTAAATCAAAAGGTGCTTCAAAGTATTAGTTTAAGTGTGTGCACACTTACACAACCAGCTTATTGTATGTTTTTAATTTTTTTTATATTTTCTCTCCTAACAGATTTGTTTTTCAATTGATTTGTACAGGTTATATATCACATTTAAGGTGGAAGAAGTTTTGAAATTAATTGTGGTCTTTTTTTTTTTTAATATAGAACAGTAACCAAAACTAGTAAAACAAAAAAAGCACAGCAATGTGTAGAATTCCAGATCACAGACTTACTTTTGTCAGGTACAAGAACCAAACTTCTTCAGATAAAGAAAAGCTATTTGTCCTTCTTATACCACATTTGAAATGTATCATGGTCCAACAGCCAATGAATCTAAAACAATGATTAAAAATGCAAATTACAACCTGCAACCCTGATAGTAACCCTTTATGTACCAAAATCTTTAAACATGTTAAGAAAATACAATTTTTTTTGTTTGTTTTACTCATTTTTTATATCGCAAAAACCTGGCATATTAACAGGAGTGTGTAAACTTTTTTTTATCCACTGTATGTGGTAATGTGTGTAGATATATACACATGAGCTGATGTTTCTTCCATCTGTTCCTCAACAGATGTATCATCACATCAGTCTTAGGCTCCGACTTTGGCCACTCTTGAACTTTGGATCCAGAGCTCAAGCTGATCCCCTTGCTCTTAAACCCTTGCAGCTAGAGAGTTGGCTCAGATCTTGTTTGTGCTAATTTTCTATAGATGTGATTTCCATAGTTGTGGCTGGGTTAAACTAAGTCAGAGTTTACTTGGTGATATATTCTCTTTTTTGTGAGGTTTATCCACCACTTATTTTCACTATTCTATTTTTTTGGGGTCTTTATACCTCCTCTTACTTTAAAAAAAATTAAAACCTTTGGGCTTACCACTTTTTCTAATTGTTGCCCTTTTGGTGCTGTTTTTTCCTTCAGCCTTACTTGTGTCATATCAGAGTTGCAGTCTGAGATCCGGTGTAGACATACATTTCAGAGTCCGAAGGTTGGCTCAGGGAAGGAGAAATAATAAGATGAGGGGATAGTCCTAGACCTATGGCTCAGACTGTGGTTTAGTAAAAGTTTGGCATACTTTTCTAGTAGTACGTTTTTCTAGAATATTTCTTAGTAGTAGTTTTTTTCAGATTGTCTGGTGGTGGTTTTACTGTTGTGGTTATTGTTTGTTGCTCATTGGGCCTTTTTCCACTCATCATGTCAGATAAACCAGTTTAAGAAAGATGTGGCCTGTGGCCGCAAAAAAAAAAAAAAAAACCTCTGATACACATGCCAAATGTGTTTACTCTTAAGAGTCCGAGTCTGCTCATCTTGAAGAACAATACCCTATTTGCAGTGTTTTGGCTCCAGGGCACTAATTGAGAGGAGAAACAAGTCACTCATCAAGGGGCTTCTCCTTGCCTATGCAAAAGAGGTTCCCAGTCCTCACTCTACTGCTTTTTCTGCCATCTCCCCTTTGGTCAGAAAAGCTGCTGACAAATCCAGGAGTAAGAAGAGCCATGACAACCATAAACAATATGAGAAAGAAAAGGAGAACATGAAGGAAACCAAAATGCATTCAACCAGATCCTTTACCCTTCCTCTGGTCCTCCCAGAAGATTCCAAAGTCTTTTGATCCAGCTCCAGAGTCAGACCTTGTCTTTATTGGATCCAGACCCGTCCTTTGCCAGAACCATGTTTTTTCTTGGGTTTGGTTTCACACAGGCTATGTTTCCCTTTCCTTTAGGAGAGGCCCCTCTATCTCTTATCCAGGCACTCCTTCACAGCTTCATTGCTCAGATAATTGAGGTCTGCAGGTGCCTTTCCAAAATGGATGTGTATAGAATGATGATCCACAGTTGAGGGTTCTCCGGTCTGAAACTGCAGTCTGAACCATGGACCTGGGCCCATGCCCTCATCATACTATTTCTCCTTCCCCAGTCTGACCTTTGGACATAGGGGCCCTGGCTCAAGTCAGAGGTTCTTGGAGCCGTCCCTTCCTCACAGAGCTTTGGCACTACTTGCCCCCAGCATAAGCTTCAGAGCAGAGTCAAGAGGGGCTCTGGGACCAATCTATGTTCAGAAGAGATTTTTGGGACCTGTCTCGACTTCTGCCTTTGAAGCTTTCAAAAAAGTGTTTTCTTGCTCTAGGGAGCAGCTTTCCCTTTCCTGCCCAGATCCATTCTTCCCCCACATGAGTTTCCTGGGTCCTGATCCTATACCTTCTGTCCCATCAGGACAGTTGACCCCTCAAATGTTTGAGTCCATCCACATTGAGGACTCTTGTTCAGCTTCCAAATCTTCCCCAGAACACCACACTGGGTGGTTTGTCAGAAACATTCATGCAAAAGGAGGCACATTGATTCCATTCAGGAGTTCTTTACTGAAGATACTGAGTTTTGAGATGGAGTCCTCCAGATCCTCCCTTGAGGATGTCTTGTTTGGAGAAATCCTGGTACTGCTAAGACAGAAAGTGGGTTGGTCCTCCAAAGCCGCATCCCGGGGCTGGCTCATCTACTTCTTTGGTGGTCTCTCATGTTTGAGATGGTTGATTTAATCTGTAAGTGAGCATGGAAGGAACCTGATGTGGCTGAACCAATTCCTTGTAAAACAGATAAGTTTTTGATCTTCCAAAAGATTGCTGTTATTGGAGCAAGGGTCCCACCTTTGATTCCATGGTGGTGGCAATGGCCACCAAAAAGGAGTTTGCAAGGAAAGCTTTGTTGTCCATCCCCCTAGCAAAGAGTCTTGGGCAGTAGACAGATTTGGGAAGTGAGATTATGCTTCAACAACCCTTGCACTTAGGGCTGTGAATTATTTGTCATATGTAACATGCTTCCACAGAGATTTGACCAAGGAACTCTCGAAATCACTTTTAAGGTCCCTATCTGCACAGGAGAGGAAGTCTGTTAACTTGCAGTTGGCCACCCTTCACTCTCTTCTGAATGTGCCTGTGCCTTATTTCCTGTGCGACAGAAAACACTTTGAGAGGTGTGGGCACTGGCATAACTATTAGGAGGCACACCTAGATATGCCAGTGTGAGTTTGTGGAGAACTACAAAATGTCCTTTACTAATGCGCCCCATGATGACTTGACATTTTTCGGGCCAAAGATGAAAGAGATGCTGTCCAAAAGTGAGCAAGATGGGAAAACATCTGCTTTATAGCCTCCAAAGGATCTTCTATAGTAACCAGAAGGGAGGAAAGAAACTAAAGTTCTGCAAATTACACGGTTTTGTTCCTAACTCTTCTGGTGATAGAACCCCCAACCACACGGGGGGGGGGGTGGACAGACTGTAATGGTGCATTTCTTCCCTGTGGCTGAGGTGGTCTGCAAAACCAAGACTTTTCAGGGTCCTTTCTCCAGCAGGCCTTAACAGTGTTCCTGAATGGTTGCCTGACTGCCATAATCTGGAGACAGACGTGAGGCACATTCCATGGCCTGGACATCCATTACTGAAGATGTTTGAATGAAGAGGATTATAACCAGTGGCTGTCCCATCCCCTTTCTTTCTTACGCCCCAACCTAAGAAAACTTCCCAATGTTCTTCCCTCAAGCATCATGCAGGAAGACCCACTAGACCAGCAAGGATCTGACATTTATTTATGGCCTTTTTTTTTTTTTTTTTTTTGTGCCAAATTAAAACAAGGACTCTAGTCCAGTATTGCACCTCAGGTACATGAAACAAATGAAATTCCAAATGGTCATGATATAGAAAAGTCTTCTATTGCTGAGGAAGGACAACTGTATGCGCTTGATAGACCTTCAGGATTCATACTTCCACATAAATATGGACAGATGCTCCAGAAGGATTCTGTGCTTCCTTCTTTAGACTATCACTTCCGGTTCAGAGCCCTGCTCTTTCGTCTTATCACAGTCGCTATGTGTATGTTATGGTACATCAACAAACAGGGAGGAACATGATGTTGTACCTTGTAATGTTGAGAGGCCACAAAGATCTGACAATGGGCAATGTCTTATAGCAATGCACATGCAAGGGATATCCAGTGTTCCTGCAGACAGGTTTAGTGGTAATAAACTCCTCCATCACAAGTGGTCCCTCAGATGGTGAAGGGTTTTCAGCCACTGGGGCCAGTTGTGTTGCGATCTCTTCCCCTTTCCCTAAAACACCAAATGTAGCTGGAACTTTACCATGATCCCACAGGAAGGGGAGTACCCAAAGGGTGCCCTGTCCAACACTTGGCCCCCTAGTGTCCTTTATGACTGTCCGTTCACTCCTGTGATCCCAAAGTTCCTTCAGAATGCACTGTGGAGAAAGGCTGTGGTACTCATCATTTTCAGCTTTTGGCCTCAACAGGTGTGGTTTCCCTTCTACTGGTGTCATTTGCTTCACCCTCCATGGATACTGAACCCCACTCCTGATCTACTCTCTCAGTTATCCAGGATACGTCATCCAGACATACAAGCCTTCAAGTTGACTTCAGGGTTTCTCCAGTTCTGATGATGACCAGACAATCCATGCTGTCTTCAGAAATCATTCACATTTTGACGTTTGCTCAAAAACCTTCTGCCAAGAAGGTTTATAAGAGTAACTAGAAAAGATTTTCTGTTTGGGCCTCCAGTAGAAATGTAGTCCCTTTTTCAGACCCTGTGCTGGCGATCCTAGACTTCCTGGCTTTTATGTTTCACAATGGGGCTGGCTACTCTGTAGTCAGGATCCTACTAGCAGCCATTTCTAGTTCTCATGTTGGAGAGAATCATCCATTGCCACCCTTAGATTGTCCAAGGCCTTCATGGGATGGGTATCTTCCTCCTTCACCTTCACCATAGGGAACCTGATCCTCTTTTGAACCTGCATATATGATTGACTTACAATTTCTGACCTGGAAGACATTGTTTTTTGTGGCATTTTTTTCTGCTAGAAGGTTATCGAACTACATTCCTTGTCCTGTAAACCTTCTTATTTGGTCTTCCATAAAGTTAGAAAGAGCTAAAGTTAGAAAAAGTTACAATGAGTTTCTCTTAAGAACTAATTTTTCCTTTCTCCCTAAGGTGACACCGGAATTATCACTTAATCCATCAACCTGCCTGTTTTTCCCCAAGGTTTGCAGACAAAGTAGAATACATGTTACACCTGATGGATTTGCACTGTTAACTTAATTTGTAGTTGCATCACACTAAGAAAGTTAGAAAGACTGACCAATTGTTTCCTTTTCTTCAGTTAAATTTGGAAAGGGGGTGTCTAAAGTAACACTTTCTCACTGGTTATTTGATTCTATTTCATATGTCTATTATCTTTACCTGAATCACTTAAGGCTCATTCCACTAGATCAGTGGCTACCTCCACTGCCTCCTTCTGCACAGTATCGCTAGATGGCATTTGTGCTGCAGCTACTTGGTCCATTGTCCATACCTTCATATCTCATTACAATTTTGATATACAGTCCAGATGTAGAGCTTCCTTGGGTTAAGCTGTCCTACAGGATATGCTTCCATGAGACTTCCCAGGGTAGATAGTAGCTAGGAACTCTGTCCCATCTGTCGAGGAACAGACAAACAACATTGGTCTACAGATCTGTGTCTGCTTCTGTCCCTCATCAACTTCTCTCCCACCTTCCCCCCACACAGTTATTACCCTTTGTTACAGGAGTGACTGCACTGATGGCCCCTAATGCTGTTTAAGCTGTATACCAGGTAGCAGGTTTCTTCTGTGAAGTGTTTGGTTTCTTGTAGAAGGGTACGACAGTTTTTTATTATAAGATATGGGCAACAGGGGTTTATTGATAAGGTGAGGAACTTGAGCCTTGGATCCAAAGTCCAAGAGTGGTTGAAGTCAAATCCTAGACAGATCCAATAACCTATCCATTGAGGAAGGATAGGGCAGAGCTGTCTATCATTATGGTAAGTACATAACTTTCATCTTTCATTTTATTCATATACACAACACACATGCATATGCATTTACACATGCACCTACACACACATATATATATATATATATATATATATATATATATATATATATATACACCCACACACACACACACACACACGTGTGTGTGTGTGTGTATGTATATATATATATATATATATATATATATATGTGTGTGTGTATATATATATATATATATATATATATATATATATATATATATATATATATATATATATGTGTGTATATATATATATAAAATATAATATATGTTCTTCATGTTTCACTGTTGCAGTCATCACATTTGGGTTATCCCTGCCAGGGTAGCCCTCGGCCGGCCCGAATACCAGAGACTTAGTATTTTTTCGTCAGTTGCCTTCACTTGAGGACTGACATCAGGTCATCAGTGGTATAAAGTAAGGCAGCTGACGCCATTATATCAGTCTTTCTTGCCGTGGAGCCCGAAGCAGAAGCAGTTCGCATGAGTGCCGGTCGGCCGCTACCTGAGTTTTCATTTCTGAATTGAAGTTGAAGTCTTCTAAAGCTAAGTACCCCATTGGGGATCCTTTTTTCTTGCACTAACCAATGTCAGAAAAAGTTAATAATTGCCTTGCCTGTGGAAAGCAAATACTACACCAAGACTTCCACTCTTACTGCATCACTTGGCTAGGCCCAGACCACAACATCCCCCATTGTCGCTTCTGTGCTTTGTTTAACGCCAGAACTATCCGTTGTCGGGCCCTTATTGTAGCCATATATTTTCGTTTACAGTCCTCTAATTTCGATATGGCTTCGGCAAGCCATCCGACAATAGATCTGAAAAAACGTAAAGATAAAGACAGAGATGGACCGTACAGGTCCAAACCTTCCGACGATGCTTTTGGTAAGCTAGTCATCAGTCCTCCGGTACTCAGTGAGGCGCTTTCGCAGCCCCTGATACCTGCATCAGTTGAGTTGCAGGCTGCTACCGAGACCCTTTCAGAGTCTGGTATGCCACAAAACTCTTCTTCATCAAAGGATCCTGGGTCATCTCTACCTTGGATGGGTCTGGAGCTGCTGAACAGGCACCGGCTTCCGAGGAATCTCTACACAAACCAACGTTTTCTTTTACGACTACTGTTCTTTCAAAAACAACCAAGTTCCTTGGGCCCAGGGTTCAAACTACACCCAGGAAACAGACTACCCACTCTCAGGTGCCTGCTTCCTTTCCTCAGTCTCGTATAGGTTCATAGTTTGGTACTAGGCTATCGGCCCTAGGGCTTATACAAGCTAGTAGTCAGTCCTCCGGTACTTTTGCAGCCCCTGATGCCCGCTTCAGTTGATTCGCAGGCCGCTACCAAGACCCTTTCGGAGTTCGGTATGCAGCAGACTTCTTCGTTTAAGGATCCTGTGGTCGTCTCTACTTTGGATGGGTCCGGAGCTGCTGAGCAGGCACTGGCTTCCGAGGAAGTCCTTCGCACCACCGAACCTCGACACAAACTGATGTCTTGTTCTTTCGAAAACAACCAAGTTCCTTAGACCCAGGGTTCGAACCACACCCAAGAAACTGACTACCCACTCTCAGGCGCCTGCTACCTTGCCTCACTCTCAAATGCTTAAAATGGCAGAAGACCTTATCATGCTGATCAGGGGAAGCCAAGCTACCCCTTCAAAAAGGAAAAGAGATCTGTCCCCAGTAATTTTGTCTGAACAAGAGTCAGATGAATCTGATGCATCTGACTATGAAGACATGCAGCCCCTCTCCATTTATGAGGATTCTGATGCAGAGGAATCCATTCCTTCAGCCTCTCCGCAGAGGATTTTTCCTTTGGGGAAACTCTGCATACTTTAAGGGAGCATTTCAAATGGGAGAGTCAGAACTACCCTCAGTCTAAAACGAGACTCGGGGAATTCCTGTATCTTTTGCAACACAGACCCTTGGCGATCCCCCCAGTCCTGGATGTGGTGGATGATGTTTTCTTTGAATCCAGCTTGACTCCAGAAGCCCTACCTCCTGCTCCCAGAAAACCAGACAGGAGTCCCTGACTGTCACAAATATCTTTTTAAAATTCAAACAGCTGACCCTGAGGTCATTTCTCAAGGGCCAAAAGGGATTAAAGCAACCTCTACTAAGAATCCCACCCCCTCAGAGAGGGATTCCCGAGCACTGGACAGATCGGGTAAAAAAGTATACACCTCAGCTACTCTTGCTATCAGGGCACTAAATTGTCAGTTACACATGCATGAATATCAGCAACATACCCTGGAACTTTTTAAACAAAAAAATGTCCTCCTTTCCTGCTTGGGCAGAGTCTAAAGATTTACAAGACTTAATGCATTCTGCAAGTTAAGTAACTAAACACACCTTGCACTTTGGTTTTGTCGACCTAGAAGCTTCTTGTAGGGCAGCAGTGACTGGATCCATCATTAGAAGACATGCATGGTCTAAGGAACAACCTTTGCCAGACTGTCATATCTAAATTTTTGGCTGCACCCTTGCACAAAGATAACTTATTTGGCACGAAGGCAGAAGAGGTCTTAAAAAAGATGGAAGAAAAAGCAAAATCTATGCAAACAGTTACAGATTTCTTATGGGTCCAGCCCCCTTGGTTCAGCAGACATTTTCCTTCCAAGCACTGGTCCTGTCGTACTCCAAGTAAACCGGCCCAGCTTAGGACCCATGGAAACAGACCCCCCCCCCCCCCAGACAGCAGCCCCAGGGAATGCAGAGATCTAAGCAGTGGACTACCTCCAAGGAGTTCTAAGCCACCCCCTTATGGTAAGAACTCACAATGACTCACCTCCTCCCGACCTCCCCTCTGCCCACCTTCACTTACCACAGGAGGAAAACTCTCCTTTCACTCAAACACCTGGGCCACCAATACCAAGGATCAGTGGGTTCTGAACATTGTGTCTCAGGGATACAAATTCTCCTTCCACACTCTTCCAACCCCAAAAGGGTTCCCAGATCTACCGCCACATCAGTGGGCAGAGGTTCAAAAGCAAATCCATTCCCTGCTCTCTTTGAGAGCATTGGAGCATGTTCCTGCAGAACAAATAGGCCAAAGCTTCTACTCCAGACTTTTTCTGGTAGCCAGAAAAGAGGGCACCTGGTGCCCCATCCTCGATCTGACCATTCTAAGTACCTTCCTGGTGATCCCAAAATTCAAAATGCTCACCCTCCAGCAGCTGCTACCTATGCTCTCCAAGGATGCTTGGCTAGCCACCCTGGATCTAAAAGAGACCTACCTCCACATTCATATCAGAGCATCATGCAGAAAATATATCCGCTTCAGGGCAGGATCTCAACACTTTCAGTTCTTTGCACTTCTTTTTGGCTTATCTACTGCTCCCAGAGTTTCCGCATTATGTCTGGCTCCGGCCATTGCCTTTTGCAGACCAAGAAATATTCAAATTTATCCCTACTTAGACGACTGCCTTATTCAGGCAGACAGCCAGGAAAAGCCGCTCAAACACCTGGCCTTTGTAAAGAGTCTACTAACCTCCCTAGGGTACACAATCAACGAAAAGAAATCAAACAGGTGCCCACCCCAAGGATAATCTTCCTGGGAGCAAGTCTGGACAAAGCATTCCAGATGGCATACCTTACACCAGAGAAACAAATTTTCCTGTCAGCCTACTTTTCTCAATTGGCCACCAAGCCCCAGTTTTCTGCAAGGAAAATCCTGCAAGCTCTGTGGTTCATGGCATCTTGCTTACTCATTCCATATGCCAGACTGCATATGAGGGGAACGTCAGTGGTACCTAAAGAGTCTCTGGTGTCAGCACTCTAAAGACCTGGAAACTCTACTACCTATAATTCCTTGCCTCAGAAAGGAATTTCTTTGGTGGGCAACAGCATGCTCCCACAACAAGGGATAGACCTCTGCACAGCCTGCCACCCAGACCCTCACCACAGATGCATCAGACTACGCTTGGGGTGCACACCTGGACGGCAGGTGCATACAAGGCCAATGCAGCCTGCTGAAAATCCCCCTGCACATCAGTCAAAAAGAGATGATGGCTGTGCAGCATGCCTTGATGGCTTTCAAACCCCTTCTCTCTCCAGGGGTTCTTCTGATCAAAACAGACACCACCACTGTGATGTGATACATCAACAAGCAGGGAGGGACTCACTCCTATCCTCTATGCAGGCTGGACATGACCCTTTGGTTCACAGCCTCTTCCATGCAAATACATCTGTTAGCATAATACCTACCATGTTCTCTCAACTCCCTGGCAGAACAATTAAGCAGAAACCTTTTGAACCCACACAATTGGCATCTCAACAGAAGTACCTCCTTCCTAATAACTCAGAAATAGGGAACCCAGAAGGTCAACCTCTTTGCCTCCCACACCAACCATCAGCTCAGCAAATCTTCACAATGGAGCATCACTGCATGGCTTGGAAAGTGGATGCCCTGTCCTTCCCCTGGGTCAACCTCTAGGTCTGTGCTTTTCCTCCCCTACCTGTCATCCCCAGGGTACTGCTGAAAATAAGGGAGGAAAAACCAAGGACAATTCTTATAACTCCAGACTGGCCCCAACAGCACTGGTGCGCCTTGCTGTGCAGCCTGTCCCCGCTGCCTCCATGGCATCTTCATCAGATTCCAAACCTCCTAATCCAGAGAGAAGGAGAATTCATGCATCCCCAGTTGCAGACACTCATTTTGGCAACTTAGCTTATTCCTTAACCCCGAATCAATCTGCGATCTTCAGTAAACAGGTTCTGGATGCTATCCATGAGGCCAGACACTGTAGCAACAGAAGGTGTTATTCAGATAAATGGAAAAGGTTCTGCACCTGGATCCAGGCTAAGAGGACCAATGCGGCACAGCCGTCCATCCCTCTCATCCTGGATTACATGGCTGACCTACTACACAGTGGTCTCTCTTTCTCCTCTATAAAATTTCATGCCTCTGCTATTTCTGCTCATATTCCCACTAAGCAGCCACTTTTCTCACACCCTTTGATCAAACAGTTCCTTAGAGGGGTTAGCAACTAGGAGGTCCCCCAGAAGGGCACCAACACCAGCTTGGGACCGTAACTTTGTCATATAAAAGCTCACATTGCCTCCTTTTGAACCAGCTTCTTCTGCAGAGCTAAAATTTCTCTCCTGGAAGAAGGCCTTCCCTCTGGCCATCACTTCGGCCAGAAGAGTCTCTGAGCTGCAAGCACTTATGGCTGTGGAACCATTCATCATCTTCCATCAGACTGGGTATCCCTCAGAACTAACCCATCCTTCATTTATTTTTTATTTTTTTATTTATATATTTATCATTTGTTGACCGGGAAAGTCCGACTAAGTTCCACAGAGCCTGTTTTCAGTGGAGGCCCGGGGAGAAATGCTCCAGAGGAAAGGGGAGTACCCGGAGAAAACCCACGCGAACACAGGGAGAACATGCAAACTCCACACAGAAGGTACCCCAGCCGAGAATCGAACCGGTGAACCTCTTGCTGTGAGGTGACAACGTTAACCGCTGCACCACTGCACCACCCAGATGCCCAAGGTGTGTCCAGTGTGGCTCTCAACCAATCCATTCATTTGCCCACCTTCTTTCCTAATTCCCCAGAACCAAGGGGGAATGGATTCTTCACACTCTAGATGTGCACAGACAGCTGAGATATTATCTTAACAGGACTAAACCCTTCAGAAAGTCTGATCAATTGCTGGTTAGGTTTGCTACAGTGGCAGAAGGCAAGGCCATCTCCAAGCAAACCATTTCCAAATGGATAGCACACTGCATCCATATCTGCTAAAAACAGCATGGTAAGCCTCCCCCAAGGGGATCTGGACATATTCCACCAGAGCAGCCTCCCTCCTCTGCTGATTTCCTCAGAGGAGTTCCCACCAGGGACATCATGGAGGCTGCCACCTGGACATCTGTTCACACTTCTACCAAGCATTACCACCTGCCTCTCTTCTCCAATTCCAGGGCAGGGTTTGCCTCTGCAGTCTTGCAGGGCATCCTAGCCAGCCCCTAGCTTCCTTGACTGACTCCGCCCATTTCCTCAGCTTTGGGAATCTACCCAAATGTGATGACTGCAACTGTAAAACCCGAAGAACATAGTACAGTTGTGTACACTTACCATAAATGTAGATGTTCGAGTGTATTCACTGTTGCAGTCCTGGTTTCCCTCCCTCCATCCCCCTTTCTTCTCTCTCCTTTTATTACCATTCTTCCTTGTTGCTCTCATTTCCTTACAAGGGACATATTGGTATTTGTTTTCCACTGGTGGGGTTCTTCCGCCAGAACCTGGCCTCTTACTTTGGGGGCCCCTGACAGGTTAGGGCAAGAAAAACTGATGTAACGGCGTTGGTTGCCTTACTTTATACCACTAACGACCTGATGTCAGTCCTCAAGCGACAGCAACCAATTTAGAAATACTAAGTCTCTGGTATTCGGGCCGGCCGAGGGCTACCCTGGCAGGGATAACCCAAATGTGATGACTGCAACAGTGAATACACTTGAACATCTACATTTATTGTAAGTATACACAACTGTACTATCTCTCTTTTTTATATATATATATATATATATATATATATATATATATATATATATATATATATATATATATATATATATATACACATAGATATATATATATATATATATATATACATATATATATATATATATATATATATATATATACATGTGTGTGTGCGTATTTATATATATATATATATATATATATATATATATATATATATATATATATATATATATATATCTGTATATATATATATATATATATATATATATATATATATATATATATATATATATATATATATATATATATATATATATATATATATATATATATATATATATAATATGTATGGATTACATTCCAGTGGATGGGTAATGCTGTGGTCAGGTACACTTGCATATGTCCCAGGTGGACGTTTGTAGAAGCCATTTTAATGCAGCAGTGAATTTAGTATAACCTGTTTACAAGCAAGTGGTATTGGTGCAGTACCTGTGGTGCAGAGTCAGTGTATAAAACAAAGGGGGTATGGCTGAGCTTGCTGTCTTGCAAAAGGAAGTGTTTATAAGAGTGTGTATGCTTGTGTGCTCTTGCACGTTATGCTCGATTAAAGAGCAGGTGATGTGGTTTGTTCCTGTGTTGAAATGTTTTGTGTGTATTACAAGTTGAACGTGATGTTTAGAATGGTTTGAGGTTTGTATGTGGGTTCTGCTGTTGGGTTACATTTGTATATCTAATGTATGCATTTATCAGTTGGGCATGTGTTCTGATGGGTACGCACTCAGATTGCCTTGATTGCATTTGTGTTAGCTGTTGTATTACTATCTTGCACACACTTGTGTCAGTGTGTGTGTGTGTGATTTCTCTCTCTATACATACATAGACATACAGAAGTGTGTGTATGTATGGCATTTTTTTTTAATATTTACATACACCTATATATATATATATATATATATATATATATATATATATATATGCATGTACGTGTTTTTATTTTGTATATAACTAGAACAAAATGGCTAAAAATCTTCTAATACCTCAGTATAAATACTGAGCAAAAAAAAAAAATAGTAAATAAAAAGATTAAAAATACACCGAAAAACAGAATCATAGAAATGGGACTGGTGTTTTTTTTTTTTTTTTTGCCAGGACCAGTCAAACCATTTGCAAAATTATTGCTTGGTTGCAAGTTGAGCATCAAGTCATAGTGAAAAAGTGGTTGCCCAGGAGTAGATAAATTAAAATGCACTGATATCTGCTGACATGTGAATTTATATATGGTTATTCAATACATTTTTGAAAGCTTTCCTGCTGTATGTGTGGGGGACTGTACAGTGTAAAATAGATTCATGTTAATTGTAAGCAGAAGCCAGCTTTTTCACATTACAGTGGCTAATTAAAGTTAAGAGAATCCAGAATTAATAAATCCGATCCTTGGGTAGATGTTTAAGGATGCATTTGAGTTGTGCAGCCAGCTGTTGATGGAACCTCACTATTCAACTGCTGGTCTGTATAGTGGTTTCTGCCTCCTTTTGTTTGTCTTTTGTATTCCAGAAAATTGGGAATCTCTATATATGTGTAAGTAGTGAAAGAAGTGAAAAGCGTCAAGGTAGATTTCCCAGTTTATGTCCATATTTTTTGTTTTGTTTTTATTCCTTTAACCGTGTAAATCCAGCAATATTAGTCATCTTTTCCGGGTTTACCTTGGAACAATACCTAGTAAAGCAGTTTAGTCGTAGTAGGCAAATGGAGGCTGAGAGACTCGAACCCTGGATGTATGTGCTTACATGTGAGATATAAAAAACATACACTCTTTAACACAGTGCTGCTGGTTTAGCCTTAGGAAAAGCATTTGTAGATCTTTGTTTTAGCATAGTACTGCTATTTTGTCTTTAAGAAAAGCGCTCATAGCTCCCTTTTTTAGTATAAACAACAGATGATGTTAAGTTGTCAATCTCGCCTTCATTCTTGCTTGATGGGTTCGGAGCCGATCCCTCGGCTCCGACTCGGCACTTGCTAAGCTCGAGAGTCACTTTTACCAGCTCGAGGCAGCCCCATATCCCATGATGCAAGGCGGTAAGTACCCAGATCTCATTTGCCGCTTCGCTTATGAGGTCCTCCTTTTACCAGCTCCTGGTAAGTGATTCACTTTATTGATATTAAAGCCCCTTTTTGTTAAAAAAAACCTTTTATTGTTAGTTATAAGTTAATTATTTAGATTTCCTGACAGAAAATCCCTGTCTCTTTTAATTTTTTTAGTCAAACTTTACCCATCCCATCCCTCCCTGTTAGGGTGTGTGTGTGTTTGTTTTAGCAATACCTTTTTGGTATTTTCTTTAATTTAAATTTTTGACTGGTGTGTGTGTGTTTTGTGAAGCACCATGTCAAAGGAGAGGGTCTCAGGTTTTAAGAAGTGTGACTCGTGCTGTCAGAAGATGTCTCTGACAGACGGTCACACTTCTTGCCTGTATTGCCTGGGGCCTCTTCACCTGCAGGACTCCTGTGCTATTTGTCATTCCTTCAGCCAGAGAGTCCTGCAGGAAAGATGCAACAAGCTGATACTTAGGGGCCTTCTTAAGCCGGAGGGCTCTCCGGCTAAGTCGGCTCCATCAAAATCAGCTAAATCTTCCAAGGCCCAGGCTTCTGTGTCTAAGCCTGCGGCCTCGGCTCCACTCGTTTCGTATCGAGAGTGGCTCCGGCTGGGGCCGATTCTGTCTTAACAAAGCCGGCACCGATGGCTATCGGTGCCGATCTGCATCGACCACTTCGGTGTCGGCTCCGATCGGTTCCGACCCCATGTGGCACAGGCATCGGTGTCGGCTCGATCGGCTCCGACACCGTTACTTTGGTGGCTGTATCGGCTCCGGCTGGAGCCGATACATCGAGGCTTCCTGTCGGCTCCGATAAGTCGGCTCCGACAGGATCTATAGTATCGGTTCCGATGGCTCATTCCAGGAAGAGGTCGAGGTCTCCTTCCTTGGAGCCGATATTTTCGGCTCGGCTTCACCTCTTCTTCGAACGGAGCCATCGGAGCCGATCTTCAAGGTCATCCAGACTGTCAGATCATGACCTAGAGAGAGTGGTCAGTAGATTACTTAAGTCACAGGTACTGGCCCAAATGTTACATAGTCCGTCTCAACAGGCGACTGTTGGTCCACACCCGTTACAGTTCCTCCTTCAACTCTACCCCAGAGCTTGGAGTTGGAGTCTTCGGAATGGTTACTGCTACGGCTGGAGGACGGATACCCCTTCTGTTCCTTCAGCCTCTACTCTTATCTCCTCTTGAGACCTTCCTTAGAGGGATTCGTGGTCGGGCTTCCATGGTCTCCTCCGAGGGGTGAGTGGCATCGGACCCTTGTCCGAACCCGCTCTTCCCCTTGGAGCCTCGGCCTTGGTGAGCTCGGCTCCGACATCTGCCTCGGAGACTTCCCTTCGGTGGTCCCTGGAGTTCCTAGCTCTTGAACGGGTTCTCTCGGACCTGCCTGGGAGGGAGCATTCGAGGTGATGAAGAGTGTGCTGGCCACTGGTATCAGTCAGCAGTCTGTTCCGTAGCTCCTCCCTCTATAGTACCTGTTGACATCTCTGCCACTTCTCTTGCTACAGGACCCAGAGATCCTCCGCCTCAGGTTTCCCCATTGGGAATTTCCCCCTCTTCCGAGAATTCTCCTGATGTTTCGGGAGATCCTCCTAGGAAGAGGACTTGTAAGAGGAAACATGTAGACTCCCCCGAGTCTGTCACTTCGGATACTGACTTTGATGAGTCAGAGGGATCCCTAGATCCCCTCTGAGGATGTCTCCTTCTCAGACATCCTAGAACTCCTTAAACAGAGGGAAACTGGCCCACCAACAATCCCTCTGAGGATGAGTCAGTATACCTAGAGGCGTTTGGATCTCGGCCCTCCACCTCCTGGGTGTCTCCGCCTTTGACCCCTTATGCAGGTTATTGCACGAAAGGCGTGGGCAGCTCCTGACTCTGTAGAGCCAGTCCCTAGGAGGCCTTCAAAATTTATCACTGCCCCGTGTGACAAGCAATTCCTCAATAAGGGTGTCCCCGCTGATGCCATGGTGGTGGCTGCGGCCACCAAAAAGGAACTTGCAGATCCTTCCGTGCCCGTCCATCCTCCTAATAAGGACTCTAGGACCATGGATAGGTACGGTAAGCGGATGTTTTCCTCAGCGACCTTTGCTATCGTTGCTGAATTACCTATGTCACTTCACCAGACTCCAGAGGGATATCCTTAAGGAGCTGGGTGAAGTAGTTCAGGATCCTACAGCTGCAGGGGCTCAAGAAAAAATTGCTTCGCAGCTAGGAACCCTCAATTCCATTGCAAACTCCTCCATGCGGCTAATATCTTATGCTGCGGATGGAGCGAGTAGAGCCGCAGGTACAGGTGTGGCTCTTAGACGCCAAGCCTGGATGCGGCTATGTGATTTTGCGGATCCCTTTAAGGCGTCCTTCACAAATTCTCCCTTTGATGGGTCAGCTTTGTTTGGCCCTCAGGAAACCTTGACCAGGTGCGAACAGGACGGCAAGACTCTTTCTGCTGTTGGAGTCCGTTTTTCCACCCCTTCTAGACCTTATCCCAAAGGACAGAAAGGTGGGAAAATGTGGTTCCGTAAATCCCAAGGAGACACGCCGGATTCACGTGGTCAGTTTACCCCTAGAGGCAGAGGGGGTAACAACAACAGACGCCGCTCTAGAGGCAGAGGGGGTCCGAAAAACCAGGGAAACAGAGAGCCTCTCTCTCTGACAAGCCCTTTCAGCATCCCTGAGATGTTGCCCGGCTGTCCCTCCTTGGAGGCAGTCGGGGGAAGATTATCACTGTACCCAGAAGCCTGGCATTCCCTCACTCAAGACAGATGGGTACAGTCGATCATATCCAAGGGTTACATAATTCCTTTCGAGGAAAGTCCATTCCCCTCAAATTCCCTTCCAGATGTAGAGGGAAATTGCAGAGTTAGAAGTCTCAAAACTACTGCAAAAAAGAGCCATTCAGCCAGTTACAATAGACCATTCAGAGCCCGGAATCTACTCAAGGTTCTTTTTGGTCCCCAAAAAGACGGGAGACTGGAGACCAATATTGGATCTCAGCAGACTCAACAAGTCTGTCAGGAAGACAAGATTCCGAATGGTTACTCTTCAGTCAATTCTGCCCTTCTTACAGAAGGACAACTGGATGTGCTCAATAGATCTTCAGGATGCGTACTATCACATCAAAATTCACAGACGCTCCAGGAGATTTCTCTGCTTTCGGCTGGGGTCCAGTCATTTCCAGTTCAGAGCCCTGCCCTTTGGTCTCACTACAGTCCCCAGAGTGTTCACCAAATGCATGGCAGTGGTCACGTCTCACCTGAGACGTCAAGGATTCCAGGTGTTTCCGTATCTCGACGACTGGCTCCTGTCAGCCACCACCAGGCATCAGCTTATACAAGCCAGGGATTACACAATAAACCTTTGTTCTCATTTGGGCATCTCAATCAACTTGGAAAAGTCATCCTTATCGCCCTGCCAGTCTATTACCTTCATAGGCGCAAACTTAAACACTGTTCGGATGTCAGCTACCCTTACAGATCAAAGAGTTTCAGACATTCAGAGTCATGTCAGGATCATTCTGGCCAACAAGAAAGTACAGGCCAGAATGGTTCTAAAGGTATTAGGTCTCATGGCTGCGGCCATTACTCTTCTTCCCCTGGCTCGATTCTACATGCGCCTTCTTCAGTGGATGCTGTTCACACAATGGTCATACCAGCAACTTCCAATGCGTCACCAGATTCTGGTGACACAGACATGCAAAGAGCATCTTGCTTGGTGGATCACATCTCCTCAGGTTCACCAAGGCAGGTACTTTGTACCCGCACCCCCGATAGCCACTGTCACGGCGGATGCCTCCCTGATCGGGTGGGGGTCATTATCAGGGCAGGATGGTTCATGGGACGTGGCAGCCGTTCGAGTACCATCTGCACATAAATGTCCTGGAGATGAGAGCAGTGCTTTTAACGTTGCAAGCCCTCAACGACTTTCTTCCCGTAGGGACAATTGCAGTCCACACAGACAACATGTCTGTAGTTTGGTATATCAACAAACAGGGCGGAACCAAGTCCTACCCCTTGTGTCGAGAAGCGCTCAGACTATGGCAATGGGCGATCTCCTCTCATCGGTTTCTGGTAGCAACGCATATCCCTGGGAAAACCAACATTGTAGCGGACAGATTGAGCAGAGCTATTCTCATGCCTCACGAGTGGTCTCTCAAGCAATCTATAGTGGAAGAGATTTTTCTGGAATGGGGTCGTCCATGTTGCGATCTTTTTGCTACTCCCCAAAACAGCAAATGTCCAGACTTCTTCAGCCTCTTCCCTCTATCAGGCCATCCCCCCAGAGACGCTCTGACGCAGGATTGGCCCCAGGGACTTCTTTATGCCTTCCCTCCATTTCCTCTGATCCCTCAGGTTATCCAGAAAGCTACCGTTTTGAGAGCCAAATTGATTCTCATTGCCCCTTACTGGCCTCGACAAGTTTGGTTCCCGTTCCTCCATCACCTTTTGGTGCAGCCGTGGCATCTGGACCCAGTGCCAGATCTTCTGATACACCAATCGGGTCAGCTGCACCGGTCAATCCCTTCTCTCAACCTCACAGCATGGTTGCTCCACTTCCTTCCTTAGCCAGGCTTCCTTTGATCTCTAACCCAGTTAGAGACATCATAGTAGCTTCGCTAAAATCCTCTACCAGGAGGATTTATACAAGCAAATGGAAACGTTTCTCTTATTGAGCTGAGGCCAAGAATATCGATCCTTTTACTGCCCCTGTTCAGGCAGTCCTGGACTTCTTAGCAGAGATTTTTCATGCAGGCTCCTCTTCTTCCACAGTCAGAGTTCAATTGGCTGCTATTTCCAATTTTCATGTCGGGATAGCAGATCATAATATTATGTCCCATAGGCTCTGCAGGGCCTTCTTGAAAGGAATTTTCCTACTAAAACCTCCAATCAGGAATCCTCCTCCTCAGTGGGATCTAAATTTAGTGCTGACATCCTTGATTCTTTCCCCCTTCGAGCCAGCTGCTTCTTGTTCCCTGAAATATCTTTCTTGGAAAACTTTATTCCTAGTGGCTATTACATCGGCCAGGAGGGTGTCTGAACTTCATGCTCTTTCGGTTCGACCCCCCTATTTGGTTTTTCACAAAGACAGAGTATCTTTGAGAACTAACCCAACCTTTTTGCCTAAGGTCGCTTCAAAGAACAATTTGAATCAATCCATTGATCTCCCTGTATTTTCCCTAACTATTCAGATAGAGCTGAACAAAAGCTACATTATCTTGATGTCCACCGTCAACTTAGATATTATTTGGACAGAACAAAAAAATTTAGAAAATCTGATCAACTTTTTGTTTCCTATGCGGATAATAAAAAAGGCCTTCCTGTTTCTAAAGTGACTTTGTCTAGATGGCTTTCTTCGGTCATCTCTGAAATTTATCTGCTCAGGGGAAAACAGCTGTGCTCAAAACCTAAAGCACATTCAACTAGGAGCTTAGCTACTTCTACAGCTTACTTCCTTTAGACACTATTTGTGCAGCGGCCACTTGGGCCACTCCTCACACTTTTGTTTCCCATTACAAATTGGACTTGGCCTCCAGGGACAGAGCCAGTTTTGGCTCTACAGTCCTCAAGAGTTTGTTCCATTGAGCCACCCAGGATAGAGGTGCTAGGGACGCGGTCCCATCAAGCAAGAATGAAGGCGATATTGACAACTTAACATTAAGAAGTTATGTACCTACCATAACGTTCCATGTTAGTTGTCTTCTCTCGCCTTCTTTCTTGCGACCCTCCCTCCTTCCCCCTGGCCTGGACAGACCTTGTTATAAGAAACTGTTATGCTGAAGACCATTCAGACCTGGTCCTTCCATCTGTAAGTTTTTTCTTTCTTCCTTTGGGAAGTATTTTATGCTTGGTGCTATTGCCCTTTGTCATCAAACGAGATCTGGGTACTTACCGCCTTGCATCATGGGATATGGGGCTGCCTCGAGCTGGTAAAAGTGACTCTCGAGCTTAGCAAGTGCCGAGTCGGAGCCGAGGGATCGGCTCCGAACCCATCAAGCAAGAAAGAAGGCGAGAGAAGACAACTAACATGGAACGTTATGGTAGGTACATAACTTCTTATTTGTTTTGTATGACTCGAAGTATTGATAAATCATCTTGCCATGAGACATCAACATATGTTTTAGTAAAACAAAGGCGGTTTTTCAAGATGTTCATCATGCATAATGGTCATTGTTACAAGCTTAAACTAATGTGGGTTATATCCCGCCAATAAGACCAACTGGACAGCTTTTCAAAACTTAAGGGTAACTTCCATGCAACCTAAATGCTAAGAGGTTAAGCAGAACTCCATAGTGCAAAACTTTCCTCGCACAGAAGTGTGCTGTTTCTGCATTCTTCAAGGTTAGATGGAGTTCCTTCAGTGTCAAGTAGATGATTTCCCCATTTGGGAAACCTTCCACTTTTCTGTTTTATTTTATATTTTTATGCTAGGAAAGTTTGGACTGTCATCTAGAGGATTTTACTTCTATGAATGCCTCTGTGAAGTTTGCATTAGAATATGGTTTTGAACTTGCTTCTGCATATGGTTATATAATTTATGCATTAGAGGCAGGACTTGGTACTTTTGGAGACGGTCAGAATGTTTTTCACCTCAAAACCATTTTTTTTGGGGGGGGGGTGTTGTATTAATATTTACCAGCTCTTAAGGGCTCTGTTACTGAATTTTGATGCAGCCTTCATTGCTGGACCACAGGAGCAGTAGTTGGTCTCCTCTGATGTTCTTCATATTGATTACTGCTGCAGTAGCCTAAGCTACACCATTTATATCCTGCGTAAGATATAACAGCTTCAGGGCACCATCTACGTGCCCAAACCGTTAGCTCAAGCTGAGCTGATTAAAAAGACAGGTTTGGGTGCCAAACCCTTCAGAACTTACCTGAAGAAGAGTACTCCTCTGCATGCTTTTGAGGATTTGACAGTCAGCTTGTGCTGTTTCATTGCTTAGGAAATTAGTTACTGTTGGGGAAAAACATTCAGCATATTATTTTTAGTGTTTAAATTTACTTTCCTGTTCAGGAAAATAAGTTTTAGGATAGGAGTATGTGCCTTTGACTGTCGCGCAACTTTGCTCTAGTTTTAAATGGGAGCGCACTTTTATGTTTGACGGTTTTAAAGACAATATAAGCATTATAAAACCCTTTTTTGTGTGGAGAAACTGTATTTAAATTTCTTTTTTGGGACTTGTAAAGTGTGTTATAGTGCCTTTTAATTGTGTTTTTTACCTTGGGAAAAGTGACTTTGCACTACTGTTGAAATTTTACTGGCTTGTGCAGCTTAGTTTCCCTGGGAAAGATCGTTATTATCTTCACCATGGAACAAACTACTGGTCCCACAGTCTGTCCCTCTTCCAGCCACGGCAGGTTAAGTAACAGCCTTTTGCATCACAGCAGGCTAGCACTTTGCAACAACCTCGGGTGTGTGATTCTGCTGTGGCCAAAGCTGGTTCCTTAGCCCACCTATGTTTTTTCCCCACAGATCTCTCTGGAGTTGCCCATACAGCCACTATGGACCGGGGGTTACTCATGTCCTCTGTGGGCAATGGAGAGCTGCTTTTGTCTGTGCAGGGAAACTGGGCAGGAAGCTGCCCCTGCTTAGCCAGAATGGTTTGTCCATCTGTGGAACCAGTATAAACCCTGTTTGGCCTACGTTCCATGTCAAAAAGTAACAGAAAACTAAACATAAATCTTCTCCTGCTCCAGTTTCACCGGACGCTAGTAATTTATTTTGTCTGGCTCAGGGTCTTTCTCAGGCCATTTTAGTAAGAAAAATAGGGGTTCGCCTTTTCATGAAAAGATTCAGGAATTTGAATCTGGAAAAGAGTGTGATGGGATAGATAATTTTACTTCAGTGTAATCTCCCTGTCAAGGATTTTCTTGTCACAGTCCGTGGTTTCCCTGATAGTCAGCCTGCTGCAACTAAGAAAGCAGATAGACTATACAAAGTTCTTCAGTCTTTCAAATTTCTGTATACTCATCCTAGAGGTGATTCAGCAACTATCATTTTACTCAATTCAGCTGTTACCAAGCATTTTTTAATTCAAATCCTTCCCCTTCTGACAAAGAAAGTAAAACAATTGATAAGTTTGGGGAAAAAAGTGATCTCATGTTGTCAGTTTTCATTCTATCCTCAACTGTTGGGGTCGAATCTGATCTTGGGATCCGACTCGGCCTTTACTAAAGCTTGTGGCCACAAAAAACCTCACAAACTCCTCCCTTACCCATAATGCACCAAACCCTAACATACCCCATTCTGATTTGCCGCCTTTCTCAAAAAGACGTGGTCAGCACGAGCTTTTGAGTCTTTTAAGATAGGTGTGTTTTTTTCTCTTGTAAATCTCATTATTGTATTACTCCCTTACCTTTTACACTTAGTGTAATACTTAACTACAATCATTGATAAGTCTTATAGTCTTTGTTTTCTGCCTTTTATTACATTTTATTGTAGTCTTCGGTACCATTACCGGTGTCCTTTTTTCCTTTTTCCTTTTCTCTTTCAAAAAAAAAATTCCCTTTCTCTTTGTTGCTGGTATGTCTGATGAAGGGCCTTCTGATTTTAAAAAATGCCAGAAGTATGGGCCCATATCACCTCTTTCAGATGCCCATGCTTTGTCTTTATTGTTTGGGCTCACATCTCCAAGAGGATTGTTCGTTTTTTAAAAACTTCAACCATAGAGCTGTAGCAGACAGAAAGAATAAATTGATTTTAAAGGAGTTGCTTCCTTCAACCTTTGGTGAAGCTGTTTCTGGGGATCAGTCACCCAAGACTAAAACTAAGGAATCTTTGACTAAATCTCCAAGAAGTTCTACTTTGCCAACTCCATCTTCAGATCTGCCGAAGAAAGCCAAAGCCAGATCCAAAACCATTTCAGATCCACTGAAAAAAAATCTGTGGATCTAAGCTGTTCATATCCGAAGATCTTACATAGGCCAAGATACTCACCAGCAATGGCCTTGGTGCCTTCCAGGGTTCCCTCTCCCTTTTTGGAGAGAAGCTGGTCCAGGTCACCATTACTTGCCTCATCTCATTTTTCTAAGAGTTTGACTGAAGAAGATGTGGACAGAATGATGATGAGATTCCTCTCAGTGCATATATACAGATGGGTGTTCTTCTGGCTCCTACCCCCTTGGGTCAGGAAGCCCATCCATTTATCACACCACTGTTAATTGCTCCTTTTGTGATCTGACCAGTTGTTTCAGGGTCACTGGATCCAAACTTTTTGGGTCTGTCTGGCTTGGATCCAAAAGATACCTTTATCTTCAGATCTGAAGCTTTCTCTGACTGTACTGGCTCTGAAATCTTAGGATCCAAATGACTCTCAGAGCTGTAGCTGCCTTGTTGGGTCCGAAGCATTGGAGTCCAGACTGAAGTTTTTGGAGCCATCTCTGCTCGTCTGAGCTTCACCATTGGACAACTCGGCTCTAACTTCCACCTCTGAGATTGCTGTTGGGGTAGAGAGAAGCAACGGTGCAAAAGCCTGCCTTCTTGGAGCCATTATCTTTATTCTCCCCGGGGTAGAGGGAAGCAACGGTGCAAAAGCCTGCCTTCTTGGAGCCATTATCTTTATTCTCCCCGGAGTGATCTCCCTTCGAGGTAGTGAAGAGAGTTGTTTTCTGCTCTGACAGGATGGACTGATCCAACCCCCTCGGATTTCCCATCTGTTTCACTGTACACCTCCACCTCTACTGATATCTTGAAGACGAAAGTACGAGGTACCAGAATTAAACTACTTGAGAATTTTTCACCCTGATGATGTGCTTGATTGAAGCTTTGCTCTGTTTTCGTGTCTTGATTTCCCATCTGTTTCCCAGATGTCTCTGGGCTTAGAGCCGCATCATTCTACTCCACAGGGACAGCCAGCTCAAGTTCCCCAAACCACCCAGCAGGGTTTTACGATCTCTTTCGACACTTCACCAGAACACCCCACTGAGGAAGTCCCTAAGAAGAGGTAGTGCAAGTGGAGGCACTCTTGACTCTCTGCAAGAGTCAGTCACTGAGGATACTGATTTTGATGAAGAAGGGTCCCCATGATCACCTCTGGAAGATGTCTCATTTGGAGACATTCTCAAGATCTTGAAGCAGAGAGCTGGTTGGACCTCCAGCAACTCTTCACCAGAAGAATCAGTATTTCTTGAAGCCTTTGGAGCTGGCTGGTATACCTCCTGGGTTACTCCCCCCGCCGATGAGTTCATTGATTTTGTTTCTAGGTGGGCATGGAAGGAACATGATTCAGTCCCTAAAAGACCAGATTGGATTCTAGCTCCACCTACTGGGAAGGAATTCTGGAGTAGGGGTCCCCCCATGGTTGGCTATGGTCGTGGTAGTGGCCACAAAGAAGGATCTTGCTGAACAAAGTTCCTCTGACCATCCCCCTAACAAGAAGTCTAGGGCGATAGACAGATTTGGGGAGCTTGTAGATGCTTCAGCGACCTTATTCCTTGGGTCACTAAACAGTTTGGCACATTCTACCAGACTGCAAAGAGACTTGATCAAGGAAATTTCAAAATCTCTTTCCGGGACCACTACTGCTGAGGCTTAATCTTCTGTGGCCTGTCAGTTGGCTACCCTCCAATCTATTTCAAATTCGTTCATTAGGCTTATTTTGCATGCAGCTAAAGATGCCTCAAGGCCAGTAGGTTCAGGCATTTCCATTAGGAGGCATGCCTGGATGTGCTTATTGATTTTGTTGAACTTTCAAATCCTCGTTTGTCTATGCACCCTTTGGCATTTCGTTGTCTGGCCCAAAAGTGAAGGACACACACTGCAGGTGTGAAAAAGATGGTAAGACTTTCTGCAGTAGGCATACATTTTTCAACCCCTCAAAGATCCTTTTCTAGGAATCAATGAGGTTGGTGAAAAATGTGGTTCAGGAAGTCCCAGAGCCCTTTCCAGGGCAAACATGGAGATAGTTCATCTAGAGGCAGAGGGAGGAACTCAAATGGATGACAGTGCCCACGTGGCAGAGGAGACCTGCAGAACCAGGGGCCCAGAGATTCTTTCTCTGGTAGACCCTATGAGGACTCTTGAAAAGGAGCCTGATTGTCCACCTCTGGAGACAATTGGTGGTAGACTGTTCCTACACCAGAGAACCTGGCTAAATATAAAAGAGATACTTGGATGCAGAGGATTATTTCCAGAGGTTATATAATTCCCTTTTCCCTTCCACATCCTGCTGTTTGCAAAATCCCTGATGTTCCACCCAGTCAGAGGAAAGCAGCAGCACTGGAAATACAAAAGCTGCTAGAAAGGAGTCATCCAAGCGGTCCTGCCAGACCAGATAGAATCTGGAACTTACTCAAGATTCTTTTTAGTGCCAAAGAAAACGGAGGACTGGAGACCAATTTGGATCTCCGTGACTTGAACAACAAACTTTCAAATGGTCACTGTTCAGTCCACTCTGCCTTTTTAGGCAAGGACAACTGGATGTGCTTTATAGACCTTCAGGATGTGTGCTATCATATAAAAATGAACAAAGTCCAGAAGGTATTTACGCTTCTGGCTGGGAGTCGGTCACACCAGGTTAGAGCACTGCTCTTTGGCCTCACTACAGCCCCCAGGGTGTTCAAATGCACGGCAGTGGTAGCAGCTCACTTGAAGCTGCAGGGATTCTGAGTGTTTCCATATCTAGATGACTGACTCATTACTGCTCTGAACAGGTATCTGCTACTAAGTGATCAGGTACTCCGGACTTCTTCCCATCTGGGGATAACCATAAATTACAATATGTCTCTTTTACAACCGACTCAGACCTTGGAATTCGTAGGAGCAGTGTTCAACACTGTATCAGTGAGAGCTTGTCTTCCTGTCTCACGAGTGCAGACCATCATATTCCAGGTCAGGAAAATAATTGGCAGTACCAACATTTCAACTCTGTTGATTCTGCAAACCTTAAGATTAATGCCAGCAACCATTATTTTAGTTCCTCTAGGATGGTTTCATTTGAGAATTCTTCAGTGGATGCTAGCAACTCCGTGGTTGATTCTTTATCAAAGCATATCGGCACAAGTAAGAATCACTCAGACATGCAACAGATACCTTTAGTGGTGGTTTCCATCAGATCAGGTTCTACAAGGCCATCCTTTCATACTCCCTAAACCCAAGGCTATAGTAACCATGGATGCTTCTCTAGTTTGGTTGGGGGTGGCATTTTTCTGGGGAAAATGGTCCAAGACACTTGGTCCCATGAAGAGGCCAACATGCATATCGGTGTTCTGGAAATGAGAGCAGTGCTTTTAGCATTGCAGGCATTCCAAGACTCTCTCCCTTTTGGGACAGTTGCAGTCCAGACAGGCAATTTGTTAGTAGTTTGGTACTTCAACAAACAATAAGGAACCAGGTCTTGCCCCTTGTGTCAAGAAGCCCTCAGAGTGTGGCAATGAGCGATATCATCCAACCACTTTCTCATAACAGTTCACATTCCGGGGAAGTCCGTTGAGATAGCAATCAAATACAGCAGGGCCATCCTTCTACCTCACGAATGGTATCTCAACTTAAAAGTGACAGAAATGATTTTCCATCAGTGGGGCCAGCCTTGCTGCAAACATTTTGCTTCTCCCCTAAATAACAGATGCAGCAGCTGTTTTGCCCTCATCTCGCCTCCCAGAAGAATCACCTGAGAAATACACTACTCTATGATTGGCCCTGTTCTCCTTTATGCTTACCCTCTCTACAGAAAGCTGCCAGGTTGAAGAGCAAAGTCATCCTCATTGCACCTTAATGGCCTCAACAGATTTGGTTCCCCTTCCTTTGGCCTGACCTTCATTACCCACCTTGGATTCTGGATCTGTTTCCAGTCCTCCTATCTCATCCGACAGGACTGATTCATCTGGATATCTCAAACCTCAATCTAACATCATGCTTTCTTCAATTCCATTAATAGCCAGACAACTGATGCTGTCTTCCCTCTTCCTTCATATACTTCAGCCTTCCAATAAAGCTTCTAGAAGAAAACTTTACAGGTGACTCACCTTGTAAAGCTATATGACTTATGTACCTCATATATATTGTAAACAAGTAAAAAATAAATAAATAGTATTCCTGTATGCCTGAAACATGCATATTTATATTGTATTCTGTTATATTTTGGTATAATATTTTTGTTAAGCTGATTTACATATAGTTAGTAATATACTACTAAAACTAAGTTTACTGCTTGAACCTTAATGTTCTTTTTGTTATGGAGCTTTTCTCCCTGGGTCTCCACTGAAAACATTTTTTACAACAAATGTAAATAAATTAATTAATTAAGGAAATGGAAAAGATTTGTTTCCTGGGTACAACAAAAAGCACATTGACCCCTTCTCGGCACCTGTACAAAGGATACTTGAATTTTGGTTCCCTATTACGAGAGCGAAAGTCCATTTAAGCGAATCCTTAAACGTCGACACGTATTGTGCGAACCGGCATTACAGCGACCGTCCAAAACCACGAATTTGGAAATGTCGAATTACCATGGTTGGCCCGTCTGTAGTATAGCTCCATAAGGTAAGTGTGCGATAGTTACGACCTTAGGGTTAGGGAGGGGTTAAGGATAGTGCATAGATAGTTGTGTCTGTGGGGTTTAGTGTAAGGTTAGAAGTAGGGTTTTGGTGCTTTACTTTAGGGTAGAAGTAGGATTTGGTTAGGGTATTATGTGGTTTATTTATTTTGTTTGGGTAGGTAGTGTGTAGCGGGTGGCGAGGTTGGCCGACTGACAGTTCGAGATTTAAAATTTTGCGGTTTAGTGCATTCGGTATTCTCGTGGTTCGCACAGTTCATGTCGGTGTTTTGGTATTCGCTCAAAAGGAGTTTCACTCTGGTAATATAGAACCTTGAATTTTGACATTTTTCAGTGAGGGAGCTAACTCCTTAAGAATTAAAGTTCAGTTAACAGCTGTCAGTAATTTTCATATTGTTCTTGAGAATTCTTCTGTGGCTTTGTCTAAACTTTATAAAGCATTTTTGACAGGCACTCTCTTGCTGAGACCCCCATATAAAGATCCTACTCCACCGTGAGATTTGAACTTGGTACTGCAGGCCTTAATTCATTCTCCCTTTGAAACAGCAGCTAAATGCGACCTTAAGTTCCTGACCTGGAATACCATCTTTCTAGTGGCCATTACCTTTGCTAGAAGAATTTCAGAACTTTAGGCATTGTCCTCTGAACCTCTCTACTTGATCTTTCATAAGGATAGAGTCACGTTACGTACCATTGCTTCTTTCTTTCCTAAGGCAGTGTCAGATTACAGTATCATTCAGTCCATTCATTTGTCAGTTTTCTTTCCAAAATTTGCAAACAAAGGTGAATATATGTTGCATTTATTAGATGTTCCCAGACAATTACATTTTTCCTTACATAGAACAAAAGAAATTAGGAAGACAATTATTTGTGTCTTTTGTAGATGCTAAATTGGGAAAAACAGTTGGAAAGGTAACCTTAGCCAGATGGCTGACGGATTGCATATCATTTATCTACAACAAGTTTGGTCTAATCTTTCCAAAACCTTTAAGAGCCCATTCAATTAGGTCTATGGCAACTTCTTCAGTATTTCTGTCCAGGTCTACTTCTAAATTCGAACTTTCAAAATGTTGAATTTCTTAGGGTCAAGACCATAAGATCAAAGTTTTGAAACTTCAAAATTTAAATTTAAAACGAATAAATAAAAACAAAAAAAAATCTTTTTTTTTTTTACATTTTTGCAGGGGGATCTTTTCTCGAGGGGAAGAGCAACCTTTCTCTCAGCTGTGCTCAGGTGTATCCTTCCTTAGAATCCACCTGAGAATTTAGGTATCTGGGGACTCTGTCGCAGCAGTTGAGGATAGAATGAAATTTGACAACATCAGATAAAAAAAAATTATATACTTACCATAACGTTCCTTTTGTGCTGTCCATTTTCATTCTTCATGAACTTCTCACCCACCAACCTTTTCACAGCGGATTTCTGGAAGAACGAGAGATTATAAGGACACCACTGTCCTTAATGTTGAGCTCCAGATATGGTTTATTCCGTTAGCAAATTTATAGTAGTTATTCCTACTTTTAAAACAGCAAACACAATCTGAAGTATTTTAGGGGTGGTGCATTATGGGTCGGGGAGAAGCTCGAGAGGTTTTTGGTGGCCACGAGCTTTGGCAATGGCCAGGTCAGATCAGACGATTGGATCCAAACCCAACAGTTGAGAAAGAATAAAAATGGACAACACAGATGGAACGTTATGGTAAATGCATAATTTTTAACTTTTTTTTTGTTTCTGCAACTGTAATTTTTAGAATTTTGAATTGTCAGGCTCATTTAATTTATTCTGTCTAATTGTGGAACTATGAGGAATGTTTATCTGCAGTTTCTTCCTGTAAGGCAAAATCTGCTTTGTGTGGTTTAGTTTCTTCTGTTTCCTGGATGACTACTGATTGTTTGAAGAAAATTTATGACTGTGTATATACTACATCTAGGACTGTTGCCACTGGTACTGTGTTGAGGAATTTTGCTTGTTTGCCTTCTCAGAACCTCCCACTGGACATAAAAAATGAGATTTAAAATTCAGCTTTGGATAGAGATGTAGTTTTTGGACCCTCTTCTGCAGAGGTTGTCATAAAATGTTATGAGAGGTAAGCTTGATACAAGGGATCTTTCATATTTTAAGCCCTCCTTCTCTATATTTTCCAAGAGTTTTTTCTCCTCCTTTATCCAGTTTTGGCAAGACATGAAACAAAACTAACAGTTTCAGCAAAATGCTGGCAAGCAGACATTTATAAAACAATGGCAAGGAGGACTAAATATATAGCAAGATCCACTCCCTCCCTGAACAAAGGACAGTAAATGTTTAAGGCCCCCCCCCCACAAGTCCTTTAGCCCTTTATAAAGTTTGAATCTCCATTTCTGTCTTTGGCAACAGATTCTTTCAGACAAATGGGTTCTGAGACTGATTCAGAAGGGGGTATAGATGTCAGTGGGATGCAGTCCCTCCTTTCCAAGGAATTATTCGTCATCCACCAGACCAAGCCCCTCTGTTTCCTCCTGTCTTACAGGACATGCTTTCTCAGGGGTTAATAGAAATAGTCCTCCTTCCCAGTTGGAAGAGGTTTTTATTCGAGAATGCTTCTGGTGACAAAAAAGAAAGTGAGAAAAAATGCCTGGAGACATATTTTCTGGACCTTTCTTTCCTAAACCTGTTTGTGATAGTGCCTGGATTCAAAATGGTCACTTCACAACCTGCTACCTCTTCTTCCTTTTTCAAGTTTTCTGGTAACTCTCGACTTATAAGATGCTTATCAAATTCCTTTTTATCTAGACTTCAGATGTTTCTTAAGGTTTTATGTCTGTATCACATTCAGATGTTCATGTTTCACTGTTGCAGTCATCACATTTAAGGTCATCACTGCCAAGGTCTCCCTCAGCCAACCCTAATACCAGAGACTTAGTATTTCTGCATCGGTTGCTGTCGCTTGAGGACTGACGTCAGGTCGTCAGTGATATAAAGTAAGGCAGCCGACGCCAATACATCAGTCTTTCTTGCAGTGGAGCCCGAAGCAGAAGCAGTTCGCACAAGTGCCGGTTGGCCACTACCTGAGTTTTCATTTCCGAATTGAAGTTGAAGTCTTCTAAAGCTAAGTACCCCATTCGGGATCCGTTTTTCTTGCACTAACCAATGTCAGAAAAAGTTAATAATTGTCTTGCCTGCGGAAAGCAAATACCACACCAAGACTTCCATTTTTACTGTGTCACTTGTCTAGGCCCAGACCATGACAGTCCCCATTGTCGCTTCTATGCTTTGTTTAATGCCAGAACTATCCATTGTTGGGCCCTTATTGTAGCCAGATAATCTGAAGTAGTTAACTTCATTTTATCTGCAACCTGTGGGTATACGGATTCGTATCGGATCCGAGCCAGCAACTTTTTTCTAGCATCTGCTCCAAGCTCTGAGCTCCTCCCCTTACCCATAATGCCCTACCATCTCCTGTCTTCCCTCAGATCTCGTTTGCCGCGCCCGTAGTGTGCATCGTGGTCTCCTTTGCTCTGAGCTAAAAGGGGATAGTAAGTGGAAACTTTTGATTATATCTAAGTGTGCTTGTTTAGGATTTCCCTTCCTCCCCTTCTGTAGTAACGCGTTGGTCGTTAATGTAAAAAAAAAAAAAGTTTTGTATTAGAATAGTAGTTAGGCCTGCCCTTTCCCTACCTGTGTGTGTGGGTTTTTGTTGGGAAGGTAGTACCTTTACCTTTGAGTGCAAGACTATGGCTGACCAGCCAAAGCCTGTGTTCAAAAAATGTACAGAGTGTGGCCATAAGCTTTCCCCTGCTGATGGTCACACTCTGTGTGTGATATGTTTAGGAGTGGCACATTTATCCACCCAGTGTGCTATCTGTTCAGGCTAGGGCCCTTAGGGATCATAAGGCCAAGCTGGTTACCAAAGGCTGTCTCCCTGTTGCCATGCTGGATTCTGCATCGGCCTTGGTTGCTAGTGCGCCTCCCCAGACAGGGACTCAACCTCCCTCTTCATCTGGTGATGGATCCTCTAAGGACAGATCTTCAGTCAGCGAGTCTGACAAAGATAAAGAAAAAGAGGAGAAAAAGGAAAGACGCAGAGAAGAAAGGGAGAAAAAGAAAGACGGGCGATGTTCTTCATCTCACATTGCTGCAGTCCTTACACTTGGGTAGTCCGCTGTCCTCGGTCGGCCCGAATATCAAAGTAATAGGCTGACGTCGGTCAAGGCGCTTACGAATGACATCAGGACGTCAGGGTACAAATGCGCATGACCGACGTCATATCCTCAGTCTTTTTTGCCGCATGGTCCGATGCAGAAGCAGCGTTGCAAGTGCTGTTCGGCGTTCTGAAATTTTTCGAATTCGGAGTTTCAGACCGAGTCAAAGTTGGCTAAGTACCCCGTTGGGGAATATTTTAGTTTTTTCTTGCCTCAGTGGTTTACCGGATGTCAGAAAAAGTGAATAACTGTATTTCTTGTGGGAAGCAGATACCGCATAGAGATTATCATACTTTGTGTATTCCTTGTTTGGGGCCTGAGCACGACGTTGTTGGGTGTCGCTTTTGTGCTAGGTTCAATAAGCGCACTATTAAGCGAAGGTTAGATTGTGCCAGGTTGGTCTTCGAAGCGGTGCAATTATAATATGCCGCCGGATGCTCCGGCGCCGCTTCTTCAAGAAGCGCAAAGACAAAGCAGCTAAACCCAGGCAAGAAGAGTCGTCCGTGCGGACGCCGGTTCTTTAGAGGCGTCAGTGGAACCGGTGGCTCCGCCGGAGGCTTCTCTGGAGTCCCAGGGGGAGACTTTGATATTGCAGGATGTGGCCTCTCAGGAGGTAGGTCAGGCTGAAGGGGCTTCTCAGGTTACTGTACTCCCTCCCTTCCTAGGGTGGTTAGGCCCTCTCCTTCTGTTTCCAAGGCTTCTCCCAGAGGCAGGCCAGGTTTAGCTTCTGTTGGTGTCACTCCTAGTTCAACAGGATCTGTGCCCAAGAAGCACATGCTTAAAATGGCAGAAGATTTAATTACTTTAATTAGAGGTTCTTTGCCCCCTCCTGATAAGAGGCCTAGGGTGGAACCAGAGTTGGGGAGTTTTGAGCAGGCTTCGGATGTTTCAGAGTCTTCGGCTGAATACTTGCAGGAGTACTCTCCTTATTCTGATTCTGATGCAGATGATTCCACTCCTTCTGCTTCTCCTCCAGAGG
The DNA here is from genome assembly GCF_019279795.1 of Protopterus annectens. Classification (NCBI taxonomy): domain Eukaryota; kingdom Metazoa; phylum Chordata; order Ceratodontiformes; family Protopteridae; genus Protopterus; species Protopterus annectens. The sequence goes on along the minus strand of NC_056744.1, from coordinate 52,395,470 downwards.
ATTTTTCTTTTTCAGAGACTCTTCATTCCATGAGGGAACATTTTAAGTGGGAAGGTCAGGACTTCTCTGATTCCAGGAAAAGGCTTAGGGAATTTTTGCTTTTACCCCAGCATAGGCCTTTGGCTATACCACCTGTTCTGGATGTTGTGGAAGATGTGTTTGCAGAGGCTTCACTTAATCCTGATTCTTTGCCTCCTGCTCCTGTTAAACCGGATAGGTATTACAGGGTACCTGAGGCTCATAAATATCTTTATAAGAGTCCTAGGGCGGACCCAGAAACTGTTAGTCAGGGACCTAAGGGTGTCAAGGCCTCTGTTGTAAAAAATCCGGTTCCTCCAGATAAAGAGGCCAGAGCTTTGGATAGATGGGGAAAGAAAGTCTATACTTCTTCCACCTTAGCTATGAGGGCTTTGAATTGCCAGTTTCACATGTTGAAATATCAAAACTATCTTCTTTCTCAATTGAAGTCTAAGGTAGATGCTCTGGCGGAAGGCATTGAGTGTAAAGAATTACAAGATTTGGTGCATGTCTCTGAGCAGGTGGGTAAGCATTCTTTGCAATGTGGTTTTGATGCTGTACAGGCCTCGTCTAGGGTGGCTGCCACTGGTTCAGTTCTTCGCAGGCACGCCTGGCTGAGGGATCAGAATTTATCTGACCATGTTAAGACAAGGATTTTGGATGCTCCTTTACAGTCTGATGTGTTGTTTGGTTCACCTGTGGAGTCAGTCTTGAAGAAAATGGAAGACAAGGCTAAGTCTATGCAGGCTGTTAAGGATTTTTGCAAGTTCAGCCTCCAAGTTTAGTAGGAATTGGCCTGCTAAGGGGTGGACGTATCCTTCTTATGATTCTCAGTCTAGGGGTAGATCTAGACGTGGTAGGGGCAGAGCTCAGAGTTCCTTTAGACCTAGAACGGGGAGTTCACCTGCACAGTCTTCGGGTGAGGGCAGGGGCCAGTCCTTTCGTAAACAGGCCCAATGACCTACCTTTTCAGCTGCCAGATCCTTTTTGCCTGGCAGCACCTTTGGGAGGGAGGTTGGCACTCTTCAAGGAAAATTGGAGTTTGATTACTCAAGACAGATGGGTATTGGATATCATACACCAAGGTTACAAGTTTTATTTCCATACCTTACCTCCTTTCAAAGGCATGCCAGACGTTCCTCCTCAGCAAGGACTAGAGGCTCACAAACAAATTTCTCTGCTACTTCAAATAGGCGCCATACATCCGGTCCCTCTACCAGAAGTGGGCCTAGGATTTTATTCTCGCCTGTTCCTAGTACCAAAGAAGGGGAACACGTGGAGACCAATTTTGGATTTGTCTATCCTCAACACATATCTGGACATTCCCAAGTTCAAAATGTTGACGTTACAACAACTTTTGCCTCTGCTGGGCAAAGATCACTGGATGGTGACTCTGGATCTCAAGGAGGCTTACCTTCATGTTCCTATCAGGCTCAGTTGCAGGAAGTATCTGCGTTTTCGGGCTGGGACTTCTCATTATCAGTTCTCTGCATTGCCCTTTGGCTTATCTACTGCGCCCAGAGTGTTCACGAAAGTTCTGGCTCCAGTGATAGCTTTCTTCAGGCTAAGAGGAATACAGATCTATCCTTATTTGGACGATTGCCTGATTCTGGCCCAAGAAAAGGACGAACTTCTTCATCATTTACAGTTTGTGATAGCAGTGCTAAGATGCCTGGGGTATTCTGTGAACGAAATAAAGTCCAGTCTAGTACCCTCTCAGGACATGTGCTTTCTGGGTGTGAGACTGAATACAGCATCCCAGATGGCCTTTTGACCCCGGACAAACAAAAGAATCTTTCTCTTTACTTCCATCAATTGTCTCATCAGTCCAGGCTGACTGCAAGGACAGTCCTTCAAGCCTTGGGGTTCATGGCATCTTGTATTCTGGTGCTTCCCAATGCCAAACTGCATATGAGGAAGCTACAATGGTATCTCAAAAATGTATGGACACAGCACTGCCAAGATATGGACACTGTCATTCAGATAATACCTTGCATTCAAAAGGAGTTTTTGTGGTGGGCTCAGGAATGTCACCTAAACAAGGGACTCTCTGTGACCCGACCAGAGGCGAGTCAGATTCTAACGACAGATGCCTCAGACAAAGCTTGGGGAGCTCATCTAAACGGAAAGTGGGTACAAGACACGTGGCCTGCCAGACTTCAACATCAGCATATCAACCTGAAGGAGATGTTAGCAGTCCAATTTGCATTAATAGCTTTCAAGGATTTACTTCTTCCAGGGCAGGTGTTGGTTCTAACAGACAACACAACTGTCATGTGGTACATCAACAAGCAAGGGGGAACGCATTCTTATCCTCTATGCAGACAAGCAATGATTTTGTGGGAGACTGCTCTCAGTTTACAGCTGAATCTTCAGGCAAGGTTTCTGCCGGGAGCACAGAACTCCTTAGCAGATGTGTTGAGCAGGCAAATTTTGGTTCCCCACGAGTGGAAATTGGATCCTCATGTATTTCAGAAATTGACAGTGTTATGGGGAACTCCAGACATAGATCTGTTCGCTTCTCCACTAAACTACCAGCTGCCAAGGTTTTGCACAAAGAGGTTTCATCCCACAGCTTGGAAAGTGGATGCTCTTTCATTCAATTGGAGCAATCTTCATGTATATGCCTTTCCACCTCTGCCTCTCCTCCCAAAGGTACTCCTGAAGGTCAGACAGGACAAGCCAAAGATGATTTTAATAGCTCCAGATTGGCCTCGACAGCACTGGTACCCATTACTGAGAAGTCTGGTACGGGAGCCTCCATGGCCTTTGCCTTCGATTCCACACCTGCTGTCTCAGGAGAACAGTCATTTACTCAATGTCAAACTTCACTCTCTTCATCTAACAGCCTGGCATATTCTGTTTTAAACCCTGGAGGGTCTCAGCTTCCTCAGCAAGTTTTGAATGTTATTTTGGAGGCCAGAAGGCCTAGTGCAAGGAAAGTGTACGCAGATAAATGGAAGAGATTTTTATTTTGGAGTACAGCAAAGGAATTTGATGTTTCTCAGCCTAATTTAAGTGTGGCTCTTCAATATCTTACTGAGTTACTGGACAAAGGTTTGTCCTTCTCTTCTATTAAGGTTCATGCTGCAGCAATTTTTGCTCACTATGACTGTGACCCACCATTGTTTTCTCATCCTTTGTTTAAGCAATTCCTTAGAGGGGCAAAGAATATAAGACCCCCACGTAGAGCTCCTACTCCTGCTTGGAATCTCAATTTTGTGTTGGAGAAACTCACTCTACAACCTTTTGAGCCTGCAGCTACTGCCGAGTTGAAATATTTATCATGGAAGACTGCTTTTTGTTGGCCATTACCTCTGCAGAAGGGTTTCTGAATTACAGGCCCTTATGGCAGTTGAGCCTTTCTTAATTTTCCATAAGGATAGGGTATCTTTGCGTACTAATCCTTCCTTTATGCCTAAAGTGGTTTCTAGTGTGGCTTTAAACCAAACTATTCATTTGCCTACTTTTTATGCAAACCCCCAAAATAAAGGGGAAAAGATTTTGCACACTTTGGATATACACAGGCAGTTGCGATATTATTTGAGCAGAACTAAAGGATTCAGGCAGTCTCAGCAGTTATTTGTTTCTTTTGCTTTGGGTTCTCAGGGCAAGCCTGTGTCAAAACAAACTATTTCTAAGTGGATTGGGTTTTGTATTGCTTTCTGTTATTCCCATCATGGTAAGGAAATTCCAGCTGGGATTAGGCCTCATTCCACTAGGGCTACTGCCACTTCTACAGCTTTTTTGAGGGGGGTGGCAACTAAAGATATTTTGGAGGCAGCTACTTGGAGTTCAGTGCATAATTTCTCTAAGCATTACCACCTTCCACTTTACTCTAAATCTAGGGCTGGTTTTGCCACTGCAATTTTACAGGGCATGTTGGCAGCTCCTACTGCTTTATAGTTTTGCCATCCTCCCTTTCCTCTGCTTTGGGATTCTACCCAAGTGTAAGGACTGCAGCAGTGTGAGATGAAGAACATAGTACAGTTTTGTACCTACCATAAATGTAGATGTTCGAAGATCCACATTGCTGCAGTCCAATTTACCCTCCCTCCTTCCCCTCTGTAGTTAGAGGCGGTTGTGTGGTTTGGGTTGTGAATATTGTGGATAGTGTATATATTGTACATATGATTAGTGCAAGGGTGGTTGGTTGTTTTTTTTCTGTCTTTTGGTTTTGACCTTTCCTTTTAGGGTCTTCTGACATCTGGGGCAAGAAAAGACTGAGGATATGACGTCGGTCATGCGCATTTGTACCCTGACGTCCTGATGTCATTCTTAAGCGCCTTGACCGACGTCAGCCTATTACTTTGATATTCGGGCCGACCGAGGACAGCGGACTACCCAAGTGTAAGGACTGCAGCAATGTGGATCTTTGAACATCTACATTTATGGTAGGTACAAAACTGTACTTCGCGAGAGATCCCCAGACAGGGAGCTCTTTCTCAGCCCTCTGTCCAAGACCATGAGGCCTGTTTCTCCTCAGCTCCGGTCACCGCATTTCTCATCAGAGCCGTTGGAACATTCGGACCCGAGGGCCTCCACCCCTCTACGCAGACCAGCCAGATCAGAGTCTGTAGCCTCTTCGAGGTCCACTCGGAGCCTATCGGACATGGATATGGACAGGATTATGCGGAGATTTCTTCAGACCCAAATTCAGATGGGAGTCTTGCCAGGTCCCTCTCCCTCTGGAGGGGCGACCTCCATGCCTCTTTTCTGTCTCGTCTCTCCTTCCCTGATCCGTGCTTTGGGGCTCTTGGATCTGAGGTTCTTCGAAGCTGGTAGCTCGGCACCAACGGTTCCTCCAACCTCGACTCCGGCTGTTACCTTGAGTTTCCGAGTGACTCTTGGAGCCGCGGACAGGGAGTCTGACCCGGGGGAATGGATTCTTCGGCTTTGACTCTTTCAGACCCGACCTGTTCCCTTGGACCTCAGGCTGCCCTGTCTTCGGCTCCGGTCCCCACTTCGGATCCGAGGAGGACTTCTCCCTCGGCCTTCAAAGTGGTGGAGAGGGTTCTCTCCCAGGGATTGAGACCCCCGCCCATTCCCTCGGATACCACCCAGGCCCCCCCTGGATTTGGCAATGACTCCCTTCATACTGTCTCAGGGACAGCCCGTGCCAGAGGATCCCCAGGTCATTTTCCCTGAGGAAACCCCTACGGCTCGCGGATTCCCTTCTGAAAGTCCCACTGAATATGGCCACCGCAAGCGCAAAAGGAGGCACTTGGACGCCCCCAAGTCCTTCACCACTGACACTGACTTAGATGAAGGAGAAGATTCCCCAGGTCACCTCCTGAAGATGTCTCCTTCGGAGAAATTATGGAAATCCTCCGCCAGAGGGGAGGTTGGTCAGCCCCCAAAACCTTCTGGGCATGTGTCAGTGTTCCTGGAGGCCTTTGGCACGGGCCCATCTACTTCCTGGGTGGACCTCATCACCACGAGGGCATGGAAGGAGCCTGACACCGTAGAGCCCATCCCCAAACATCCTGACAAGATTTTATCTCCTCCTTCTGATAGAAAACCCTGGTCGAAAGGAGCCCCAGTTGATGCTATGTTGGTCGCAGTGGCCACAAAGAAGGAACTAGCACAGGAGAGTTCCTTTGTCCACCCTCCAGACAAGGAGTCCAGGTGGGTGGATAGGTTTGGGAAGCGCGTATACTCTTCAGCGACTTTTTCTGTCCGTGCGCTGAATTATTTGGCACATGTGATTCGACTTCAGCGAAACCTTGCTTCGGAATTTGCTGAGTCGTCCCCAGAGTCTTTATCGCTGCAGGACAGACAGCTGTTCTCGCCGAAAATATCTACTCAGAAGTCAGTGTCAAATACATCTATGCGGCTACTTTCCCATGCCACGGATGGAGAAGCTAGAGAGGCTGAGATGGGCATAGCTATGAGGCGTCATGCCTGGCTCAGATTGTGTCAATTCGCGGACCCTTTCAAGGTGTTGTTTATTAACGCTCCCTACGACGGCTCTTCCCTCTTTGGGAAGACAGTATGTGACACACTTGTCCAGAGTGAAAAGGACGGGAAGACTTTGTCTGCTGTCAGAGTCCGCTTCTCTAACCCTCAGCGGTCCTTCTGTAGGAATCAAAGAGGGCAGAAGAAGATGTGGTTCAGAAAATCTCAGTTTTCCTGGGATTCTCTGGACAGCTATTCCCCCAGAGACAGTGGGGGACAGGATTGATGCCGACCCAGAGGTAGAGGGGGGTCCCAGGAATTTCGGGTCTAGGGAACCCTTTTCTGATAGACCCGGTCAGCAGCCCTGAGGGGTCACCCAACTGTCCTACTCTGGAGGCAGTCATGGGACGATTGTCCTTACACCCAGCGGCATGGAAGTCCATTATGACAGATCGCTGGGTTCTTCAGATCATATCCAGAGGTTACTCTGTTCCTTTCATTGCCCCTCAAAACATTACAAAACACCTCCCGGATGTTCCACCCGCTCACAGGGAGGCTGCAGCTGTAGAGGTTTCAAAGCTTCTCAAACGAGCCATCGAAAAGGTCACCCCCGATCAGTCTGGATTAGTAGCAAAACAGAAATTCCGGATGGTCGCCCTACTGTACATTCTACATTATCTCCGAGAGCACGAATGGGTGTGCTCGTTAGACCTTCAGGATGCTTCCTACCACATCAAAATACACAGACGCTCCAGGAGGTTTCTGCGCTTCCGGCTGGGAGCCAGTCACTTTCAGTTCAGGGCCCTACCCTTTGGTCTCACCACAGCCCCCAGGGTGTTCACCAAGGTAATGGCCATTGTAGCAGCCCACCTGAGGCTTCAGGGTATTCAGGTGTTTCCTTACCTGGACGACTGGCTCTTTGCTGCGCACAACAAGCATCACTTGTGTCTAGTCCGAGATTATTTAATTCGGTTAGCAGACCTACTGGGAATTACAGTCAATGTTCACAAATCCCATTTGCAACCAGTACAAATTCTAGACTTCATTGGGCATGGTTAGACACTTTGCAGATGAAGGTATTCTTAACTCCAGACAGGATTCTACATCTCGGGGGCCACATAGCTCAGTTAGCGAGCTCCCAGTCTTCAAAGGCGAGCGAGGTTCTCCGGGCTCTGGGCTCCATGGCTGCCGCCATATCTATTCTCCCGTATGCACGCCTTCACATGCGGGTTCTTCAATGGAATCTGGCTGTCCAGTGGTATTGGCTAGACCTACCCATGGAATTTCCGATCAGGATCAGTCACGTCTGCAGGACATCCCTTCTTTGGTGGTTAACTTCACCGGAGATGTCAAAAGGATGCCCATTTACATCACCCTCAGTCCAAATCACAGTGACCACGGACGCCTCCAAACTTGGGTGGGGGGGGGGCACTGTTTGGGAAGGACAGTCCAAGGCACGTGGTCCCAGACAGAGACCAATTTGCACATAAATGTTCTAGAGATGAGGGGAGTGCTTTTAGCTTTGGAAGCCTTTCACATAGTCCTCCCTCTTGGATTGATTGCAATTCAGTCAGACAACATGTCAGTCGTCTGGTATATCAACAAGCAGGGGGGAACCAGATCCTACTCTCTATGTCACGAGGCCATGAGAGTGTGGGAATGGGCGATTTCCACCGCTCAGTGTCTGAAAGCAATGCACATCCCGGGGCGCTCCAACATTTTAGCGGACAGATTGAGCCGGGCCATTCTGATGCTTTACGAGTAGTCTCTGAAACGGTCAGTAGTGGAGGAGATTTTCCTGGCATGGGGTCAGACTTGCTGCGATCTCTTTGCATTTCGTTCCAACGTGAAGTGCAGCGCATTCTTCACTCTGATTCCCTCACCAGGGGAAGTCCCCAGAGACGCTCTAGTCCATGTTGGGCCCCCCGGGCTTCTGTATGCTTATCCACCTTTACCTCTTATTCCGAAGTTTCTTCAGAAAGCTTGCCGACTACGATGCAAAGTGATCCTCATTGTCCCATTCTAGCCTCGTCAGGTTTGGTTCCCATTCCTTTGGTCTTATCTATTAGCTCCCCCGTGGGTTCTGGATCCCTTCCCGGATCTAATTTCCCATCCATCGGGGACACATACACCCAATCTAGGCAGCCTCAAGCTAACAGCTTGGTTGCTCCAGTTCCGTTAATTGCCAGGGCTCCCAGTCTTTCATCCCAGGTAAAATCTATTCTAGTGGCCTCTCTTAAAGACTCCACTAGGAAACTATACTGCAGTAAATGGAAGCGCTTTTCCATTTGGGCTTCACAGAGAGAAATAGATCCTTTCACAGCTCCTGTTCCAGCGGTGTTGGACTTCCTGTCTGGTATCTTTCAGCAAGGAGCTAGTTCCTCCACAGTGAAAGCACAATTGGCAGCCATTTCCAGTTTTCACGTTGGTGAAGACAACATGGCCTTAGCCTCCTCTAGGCTGTGTAAGGCTTTTCTTAAAGGTACGTTTCTGCTACAGCCTCCTGTCAAGGATTCTGTACCTCCTTGGGACCTTACTTTTGTTTTACAGGCATCCTCCTTTTGAACCCGCAGCTTCGGTGGACTTAAAATTTTTGTCCTGGAAGACAGCTTTCCTAGTCGCCATCACATCGGCTAGGAGAGTTTCTGAGCTTCAAGCTCTGTCTGCCTTGCCTCCGTATTTGGTCTTCCATAAGGATAGGGTTTCCCACCGTACTAACCCTTCCTTCTTACCTAAAGTGGCATCTGAAGCAAACATAAACCAGTCCATTAATCTGCCCGTTTTCTTTCCCAACTTTCAAAATAAAGGTTTATCTCCTTCTTGTATAGTTAAGGCTCACTCTACCAGGGCCATGGCGACATCTGCTGCTTTTTGGTCCAGGGTACCTTTGGACGATATTTGCGCAGCAGCGGCATGGGCCAATTCACATACCTTCATTTCCCATTAGAAATTGGATCTGATTTCGAGGGGTAGAGCATCCTTTGGCTCTGCGGTGCTCAGGAATATCCTTCCATAAGGACCTCCCAGGATCGGAGTAGCTGGGGACTGTGTCCAACAGGTTGCAGATAAAATGAAGTTAACTACTTCAGATAAAGAAGTTATGTACTCACCATAACATTCCATCTGAGTAGTTATACTTCATTTTTCTGCAACATTCCCTCCCTCCTTCCCCCGGACCTTATCCTGTTTTGAGGTTGGTTATTGGCTTGAGTTGCATATATATTGTTAGTTGCAGCAAACTCAATCTGAGGGAAGATAGGAGATGGTAGGGCATTATGGGTAAGTAGAAGAGCTCGGAGCTTGGAGCAGATGCTAGAAAAAAGTTGCCGGCTCGGATCCGATACGGATCCGTATACCCACAGGTTCCAGAAAAATGAAGTATAATTACTCAGATGGAGTGAGTACATAATTTCTTTTTTTCCTTTACAGTCCTTAAATTCCGATATAACGTCTTTAAGCCATCTGACAGCAGATCTTCAGAAAAAATGTAAAGGTAAAGACAGACCACACAGGTCCAAACCTACTGACGATGCTTCCGTTAAGCTAGTAGTCAGTCCTCCGGTACTTAATGAGGCGCTTTCGCAGCCCCTGATGCCTACATCAGTTGATTTGCAGGCTGCTACCAAGACCCTTTCGGAGTCTGGTATGCTACAAAACTCTTCTTCATCGAAGGATCCTGGGTTGTCTCTACCTTGGATGGGTCCGGAGACGCTTAGCAGGCGCCGGCTTTCAAGGAATCTCGACACAAACTGACATCTTCTTTTACGACTACCATTCTTTCAAAAACAATGAAGTTCCTTAGGCTCAGGGTTTGAACTACACCCAAGAAACCGACTACCCACTCTCAGGCACTTGCTTCCTTGCCTCAGTCTCAAATAGCCTAGTACCAGCCTATGAACCTATCGGCTCTAGGGCCTATACAAGCCTAGCCATAAATAAAGTAGTACTAGGCTAACTGTTCTTATAGGCCATTCAAAGCCCAGCCAGTTACCTAATGAGAGCATCAAACCCTGTGCCTTGTGCCTATAAGGTGAATACCTTAATCACTATGCCACCTTCCCACCCTTAATGCTTAAAATGTCAGAAGACCTTATCATGATGATCAGGGGAATCCAAGCTACCCCCTCAAAAAGGAAAAGAGGTCTGTCCCCAGTAGTTTTGTCTGAACAAGAGTCAGATGAATCTGATTATGAAGACATGCAACCCCTCTCCACTTATGAGGATTTGGATGCAGAGGAATCCATTCCTTCAGCCTCTCCCCCAGAGCATGTTTCCTTCGGGGAAACCCTGCATACTTCCACTGGGAGAGTCAGAACTACCCTCAGTCTAAAAAGAGACTCAGGGAATTCTTAGACCTTCCGCAACACAGACCCTTGGCCATCCCCCCAGTCCTGGATGTTGTGGTTGATGTTTTCCTTGAATCCAGATAGACTCCTGATGCCCTACCTCCTGCTCCCAGAAAACCAGACCAGTACTACAGAGTCCCAGACTCGCACAAATATCTTTTTAAAAATCCTACAGCTGACCCTGAGGTTATTTCTTAAGGGCCTAAAGGGATTAAAGTGACCTCTGCTAAGAATCCCACACCCTCAGACAAGGATTCCCGAGCATTGGACAGATGGGGTAAAAACGTATACACCTCCGCTACTCTTGCTATCAGGGCACTTAATTGTTAGTTCCATATGCTTAAATATCAGCAACATACCTTGGAACTCCTTCAACAAAAAATGTCCTCCTTTCCTGCTTGGGCAGAATCTAAAGATTTACAAGACCTGATGCATTTTTCAAGACAAGTGACTAAACACATTTTAAACTGTGATTTTTTACACCTTAGAAGCTTTTTGCAGGGCAGCAGTCACTGGATCTATCATTAGAAGACATGCACGGCATAAGGAACACCCCCTGCCAGACCATGTCAAATCTAAATTGTTGGATGCTCCCTTGCACAAAGTTAACATATTTGGCACTAAAGCAGAAGAGGTCTTAAAGATGGAAAAAAAAAGCAAAATCTATGCAAACAGTTAAAGATTTCTTACAGGTCCAAGCCCCATAGGTTCATAAGGCATTGTTCCTTCAAGCACTGGTCCTTTACTGCTCCATGTAAACAGGCCCAGCCTAGGCCCCGTAGAAGCAGACCCCCATAAAGCAGCCCCAGGGAATGCAGAGGTCTAAGCAGTGGACTACCTCCACTTTAAAACCAGAGAGTTGTAAGCCACCCCATTATGGTAAGAACTCACAATGACTCACCTCCTCCCATCCTCCCCTCTGCCCACCTTCACTTGCTCCTAGGAGGAAAACTCTCCTTTCACTCAAGCACCTGGGCCACCATTACCAAGGACTAATGGGTTCTGAACATTGTCTCTCAGGGATACAAATTCTTCTTCCACACCCTTCCAACCCCAAAAGGGTTCCCAGATCTACCACCAAGTCAGTGGGCAGAGGCTAAAAAGCAAATCCATTCCCTGCTCTCTATGAGGGCAGTAGAGCACGTTCCTGCAGAACAGATAGGCCAAGGCTTCTACTCCAGACTTTTCCTAGTGCCCACAAAAGAGGACACCTGACGCCCCATCCTCGATCTATCCATTTTAAACACATTCCTGGAGAACACAAAATTCAAAATGCCCACCTTCCAGCAGTTGCTATCCATGCTGTCCAAGGACGCCTGGCTAGCCACTCTGGATTTAAGAGGCCTCCGTCCACATTCCTATCAGGAAATCATGCAGAAAATATCTCCGCTTCAGGGCAGGATCTCAACCCTTTCAGTTCTCTGCGCTTTCCTTTGGCTTATCTACTGCTCCCAGAGTTTTCACAAAATGCCTGGCTCTGGCCATTGCCTTTTGTAGACAAAGAAATATTCAAATTTACCCCTACTTAGACTACTGCCTTATTCAGGCAGACAGCCAGGAAAAGCTGCTTAAACACCTGGCCTTTGTAAAGAACCTACTAACCTTCCTAGGGTACACAATCAATGAAAAGAAATCAAAGCAGGTGCCCACCCAATGGATAATCATCCTGGGAGCAAGTCTGGACAGCATCCCAGATGGCATACCTTACGCCAGAAAAACAAGTTTTCCTATCAGCTTTCTTCTCTCAACTGGCCACCAGGCCCCAGCTTTCTGCAAGGAACATCCTGCAAGCTCTGGGGTTCATGGTATCTTGCATTCTCCTCATTCCATATGCCAGACTGCATATGAGGAAACGTCAGTGGTACCTAAAGAGCCTTTGGTGTCAACACTCTCAAGACTTGGAAACTCTAAAACCTATAATTCCTTGCCTCAGAAAGGAATTTCTTTGGTGGGCAACTGCATGCTCCCACAACAAGGGACTGCCCTTCTCCCCACACCCTGCCACGTAGACCCTCAACACAAATGCATCAGACTATGCTTGGGGGTCACACCTGGACGGCTGGGGCATACAGGGCCAATGGAGCCCACAGCAAATCCCCCTGCACAACAGTCAAAACGAAATGATGGCTATGCAGCACGCTTTGATAGCTTTCAAACCCCTTCTCTCTCCAGGGGTTCTCCTGATCAAAACAGACAACACCACTGTGATGTGGTACATCAACAAGTGGGGAGGGACTCACTCTTAGCCTCTGTGCAGGCTGGCCATGACCCTTTGGCTCACAGTGTCTTTTGTGTAACTACACCTGTTAGCACAGTACTTACCAAGCTCTTTCAACTCCCTGGCAGACCAGTTAAGCAGGAAACCTTCTGGAACCACATGAGTGGCAGCTCAACAAAAGTACCTTTGTCCTAATAACTCAGAAATGGAGAACCCCGATGGTCGACCCATTTGCCTCCCATACCAACTATCAGCTCAGCAAATTCTGCACCAGGGAGCATCACTGCATGGCTTGGAAAGTGGATGCCCTGTCCTTCCTCTGGGTCAACCTCTTGGTCTATGCCTTTCCTCCCCATCCTCTCATCCCCAGGGTACTGCTCAAAATAAGGGAGGAAAAACCAAGGACCATTCTTATAACTCCAGACTGGCCCCAACAGCACTGGTACCCCTTGCTGCGCAGCCTGTCCCCGCTGCCTCCATGACCTCTTCCTCAGATTCCAAACCTACTAACCCAGAGGGAAGGAGAATTCATGCATCCCCAATTGCAGCCACTCAATTTGGCAGCTTGGCTTATTCCGTAACCCCGAACCAATCTGCCATCCTCAATAAACAGGTTCTGCATGTTATCTAGGAGGCCAGAAACCCTAGCACCAAAAAGTCGTATGCAGATAAATGGAAAAGGTTCTGCACCTGGATCCAGGCTGAGGGCCAATACGGCACATGCCTCCATCCCTCTCATCCTGGATTACTTAGCTGACCTACTACACAGTGGTCTGTCTTTCTCCTCTATAAAAATTCATGCCTCTGCCATTTCTGCTCATTTCCCCACTGAGCAGCCCCTTTTTTCACACCCTTTGATCAAACAGTTCCTCAGAGGGGCTAGCAACTTGAGACCCTCCAGAAAGGTGCCAACACTGGCTTGTGACCTTAACTTTGTCTTGGAAAAGCTCACGCTGCCTCCTTTCGAAATAGCTTCTTTTGCAAAGCTATTTCTCTCCTGGAAAACAGCCTTCCTTCTGGCCATCACTTCAGTATGGGAAGTCTCTGGGACAGGAATCTATCCCTCCAGCATGTCCTGTTTATTGTGGTGACAAGGCTTAGGTCCCTAGAGCGTGTAGCTCTGAGGTATTGGGATTTCTTTAGGTGTAGCATGTCCAACAGCTCTGGGTTTGACATAGCTTTATATGTTAGGCAGAGATCACCTTGGAGTAGACGATATGCTATGGAGTAAAGCTGGAGTTTTTTTGAGGCGGTCAGTGTAGGGCATTTGTTTGAGGCCAGTAATCCTCTTTGTGAGGTACTTCTGTATGCAGTCCGGGTATCCCTCAGAACAGAGAGATCACACTGGAGCAGAGGTCCCCCTGTGGATGCCATGTTGGTGGCTGCAGCCACCAAGAAAGAGTTGGCTCAGGAGAGCCCCATGGTTCATCCTCCGAGCAAGGAGTCTCGCGCGATGGACCGTCTTGGGAAGTGGCCCTTCAGTTCAGCGACCTTCTCTACGAGGGCCTTGAACTACATGGCACATGTAATTCGGATGCAGCGGGATCTAATTAAGGAATACGCTGCTTCCCCCCCAGGGTCCATGTCGGAGGGAGACAAGGATCTGTACTCCTCCCGAATGGCCACCCTCCGCTCTATTTCTAACACCTCTATGCGGCTGTTGTCTCATGCTACGGAGGGAGCCGCTAGAGCAGGCGGAGTCGGGCTTGTCATGAGGAGACAGGCCTGGCTCCGTCACTGTGACTTCTCGGAACCCTTTAAGGCGTCATTCGCGAATGCACTGTTCGGCAAAACCATTCGTGACACTCTTGTCCAGAGCGAGAAAGACTGGAAGACTTTGTCTGCCGTCGGAGTCCGCTTCTCTGCGCCCCAGAGGTCCTTTTCCAAGAACCAAAAGGGTCAGAAGAAGATGTGGTTCCGAAAATCGCATCAATCCCAGTCTGCTCAGGACAACCAGTCCTCTCGTGGCAGAGGAGGACAGGGAGGACGCCGCCCCAGAGGCAGAGGGGGTCCCAGGAATTTTGGGTCCAGAGAACCATTCTCTGAGAGGCCCACGCAGAACCCCTGAGGGGTTACCCGGCTGCTCCACTCTGGAGGCAGTCGGGGGGTGTTTTTTGAGGCACCTAGCAATGTGGGAGTCCTTAACAACGGATCGCTGGGTGCTTCGTGTTATATCCAGAGGTTACCAAATTCCCTTTATCGTAACCTCCAGAATCAGAGGCCTCCCCAACGTACCACCCAGTCTGAGGGAGGCGGCTGCTGCAGAAATTCAGCAGCTTCTGCAAAAAAGAGCCATCCAGCCCGTCCCCCCAGATCAAATCGGATCAGGGTTTTACTCCAGGTTCTTTCTGGTGCCAAAAAAGACGGGGGACTTGAGGTCCATCCTCGACCTCTCTCTCCTAAACCTGGTGGTACCCAAAGAAAAGTTCTGAAAGGTCACGTTGCAATCCGTCCTCCCCTTATTGCGGGAGGACGACTGGATGTGCTCCATAGACCTCAAGGATGCGTACTATCACATTCTAGTGGACAGGCGTTCCAGGAGGATGTTCTTCATCTCACATTGCTGCAGTCCTTACTTATGGGTAGTCCGCTGTCCTCGGTCGGCCCATATACCAAAGTATTAGGCTGACGTCGGTCATGGGCGCACAGCCCTGACATCAGAGCGTCAGGGTATAAAAGCGCATGACCGACGTCATATCCTCAGTCTTTTTTGCCGCATGGTCCGATGCAGAAGCAGCGTTGCAAGTGCCGTTCGGCTTTCTGAAATTTTTCGTTTTCGGAGTTTCAGACATACCAAGTTGAGCTAAGTACCCGTTAGAGCATTTTGTTTTTCTTGCCTCAGTTGTTTACCGGTTGTCAGAAAAAGTGAATAATTGTATTTCTTGTGGGAAGCAGATACCACATAGGGATTACCACTCGCTTTGTATCCCTTGCTTGGGACCGAGCACG
Source organism: Protopterus annectens (assembly GCF_019279795.1). Classification (NCBI taxonomy): domain Eukaryota; kingdom Metazoa; phylum Chordata; order Ceratodontiformes; family Protopteridae; genus Protopterus; species Protopterus annectens. The sequence continues at coordinate 52,380,041 of NC_056744.1, read as the reverse complement.
TAGTTGGGTGTCGGTTTTGTGCTAGGTTTAATAAGCACGCTATTAAGAGAAGGCTAGATTGCGCTAGGTTAGTTTTTGGCAAACGGTGTAATTATAATATGCCGCCGGATCCTCCGACGCCGCTTCCTAAGAAGCGTAAAGACAAATCTGTAAAGCCTAGACAGGATGATTCGTCCATTTCGACGCCGGTCCTTTAGAGACTGCAGTGGAACAGGTGGATCCGGCTGAAGTTTCTGTTGAGTCTCAGGCGGAAACCTTGATTTTACAGGATGTGGCATCACAGGAGTCAGGTCAGGCTGAAGGGGCCTCTCAGGTTACTATTCTCCCTTCTTTGCCTAAGGGGGTTAGGCCTTCTGCTACTGTTTCTAGGGCTCCTTCTAAGGGCAGGACTGTTTTGCCTTCTTCTGGAGTTAGTTCTGGTTCTTCAGGGTCGGTACCTAAGAAGCATATGCTTAAAATGGCAGAAGATTTGATTTCTTTAATTAGAGGTTCCATGCCCCCTCCTGATAAGAGGCCCAGGGTAGAGCCAGAGTTGGAAATTTTGGAGCAGGCCTCAGATGATTCTGAGTGTTCTGCTGAGGATATTCAAGATTTTCCTCCTTATTCGGATTCCGATGCAGAGGATTCTACTCCTTCTGCTTCCCCTCCAGAGGATTTTTCATTTTCAGACACCTTACTCTCTATGAGGGAACATTTTAAGTGGGAAGGACAGGATTACTCAGATTCCAGAAAGAGGCTTAGAGAGTTCTTGTTTTTACCACAGCACAGACCCTTGGCTATTCCTCCTGTTTTGGATGTTGTTCAGGATGTTTTTTCGGAGGCCTCATTTAATCCAGATTCTATGCCTCCTGCACCAGTTAAACTGGACAGGTATTATAGGGTACCTGAGGCTCATAAATACCTATATAAGAGTCCTAGGGCGGACCCAGAAACTATTAGGGGCCTAAGGGTGTTAGAGCTTCTGTTGTAAAGAATCCGGTTCCTCTAGATAAGGAAGCTAGAGCTTTGGACAGATGGGGTAAGAAGGTGTACACCTCTTCTACTTTGGCAATGAGGGCTTTAAATTGCCAGTTTCATATGTTGAAATATCAGAATTTCCTCCTTTCTCAGCTAAAATCTAAAGTGTGGATGCTTTGGCGGAGGGCATAGAGTGTAAAGAATTGCAAGATTTGGTGCATGTTTCTGAACAGGTGGGGAAACATTCTTTGCAGTGTGGCTTTGATGCTTTGCAAGCTTCTTCTAGAGTGGCTGCCACTGGTTCAGTTCTTCGTAGGCATGCCTGGCTTAAGGATCAGAATTTATCTGAACATGTTAAGTCTAGAATTCTGGATGCCCCTTTACAGTCCGAAGTGTTGTTTGGTCCTCCTGTGGAGTCTGTTTTGAAGAAAATGGAGGACAAGGCGCTAAGTCTATGCAGACTGTTAAAGATTTTTTGCAGGTTCAACCTCCTAAGTTTAGTAGAAATTGGCCTGCTAAGGGGTGGACGTACCCTTCTTCTGATTCCCAGTCTAGGGGTAGATCTAGGCGCGGTAGGGGCAGAGCTCAGAGTACCTTTAGGCCTAGAACCTGGAGTTCGCCTGCTCAATCTGCTGGTGAGGGTAGGGGCCAGTCCTTTCGTAAACAGGCCCAATGACCTGCATTTTCAGCTGCCAGATTCTTCTTGCCTGGCAGCTCCTTTGGGAGGAAAGCTAGCTCTCTTCAAGCAAAATTGGTTTTAGTCACCCAAGACAAATGGGTGTTGGACATTATAAACAAAGGTTACAAGTTTTATTTCCATACATTGCCTCCTTTCAAAGGTATGCCAGACATTCCTCCTCGGCAAAGGATGGAGGCTCACAAACAGATTTCATTACTTCTTCACATGGGAGCCATACAGCCAGTACCTCCTTCAGAAGTGGGTCTAGGGTTTTATTCCCGCCTGTTTCTAGTACCAAAGAAAGGGAACACGTGGAGACCGATTTTGGATTTATCTCTCCTCAACACTTATTTGGACATTCCAAAGTTCAAAATGTTGACATTACAACAGCTTTTGCCTCTGCTGGGAAAAGATCACTGGATAGTAACTCTGGATCTAAAAGAGGCTTATCTTCATGTTCCTATCAGGCCCAGTTGCAGGAAGTACCTGCGTTTTCGAGCTGGAAATTTACATTATCAGTTCTCTGCATTGCCCTTTGGCTTATCTACTGCGCCCATAGTGTTCACAAAGGTTCTGGCTCCAGTGATAGCCTTTTTCAGGATGGAAGGAATACAAATTTATCCTTATTTGGACGATTGCCTGATTATTGCACAAGACACGGACAAGCTTCTTCAGCATCTACGGTATGTGATGGTAGTGTTAAGATGCCTAGGGTATTCTGTGAACGAAACAAAGTCCAGTCTAGTACCCTCTCAGGACATGTGCTTTCTGGGTGTGAGACTGAATACAGCTTCCCAGATGGCCTTTTGACCCCGGACAAACAGAAAAGTCTTTCACTTTATTTCCATCAAATGTCTCTACAGTCCAGGCTGACTGCAAGGACAGTCCTTCAAGCCTTGGGGTTCATGGCATCTTGTATTCTGGTGCTTCCCAATGCCAAATTGCATATGAGGAAGCTTCAATGGTATCTCAAAATCTATGGACACAACACTGCCAGGATCTAGACACTGTCATTCAAATGATACCTTGCATTCAGAAGGAATTTTGTGGTGGGCTCAGGAATATCACCTAAACAAGGGACTCTCTGTGACCCGACCAGAGGCGAGTCAGATTCTAACGACGGATGCCTCGGACAAGGCTTGGGAGCACACCTCAATGGGAAATGGGTGCAAGACACGTGGCCTGCCAGACTTCAACATTTGCATATCAACTTGAAGGAGATGTTAGCAGTACAATTTGCATTAATGGCTTTCAAGGATTTACTTCACCCAGGGCAGGTGTTGATTCTAACAGACAACACAACTGTCATGTGGTACATCAACAAGCAAGGGGAACTCATTCGTGCCCTCTTTGCAGACAAGCAATGATTTTGTGGGAGACAGCTCTCAGTTACAACCTCAATCTTCAGGCAAGATTTCTACCAGGAGCACAGAACTCCTTAGCAGATGTATTGAGCAGACAAATAGTGGATCCTCACGAGTGGAAATTGGATCCTCAGGTATTTCAAAAGTTGACAGTGTCATGGGAACTCCAGACATAGATCTGTTCGCTTCTCCACTAAATTACCAGTTGCCAAAGTTTTGCACCAAAAGGTTTCATCCCACAGCTTGGAAGGTGGACGCTCTGTCATTCAGTTGGGACAATCTTCATGTATATGCCTTTCCACCTCTACCTCTTCTGCCCAAGGTTCTCTTGAAGGCCAGACAAGACAAGCCATCCATGATCCTGATAGCACCGGATTGGCCTCGACAACACTGGTACCCACTACTGAGGAGTTTGGTCCGAGAGCCTCCATGGCCTCTGCCTTTGATTCCACACCTTTTGTCTCAGGAGGGCAATCACTTTCTCAATGTCAGAATTCAGTCTCTGCATCTAACAGCCTGGCATATTCTGTTTTAGATTCTGGAGGTTCTCAGCTTCCACAACAAGTTTTGAATGTTATTTTGGAGGCCAGGAGGCCTAGTACAAGGAAAGTTTATGCTGATAAATGGAGGAGATTTTTTATTTGGAGCAAAGGGAAGGACTTTGATGTTTCCAAGCCTAATTTGAGTGCTTCCTTACAATATCTTACTGAGTTATTAGACAAAGGTTTGTCCTTCTCCTCCATAAAGGTTCATGCTGCAGCCATTTCGGCTAATTGACTGTGACCCTCCTTTATTCTCTCATCCTTTGTTTAAGCAGTTTCTCAGAGGGGCAAAGAACATAAGACCCCCACGTAGAGCTCCTACTCCTGCTTGGGATCTCAATTTTGTGTTGGAAAAGCTTACTCTACAACCTTTTGAGCCTGCAGCTACGGCCGAGTTAAAGTATTTGTCATGGAAAACTGCTTTTTTGTTGGCCATTACTTCTGCAAGAAGGGTTTCTGAATTACAGGCCCTTATGGCAGTGGAGCCTTTCTTGATTTTTCATAAGGATAGGGTATCTTTGCACTAATCCTTCCTTTATGCCTAAAGTGGTTTCTAGTGTGGCCTTAAACCAAACTATTCATTTGCCTACTTTTTATGCAAATCCTCAAAATAAAGGGGAGAAGATTTTGCATACTTTGGATATTCACAGGCAGTTGCGTTATTATTTGAGCAGAACCAAGGAGTTCAGACAGTCTCAGCAGTTGTTTGTTTCTTTTGCTTTGGGTTCACAGGGTAAACCTGTTTCAAAACAAACTATTTCTAAATGGATTGGGTTTTGTATTTCTTTTTGTTATTCCCATCATGGTAAGGAGATTCCGACTGGGATCAGACCTCATTCCAGTAGAGCTACTGCAACTTCTACTGCCTTTCTAAGGGGGGTAGCTACAAAGGATATTTTGGAAGCAGCCACTTGGAGTTCAGTACATACTTTTTCTAAACATTACCACCTTCCTCTTTATTCTAAGTCTAGGGCTGGATTTGCCACTGCAATTTTACAGGGCATTTTAGCAGCCCCTAATGCTTTATGATTTTTCCAACCTCCCTTTCCCGTTGCTTTGGGATTCTACCCATAAGTAAGGACTGCAGCAATGTGAGATGAAGAACATAGTACAGTTTTGTACCTACCATAAATGTAGATGTTCAAGATCCACATTGCTGCAGTCCAATTCCTCCCTCCTTCCCCTCTGTAGCTTAGCATGGTTATATGGTTTGGGTGATGGCTGTAGTTGGGCATATCTTTTGGGAAGTTACTCTGTTTTTTGGCTGTGGCCTTTCTTTTAGGGCCTTCTGACATCTGGGGCAAGAAAAGACTGAGGATATGACGTCGGTCATGCGCTTTTATACCCTGACGCACTGATGTCAGGGCTGTGCGCCCATGACCGACGTCAGCCTAATACTTTGGTATACGGGCCGACCGAGGACAGCGGACTACCCATAAGTAAGGACTGCAGCAATGTGGATCTTCGAACATCTACATTTATGGTAGGTACAAAACTGTACTTTTCTCCGCTTCCGGCTGGGAGCCAGTCACTTTCAATTCAGGGCCCTCCCCTTCGGCCTCACCTCAGCCCCCAGGGTGTTCACCAAAGTCCTAGTGATAATAGCAGCCCACCTGAGACTCCAGGGAATTCAGGTCTTTCCATACCTGGACGACTGGCTCCTTACGGCCCCAACAAGGCATCTACTTTGTTCATGCAGGGATTATTTCCTCAGTCTGGCTCCACTATTAGGATTAACCATCAACATGACCAAATCCTCTCTGATCAGTACACAGGTATTGGATTTTATAGGGGCGAGACTGGATTCCAGACAGATGCTTGCGTTCTTGACTCCAGATCGGCTTTGGAACCTGATGTTGCACGTGCAGGCCATCCTCTTCAACTGCAAACTCCTTCGGTGGAATTGGTCCTGAGTGCTTTAGGATCTATGGCGGCTGCAATCCCTCTGCTGCCATTGGCCCGGTTGAACATGAGGGTCCTGCAGTGGACCCTCCAGGTACAATGGTCCCTGTCTCATCCCATTTCCTTAAGCAAGGTTTGCAGAAGGTCGCTCGTGTGGTGGCTCCAGTCCCCCAATCTCCACACGGGACGTCCCTTCTCACTACCACCGCCAGTCGACACAGTAACCACGGACGCTTCTCACCTGGGGTGGGGGATGGGGGTGTGGTTATTTTTCAGGCAGGACAGTCCAAGGCACGTGGAACGACGTAGAGACCTCTTTGCATATCAACGTCCTAAAGATGAGGGCGGTGCTTTTGACGTTGCAGGCACTACATAGCTCTCTCCCGGTAGGGACGATTGCAGTACAGACAGACAACATGTCAGTTGTCTGGTACATCAAGAAACAGGGGGGAACCAGGTCTTACCCCTTTTGCCGCGAGGCCATGAGAGTGTGGGAATGGGCGATTTCCACCAACCACTTTCTCATAGCAACGCACATTCCGCGACGGTCCAACATTCTAGCGGACAGGCTCAGTCGTTCTATCCTGACTCCTTACGAATGGTCTCTCAACCCTCGAGTTGCAGAGCAAGTATTTGCCCGATGGGGGCAACCTTGTTGCAATCTTTTTGCCTCTCCTTCAAACACCTAATGCAACGATTACTTTGCTCTGATCCCCCCTCTGGGGGAGTCCCCGAGAGACTCTCTAGTTTATGCTTGGCCTCCCGGTCTGCTTTATGCTTACCCTCCTCTTCCCCTGTTGTTGAAATTATTGCAGAAAGCCAGGCAGTTGGGGAGCAAGATGATCCTCATTGCCCCATTCTGGCCTCGTCAGACGTGGTTCCCTTACCTAAGGTCTCACCTAGTGTATTCACCATGGATTCTGGATCCCCTCCCGGATCTCATTTCTCACCCTCTCGATCTTCCGACTCCGAACCTGGTCATCCTCAAGCTGACTGCTTGGTTGCTCCAGTTCCACTCCTCATAAGGACTCCCGGGATCTCATCACCTGTTAAAGCCATTCTTGTTGCAGCTCACAAGACTTCCACCAGGAGGGTTTATCTGAGTAAGTGGAAACGCTTCACCATTTGGGCAGAACACCGTCGTTTAGACCCTTTTACAGCCCCGATAGCGTCGGTTCTAGATTTTCTAACCTCTCTCTTTCACCAGGGGGCTAGTTCTTCCACAGTCAAGGTACAACTTGCAGCAATCTCATACTATCACGTGGGGCAAGAATCTGACCCTCTTATCACTTCCAAACTGTGTAAGACCTTCCTCAAGGGTACCTTCCTCCTTAGGCCTCCAGTCAAAGAGGTGGTACCTCCATGGGATTTATCCCTAGTCTTACAGGCCTTGACTGGTCCCCCTTTCGAACCGTCGGCCACTGTTGATCTCAAATTTCTCTCTTGGAAGACAGCCTTTTTGGTGGCCATAACTTCAGCCAAAAGAGTTTCGGAATTGCAAGCTCTTTGTGTCAAACCACCATATTTGGTCTTTCACCCGGATAGGGTCTACCTCAGGATCAATCCGTCCTTCCTACCTAAGGTATCTTCAGAAGCGAACATTAATCAGTCTATCAATCTCCCAGTGTTTTTCCCCAACTTTCAAAACAAAGGAGAGTACAAGCTGCATTCCTTAGACGTACACAGACAACTACGTTTTTATATTCATAGAACTGCTGATCATAGGCAATCCGATCAGTTGTTTATCTCCTTTGCCAAAAGTAATTTCGGAAAGCCAGTTTCTAAAGTTTCTCTCTCTCGATGGATCTCGAGTTGTATTCTCTTAGCATATCAGAGCTCGAGAAGGCCTTCACCTCAAGGAGTCCATGCTCATTCTACTAGGGCCATTGCCACATCGTCGGCCTTTCAAGCTAGGGTTCCACTGGATGACATTTGTTCCGCAGCCACTTGGGCTTCATCTCACACCTTTATCAGCCACTATAAAATAGATGTTGTCTCCCGAGGTAGGGTGTCCTTTGGCTCTGCGGTGCTCCGGAATATCCTTCCATGAAGGCCACCCAAGATTTAGGTAGCTGGGGACTCTGTCCCAAAGGTTGCTGACAAATTAAGTTCCTACTTCAGATTAAGAAGTTATGTACTCACCATAACGTTCCATCTGAATAGGTATCTTCATTTGTCTGCAGCCATCCCCCCCTCCTTCCCCCTGACCAAAATGATCGTTCTTGAGGTTTATTAGCATCTGTTCCCTTTGGGACACTTTTATCAGCTGTGCTATGGGGCAAACTTGATCTGAGGTCAGTCAGGGTAGGCAGGGGATTATGGGTAAGGGGAGGAGCTAGGAGCTCGGATCTATGCTGTGATAGAAGTTGCCAGCTCGGATCCGAATCCCAAAGGTTGCAGACAAATGAAGATACCTACTCGGATGGAACGTTATGGTGAGTACATAACTTCTTATTATGTACACTTACCATAAATGTAGATGTTCGTGTGTATTCACTATTTCAGTCCTGGTTTCCCTCCCTCCATCCCCCATTTTTCTCTTTCTCCTTTTGTTACCATTCTTCCTTGTTCTCCTTTCCTTACATGGGACATATCGGTATTTATTGTCCACTGGTGTTCTTTCAGCAGAACATGGCCTCCTATTTTGGGGGCTCCTGACAGTTTAAGGCAAGAAAAACTGATGTAATGGCATCAGCTGCCTTACTTTATACCACTGAGGACCTGACGTCAGTCCTCAAGCGACAGCAACTGATGCAGAAATACTAAGTCTCTGGTATTTGGGCCGGCCGAGGGCTACCCTGGCAGGGATAACCCTAAATGTGATGACTGCAACAGTGAATACACTCGAACATCTACATTTATGGTAGGTGTACACAACTGTACTTTCTCTGCCATACCCTTTGGGACTACCCACTACACCAAGAATATTCACAAAGTGTTAAGCTTCAGTTACAGCACATTGTAGGCTACAGGGTATCCACATTTTTCGTTATTTAGATGACTTTGCTAATCTTTACAGTGTCTTTTCGTGTTTGGAATCTCTCACTTGGGTGAGAGAGCTTTGCAGGCTTGGATTCCAAGAGAACATTCAAAAGGCTTTTTTGACCCCATCACACAGGATTGTGTTCCTGGCACAAAGAGCTTTTCTTCAACCAGAAAAATAGATCTCTATTTAGATCTATTCTTGGGGTTTTCCACTCGGACTTCAAGATTCTGGGTCTCTTTATGATTCTTATGATACCTCTGGCAGGACTGCACGTGAGAAGGATACAGCGGTATTTGAAGTCTCTTTGGTCCCAGTCCCAAAACCCATTATCTTTTCAGATTCCAGATGTTCTTCGTGTTTCACGTCCCATTTGGATTTTCCATGCCAGGGTAGCCCTCGGCCGGCCCAAATACCAGAGACTTAGTATTTCTGCATCGGTTGCTGTCGCTTCAGGACTGATGTCAGGTCGTCAGTAGTGTAAAGTAAGGCAGCCAACGCCATTACATCAGTCTTTCTTGCCATGGAGCCCAAAGCAGAAGCAGTTCGCATGAGTGCCGGTCGGACACTACCTGAGTTTTGTCTTCTGAATTGAAGCCGAAGTCTTCTAAAGCTAAGTACCCTGTTGGGGATCCTTTTTTCTTGTGTTAACAGATGTCAGAAAAAGTTAACAATTGTCTCACCTGTGGAAAGCAAATACTGCACTGAGACTTTCATTCTTACTGCGTCACTTGCTTAGGTCCAGACCACGATGTCCCCTGTTGTCACGTTTGTGCTTTGTTCAACGCCAGAACTATAGGTCATCAGGCTGTTATTTTAACTAGATATTTTTGCTTACAGTCATCTAATTCCGATATGGCATCAGGAAGCCATCCGACAGCAGATCTTCCGAAAAAAACATAAGGATAAAGACAGAGACAGACCGCACAGGTCCAAACCTACTGACGACGCTTCCATTAAGCTAGTTGTCATTTCTCCAGTCCTCAGTGATTCACTTTCTCAGCCCCTGATGCCCGCTTCTGTGGATTCGCAGGCCGCTACAGAGACCCTTTCAGAGTCTGGTATGCCGCAAAACTCTTCTTCGAGTAAGGATCCTGCGGTTGTCTTTCCCTTGGATATGTCCGGAGCCACTGAGCAGGCACCGGCTTCCAAGGAAGTAATTCGCACTACTGATTCTCGGCACAAACCAACGACTTCATTTGTGTCTACCGTTCTTTCAAAAACTACAGAGTTTCTAAGGCCCAGGGTATGAACCACACCCAAGAAACCTACAACCCAATCTCAGGCACCTGGTTTCTTGCCTCAAGTCTCAAATGCTTAAAATGGTGGAAGACCATATCATGCTGATCAGGGGAAGCCAAGCTACCCCTTCCAAAAGAAGGAGAGATCTGTCCCCAGTAGTTTTGTCTGAACAGGAGTCTGATGACTGATGCATCTGAATATGAAGACATGCAACCCCTCTCTACTTATGAGGATTCTGATGCAGAGGACTCCATTGCTTCAGCCTCTCCCCCCAAGGACTTTTCCTTTGTGGAAACCCTTCACACCTTAAGGGAGCATTTCCAATGGGAATGTCAGGACTACCCTCACTCTAAAAAGAGACTCAGGGAATTCTTAGATCTTCCACAGCACAGACCCATGCCATTCCCCCAGTCCTGGATGTTGTGGACGATGTTTTCCTTGAATCCAGTTTGACTCCTGACACACACACCCCCTCCTGCACCCAGAAAACCAGACAGATTTTACAGAGACCCTGACTCTCACAAATTTCTTTTTAAAAATCCTACTGCTGACCCTGAGGTAATTTCTCAAGGGCCTAAAGGAATTAAAGCCACCTCTGCTAAGAATCCCACCCCCTCAGATAGGGATTCCCGAGCACTAGACAGATGAAGTAAAAATGTATACACATCTGCTACTCTTGCTATCAGAACACTGAATTGCCTGTTCATATGCTAAAATGTCAGCAACATATGCTAGAACTCAAACAAAGTGTCTTCCTTTCCTGCTTGTGCAGAATCTAAAGAGTTACAAGAGTTAATGCATTCTGCAAATCAAGTAACTAAACATACCTTGCACCGTGGTGTTGACGCCCTAGAATCTTCTTGCAGGGCAGCAGTCACCAGTTCTGTCCTTAGAAGGCATGCATGGCTTAAGGAACAACCCTTGCCAGACCATGTTAAATCTAAATTGTTGGATGCATCCTTGCACAAAGACAGCTTATTTGGCACTAAGGCAGAGGAGGTCTTAAAAAGATGGAAGAAAAAGCTAAATCTATGCAGACAGTTAAGGATTTCTTACTGGTCCAGCCACCCAGGTTCAGCAGGCATTGCCCCTCCAAGCACTGGTCTTTTTCTGCTCCCACCAGATCAGTTCAGCCCAGACCACATGGAAGCAGAAGCCCCCCTGACAGCAGCCACAGGGAATGCAGAGATCAAAACAGTGGATTTCCTCCTGCAACACGGATGACAGCGAGACTTCCACCAGAAAGGATTCAATCTCTAAGGTACCAGGTAAGATATCTTTTGAGAAGAAACAAAGTCCCAGCGAGGATAGCTATAAAAGCTCTAGGGATCATGGCAGCAGCAATAGTTCCCCATAGGAATAGTTTTAGTTCCCCTAGCATGTCTACGTATGCGGATTCTTCAGTAGTTGCTATCCACCCGGTGGTCTGTGCAGGAACTACCAATGTCTCACAAAATAGTCATAACAGAATCTGGCAAAAACGGCCTTCAATGGTGGCTGCACTCCACTCAAGTGACTCTAGTCGACCATTTGTTCATTCCCAACCAGTGGCCATGGTGACCACGGACGCCTCCCAGATTGGGGGGGGGGGGGGGCATTATCTGTAAAAGGCAGTCCAAGGCATCTGGCAGAACCACTTTGCACGTCGGTGTCCTAGAAATTAGAGCGGTGCTTTTAGCATTGCAAACATTTGAGGACTGTCTCCCCCTGGGAACCATTGCAGTCCAGACAGACAACATGTCAGGGGTGTGGTATATAAACAAACAAGGAGGAACCAGATCTTACCCCCTATGTCGAGAGGCCCTGAGAGTATAGCAATGGGCTACCTCCTCCCAACACTTTCTGGTAGCAATGCATATCCCAGAGAAATCCAACGTAATAGCGGTTAGACTCAGCAGAGTGATTCTGATGCCTCACGAGTGGTCCCTGAAACAGGAAGTAGTGGAGAAAATTTTCCAAAAATGTGGCCAGCCTTGCTGTGACCTGTTTTGAGACATCCATGAATGCCAAGTGCAGTAGCTACTTTGCCCCCCCCCCCCTTCGGGAGTCACCAAGGGATGCACTTATACTCGATTTACGCCTTCTCATTTCCTCTACCCCTCAAAGTCCTTCAGAAAGCCAGTTGTTTGCGAAGGGACTTGATACTCATTGTTCCATACTGGCCTCGCCAAATCTGGTTCCCCTTTCTCTGGCCTCATCTTCGGGAGGATCCATGGGTTCTGAACCCAGTTCCAGACCTACTGACTCATTCATCAGGAAAGCTCCACCCATCCCTTCAGACCCTCAAACTGACAGCATGGCTGCTCCAGTTCCAATGAATAGCCAGGCTCCCAACCCTCTCCTCTCAGGTTAAACACATTCTAATTTCTTCTCATAAGTCTTAAATGAGGAAGATTTACAAGAACAAATCGAAAAGATTCTGTTTATGGGCTGCCCATAACCATATTGATCCCTTTTCTGCTCCTGTTCGTTTCATCCTAGACTTCCTAGCAAAACTTTTCAACGAGGGTGCAGCTGCAGCTACTGTTAGGATTCAGCTAGCAACAATCTCAGACTTGTGTTTGGGTGACTCTGGCAAAAATATAATGTCTCATAAACTATGCAAACTTTTCTCAAAGGTATTATTTTGTTAAGACCACCTATCGGGTACCCTCCAGCTTCTTGGGATCTGAATGTCATTCTATCTTGTATAGTTTTTCCTCCCTTCGAACCAGCATCATTTTGTGAATTAAAGTTTTTGACTTGGAAAACCATTTTCTTGGTGGCTATCACCTCTGCTAAGAAGAGTGTCACAGTTGCAAGCATTGTCCATAAAGCCCTCATATTTGCTTTTCCATAGACACAGCGTGTCTTTACAAACAAACCCTCGTTCTACCTAAAGTGGTTTCCGAAATAAATTTGAACCACAGTATTGAATTACCAGTTTTCTTCCCAAATTATGGAAACAAAGCAAGAGCACATGTTACATCAATAGGATGTACATAGACCGTTACATTTTTGCCTACATAGGACTGCAGAATTCTGAAAATCTGATCAGCTATTTGTTTCCTTTTCAGATTCAAAGAAAGGATCCTGTGTGTCTAAAGTTACACTTTCCAAATGGCTATCAGATTGTATAACTTTTGTTTACAAGTTTCAAAATGAAGAACTTCCAAAAAAAGTTAACTCTCATTCTACAAGAGCCATTGCTACTTCTTCAGCTTTTCTAGCTAAGGTGCCTGTTGACACTGTTTGTGCTGCAGCAACATGGGCTAACCCGCATACTTTTATCACTCATTACAAAGTCGATTTGGCCTCCAGGAGCAGAGCCTCCTTTGGATCCATGGGTCTGCGGAATATTCTCCCGTGAGCCACCCAAGAAGCAAGGGGCTAGGGACGCTGTCTCAACCTAGTAAAAATGAAGGTGAGATGGGACAACCTCACATAAAGAAAATGTTCCATGTGTGTTGTCCATCTTCGCCTTCATTCTTACATCCCACCCTCCTTACCCCTTCCCTTTCTTTTACTCCTAGAAGACTGGGTCTAATTAAATTTGATCCCCTTGACCTCAGCCCTTCTTCATCAGCCTCTGAATGCTTCCCTGAAGTTGGGCATACCTCTATAAATTTAGGGCAAACAAGATCTGGGGATGGTTTGAATGGTGGAATATGGAGTTAGCCATGAGCTGGCAGAGGACCTTGATCTTGAAAATAAAGGCTGAGATGGATCCGACCCAACCTAGTAAGAATGGAAGGTGACGATGGACAACACACATGGAACAGTATGGTGAGTACATAACTTCTTTTTACCATTGTTGGTAACCCCTTTTTCTTTCTTGTCCATTTCTCAGGGTGACTACTTTATTCCCATCGTTGGTACTTCACTAGCTTTATAAACTTCCAAAAAAAAAAGACTTTCCTCTTTTTTCTTCTTTCAACATGGCTGAAAAGGCAACAGATTTTAAGAAGTGCACTTCTGTGGGCATAAGGTATTCAACGCTGATGCCTACAGGGAGTGCATCTGCTGCTTAAGTTCAGGCCATTTAGATACCCGTTTCCAAATCAGGGGTCACCTCCAGGGCCCTAAGCAGTAGATGAAACAAAATAGTTTTAAAAGGTTTGCTTCCAGCTTCAGTGGCTGAAACCCCTTCAAGAAATCAAAAATAGGTTTGGAGCGAGCACAGAAAGCACTCTCCTACATGGTCTCCTAAATCTGCTCCTCAATCAAAAATTCATAAGCATTCATATCCAACTTCCTCAGATCTGACACTCGTTATGTCAAAATCTCCTTGATCTTGAAGCTCTTGCTTCTCTCAGGAGTCCATCTCCCCTAGGCTGCAGTCTCCCATATTACAGGAAAGACCCAGAAAATTGTCTCAGCCACATTCTAGGTCATCTTTTATTAGATCCTCCAGAAGTCTATCTGAGGCAGATGTTGATGGGATGGAGGTTCCTTCGTGCTCAGCTCCAGATGGTGGTCTTGTATCTCCTTCTCCAATCCGGTCACTGATTTTGGAGCCCTTAGTTGGTGGTTAGATGGAATTTTAAAGATTCCTATTGGTTGATTCAGGTCACATTTTATCTTCCCCTTGACATGATGTACCTTTTCAACTTTATTTCTGAGAAGTTCTTTCATGGTTATCGGGTTCTCTTTTATTATTGCAAGGTCTTTTCTTATTAACGCTTACTGGAGGTCAAAGCCGGGTATATATTATATGATTGAATGCTAAAAATAGTGAATGATCTATTATCAAACCCATTTGCATGAAACCAGAAAATGTCGAAGGAACGGATCAGCAAATTTTTTTCCCATGGAAAAAATTTGCTGATCCAAAAAAAGAAAAAAAAAATGTACAGACAACATAAAGTGGTGAGCTTTGCCCCCCACCTTAAATATACCAACTCCGAAATTACACCACAGTGAAGAAAACAGCAAAGTCCAGAGAGCGGCCCTGCAAATTTTTTGCCCTGGTGAAAAAATTTGCTGATTCATTCCTTAGATATGTGGGTTTGACAAATGAGCGTTTGCTGTTTCTAGCGTTGCTCATGTAATAGGAACCCGTCAAAGCCAACTGTATTTGCATTAATCTAGAAACTCGTCAATATTAACTATATTTTACATTTTTAAACAGAATCTTGCTTTTAGCGATGTTCATCGTGTTACACTGCTGCAGTCATTACACTTGAGTTATCTTGCCGTCATGCGGTCCCGCAGTCGGCCAGAATTCCAAAGTCTTGGTCCGGCGTCAGTTGCTGTCGCTTCTTCCCTGACGTCAGTGCGCCAGGGGTATATAAGATGCATCCAACGCCATTTTCTTCAGTCTTTCTTGCCGTGCGGTGCCTGAAGCAAAAGCAGTTTGCAAGTCCCGGTCGGCAGACTCCTGAGATTTTCGAAGTCAAATTTCAGATCTGAAGTCTTCAATAAAGCTAAGTACCCCGTTGGGAAACTTTTTTCTTGCCTCAGACCGATGTCAGAAAAAGTTAATAATTGCATTTCTTGTGGGAAGCAAATACCTCATAAGGACTTCCACTCTTACTGTATTCCATGCCTAGGCCCTGATCACGATGTCACTAGTTGTCTGTTTTGTGCTAGATTTAACAAACGCACTATAAAACGACGTTTTAATTTTGCTTTGCACTACTTTGGCTGAAGGTTCAATTATACTATGCCGTCGGATCAACCAACGACCGCAATTCTGAAAAAACGCAAAGACAAGGATAAAGACAGGCATCCGAGGTCCAAAACCGACGACAAAGCCTCTTCTAGGCCAGTTGCCGGTTCTCAGTGAGGCGTTTTCGCAGCCCCTGACACCCGCTACCTCAGAGCCACAGACCGCCTCCGACTCCCACGTGGAGACAAGTAGGCCTCTGGAAACTCAAGGTATTGGGCCTACAGAAACTAATCCCTCAGATGGGTCCGGAGCCGCTGAGCAGGCATCGGCTTCTGAGGGTGTTTTCAGACCTTCACAACTTACCATTAAAGCAACAGCCAAGACAAAAACACCATTAAAGACAAAGAAGCAAGTACAGCATTCTCCTGGACAGTCCTCCATGCCTAAGAAACAGATGCTTAAAATGGCCGAAGACCTCATTACTCTAATCAGGGGTTCCCATCCCCCTCCTGAGAAAAGGCCTAGGCAGGATACATACTATGATTCCTCTGATCAGGTTTCCATTTCCTCTGATTCCTCTTCAGACCAGAGATACTCTCTACCCCCCTATGAGGACTCTGATGCTGAAGAATCTATCCCTTCAGCCTCTCCTCCTGAGGATTATTCTTTTGGGGAAACTTTACATACCATGAGGGAGCATTTCCATTGGGAAAGTCAGGATTATTCAGAATCCAAGAAAAGGCTCAGGGACTTCCTTTTATTGCCTCAGCACAGGCCCCTGGCAATTCTGCCTTTGTTAGATATTGTGGATGATGTGTTCTCTGAATCCAGCTTATCTCCTGATTCTTTGCCCCCTGCACCAGCCAAGCCAGATAGGTATTATAGAGTCCTTGACTCTCACAAGTTTCTTTATAAAAACCCTTCTGCTGACCCAGAAACTATTTCCCAGGGTCCCAAAAGGGTTAAGGCTTCCATTGCAAAAAATCCAGTCCCCTCTGACAGAGATTCTAGAGCATTGGATAGATGGGGAAGAAAGTTTACACTTCTGCAACTTTAGCAGTAAGGGCTTTAAATTGCTAGTTTCACATGCTTAAGTACCAACAATATTTAATGGCTCAGTTAAAACAGAAAATGCTTGCAAGCTCAGAAGCTCCTGATTGTAAAGAAATGCAGGATTTATTGCATGCAGTTGAACAGGTGGGAAAACATACTCTGCAATGTGTTTTTGATTCTTTAGAGGCCTCTTGTAGAGCCACAGTTACAGGTTCTGTGATTCGAAGACATGCTTGGTTAAAAGAACAGAGTTTACCTGATCATGTTAAGGCAAAATTATTGGATGCTCCTTTACAGCATGATACCTTGTTTGGTGTTAAGGCAGAAGAGGTGTTAAAGAAAATGGAGTATAAAGCTAAATCTATGCAAGCAGTCAAATATTTCTTACAGGTACAGCCACCTCGATTGAGCAGAAATTGGCCTACAAAGAACTGGTCCTTTCCAGTGTCAGACAGGCCACAGAGAGGCAGATACAGACGGCCAAGAGGCAGATCTCAACCCCAAGGCTCTAACAGACAACGACAGTGGGGTACCTCAACCCCAAAAGGAGGTGAGGACAAGTCTCAACCATACAGGAAACAGTCCCAATGACTTCCCCCTTCGTACGCCAAGCACTTCCCTTTTGGCAGCCCCCTTAGGGGGAAAACTAGCACTTTATTCTCAAAATTGGCAAACTATCACCCAAGGCAAATGGGTTCTGAATATTGTGTCTCAAGGTTACAGGTTCCACATACACACTTTACCAAGGCTAAAAGGAATGCCAAACCTGCCACAAAATCAATGGGCAGAGGCTCAAAAACAAATTTCAGCCCTCATGGACATGAGGGCTATTCAGAAAGTATCACAGCAGGAACAAGGACAAGGTTTTTACTCAAGACTCTTCATGGTCCCCAGAAGGGACAAAGCCTGGAGACCCATACTAGACCTTTCAACTCTAAATACTTACCTGGATGTTCCGAAATTCAAAATGTTGACACTACAGCAGCTTCTTCCCATGCTGGGCAAGAAGGCTTGGCTTGTTACTCTGGATCTCAGAGGCATACCTGCATGTCCCTATCAGACAAAATTGCAGAAGATACCTCCGATTCAAAGCTGGTACAATGCACTACCAATTCTCTGCACTGCTCTTTGGCTTATCTACTGTGCCCAGGGTCTTTACAAAGTGCCTGGCACCAGTAATTGCATTTTGCAGACAAAAAGGAATTCAAATATATCCATATCTGGACGACTGCCTCATTCAAGCAGAGACAAAGGACATTCTTCTAAAGCATCTGGCGTTTGTAAAAAGGTTGCTAATTTCTCTAGGGTACACAGTAAACGAAAAGAAGTCAAAACTAGTGCCCTCACAACAGATAATATTCCTGGGTGCCATCTTAAATACAAAGGCCCAGATGGCTTTTCTCACGCCAGACAAACAAGGACAACTGACTCAATATTTTCAATTACTGGCAAAAAAGTCCCATCTCCCTGCAAGAAAAATTCTGCAGGCCCTGGGATTCATGGCATCCTGCATACTACTAATTCCATATGCCAGACTGCATATGAGGAAATTACAATGGTACCTAAAAAGTGTTTGGACTCAACACTCTCACAGTGTAGAAGCAGTAATACCAATAATTCCTGCCAGGGAATTTCGATGGTGGGCACAGGCATGTCACCTCAACAAGGGTCAGCCTTTCACTCTACCCGCAGCCAGGCAGACACTAACCAACAGATGCATCGGATTACGCCTGGGGAGCACACATGGCAGGAAAATGTATTCAGGGCAAGTGGACCACAGACCAAATGCATCTTCATATCAATCAAAAAGAGATGTTGGCTGTTCAAAATGCCCTAACAGCTTTCAAGGACCTTCTGCATCCAGGACAATTATTATTAAATACAGACAACACCACAGTAATGTGGTACATAAACAAACAAGGGGGCACTCATTCTTATCCCCTATGCAGGCAAGCCATGACCTTGTGGAACGCAGCTCTAACTTATCAAGTTCATCTGCAAGCACAATTCCTGCCAGGAAAGAAAAATACTCTGGCAGACGATCTAAGCAGAAATATCATGGACCCTCACGAATGGAGATCGAATCCACAAATCTTCAGCATGGTAACGCAAAAATGGGGATGCCCAGACATAGATCTTTTTGCTTCCCGACTGAATTGCCAACTACAAAAATTCTGCACAAGGACTTACCACACACAAGCATGGAAAGTGGATGCTCTCTCGTTCAGCTGGAAAAGCCAAAAAGTTTATGCCTTCCCACCACTGCCTGTCCTTTCAAAGGTACTCCTAAAAGCCAGACAAGAAAAACCACAGATGATCCTGATTGCTCAAGACTGGCCACGCCAGCACTGGTACCCAATCTTAAAGAACTTAGCTCAAGGCCCACCATGGATTTTGCCTCAAATTTTACACCTTCTGACAACAAAACAATCAGATACTGCACGGTCAGCTCAAAACCCTAAACCTAGCTGCATGGCAGATTCATTAGTCAAACAGGCAACACCTCTCTCTAAAGCTGTTATGGATGTCATTTTGGAGGCCAGGAGGCCTAGCACTAGGAAATTTTACTCAGAAAAATGGAAGAGATTCTGTGCCTGGAACCAGGCTCAAAGTCTTGACCCTCTTGTCCCAAATATTCCTCAGATTTTACAATACTTAACTGAGATGCTGGGCAAAGGCCTATCCTTCTCATCAGTTAAGATCCACGCCTCTGCCATTTCAGCACATTACAACACAGATCCTCCTTTATTCTCTCATCCCTTACTAAAGCAGTACCTCAGAGGGGCTAAAAACATAAGACCGCCGTGGAGAGCACCAACACCAACTTGGGACATCAGTTTTGTTTTGGAAAAACTGACCCTGCCACCATTTGAGCCAGCCAATACAGCCGATCTAAAATTTTTATCATGGAAAAACAGCTCCGCTCCTGGCAGTAACTTCAGCACGAAGAGTCTCAGAGCTACAGGCATTAATGGCAGTGGAACCTTTTATAATTTTTCATCAGGACAGGGTTTCTTTAAGGACAAACCCTACCTTTATGCCAAAGGTGGTATCTAGTGTGGCTCTTAACCAAACCATCCATTTGCCAACTTTTTATCCAAACTCCCAGAATAAAGGGGAGAAACGTCTGCACTCTTTGGACATACACAGGCAACTACGCTTCTACTTGGACAAAACAAAAGCGCTCAGGAAAACTGAGCAACTGTTTGTAGCATATGCTGCAGGATCACAGGGCAAGGCTATCTCAAAGCAGACTATCTCCAAATGGATAGGACACTGTATTCGTTACTGCTACACACAGCATGGAAAATCAGTCCCTAATAACATTAGGTCACATTCTACCAGAGCAACAGCCACTTCAACAGCCTTTCTCAGAGGAGTACCTACCAAGGAAATTTTGGAGGCTGCAACTTGGAGTTCAGTGCACACCTTTACCAGGCATTACCACCTGCCTCTTTATTCTAAATCCAGAGCAGGATTTGCCACTTCAGTTCTGCAGGGCCTCATAGCCAATCCTAACTCTTTATAGACCAGCCACTCAACCTTAGCTTTGGGATTCTACTCAAGTGTAATGACTGCAGCAGTGTAACACGATGAACATAGTACAGTTTTGTACCTACCATAAATGTAGATGTTCGAGTGTTCACACTGCTGCAGTCCAGGTTACCCTCCCTCCATCCCCTATGAACTAGCTGGACTTATCTATACCTTTCTATCCTATACAACCTTTGTGGTGTATTTGTTTGTAACTAAAGGTATTGTTTTTATTTTATATATATGTTTTATTAGCAATATGTATTGCCTACCTACTTGGGGGCACCTGACATCGGGGGCAAGAAAAACTGAAGAAAATGGCGTCTGATGCATCTTGTATACTCCTGGCGCACTGACGTCAGGGAAGAAGCGACAGCAACCGACGCCAGACCAAGACTTTGGAACTCTGGCCAACTGCGGGACCGCCTGACGACAGGATAACCCAAGTGTAATGACTGCAGCAGTGTGAACACTCGAACATCTACATTTATGGTAGGTACAAAACTGTACTTTTTTGCTAATGCTTCTTCAGATCTGCCTAATGTTAGCAAAAATCCTGAACTCAAATAAAAGCCTGAATTTGGATAGAAGTCCCAGATACCAACTGAATGAAGATGATGAAAATATAGAAAAAATGTGTATGACGTTCTCATAGCTATGCCAGAGGTCTGTAAATAATTATCAAAAACAAAAACATTGTTCTCCAGTACGGTTTTGAGAAATAAAAACAACAGGTCAGTTTGTTGAACAGTATGTGTACTATATTCATGTAAAAATAACTTCACCATGTCAGTTTTTTCATGATTCAGAATAACTGGGAAGAGAGACATGACATCCAATGTCACCATTAAACATTGGGATGGAGGTATATCTCGTTTAATATTTTCATAAAAAACCCTGTAAAAAATGTTTGATGTCCTGAGGGATTGTTCTGTAGTTATTCAAAATAGGTCTTAGTAATTTTTCTATGTATGTAGAGAGTGGCTCAGTGGGCTGTCCCCCTCCTACTACAGTCGGCCTAAAGTGTGTTTTCATTGGATGTTTATACACTTTAGGCATCCCATTTAGGCTTGGAGGAAGGGGTGGAATCAACCATCAATTATTGAGATAACTCCAATATTATAAGCCTGCTCAAAAGGAAGTCCTGAATCAAATTTCTTACCAGAGATGTCATGCATTCAGTATCACAAACATTAATCTCCTTATAAGTATATAAATCAGTTAACATATTTATCATAGAAGTAAAATAAAGGTCACTGTCCATCACAGTCACTGAACCTCTCTTATCAGCTGGTCAAACTATTTCCAAATCATGCTGCATGTTATAAAGTGGCTGTCTCAGAAGGTGTTAAATTTACAAACTCAGGTTTCATACTACTAACATTAAAATACTCAAGTATATAATTTTCACATAATCTACTAAATAGCTTCAATAGTAGGTGCTTCTGTGGCTCAAAAACACTTTATTTCTTAAAAGTACTTCCCATATTGTCCTTCATACCACCGTGACACATCAATTTCAACATTAAGCTCCTCACAAACATTTTTGTATATAATCATATCAACCAGGTTGGCTGTCTTTACAGGTATAAATGAGAGTCCCCTATTCAATGCAGAGACTTCTTGGTCTGAGGAAGATTTCTTAGATATATTCCAAACGAAGGAGTAGTGGCCGGCTGTCGCATCTGATTGATGTTGTGATAGCCCTCTCCCTCCACTGGTCATTTCCTCTTTGTCCTTCCCCGACTTCTGGACTGATCTGTTGATTGCCTCTAAGACTTGTCGAATCAACAGGGGTAGAGCAGGAAATACCTGTGGGGGTCTGAACTGGGGTAGTCTTCCTCCTAACAACCAGCTGAACATCAGTCTCTCTTCTGCCTTCTTAAGTGCTCTCCTGTCTTCTTAAGTGAGAGACTTATCGTCTAGTGGGGTACCATAAATGGAATTATTGTCAGGTAGAATAGTAACTTCTCTTTGTTCAGGTATCTTATTGATGGTTTTGCTCGACTCAACACACGCTCTATTACATGTGGTATTCTCAGTCATCTCAGTCCTCATCGTATCACCTACTTTAGGCCAAGAAAACACGGTTGTTCTTAAAAATTACACTTATCCCTATTCAATTTTTTCTTTTCTGTAGGAATAGTCTTTGCTCATAGAGCGAGACATTATCAGTGATCTCACTCAAGGCAAGATCAACCAAATCAGCTGCTACTAGACCATATAAGTCATTCTGTTGTCTCTGTACCCCATTCAATAATTCTGTTTCAGCTGGTTTAAATTATTCAATGAGGAGTTTAAAATAATTGAAAGTAGTATCCAAGTTAATATGTTGCCACTGGGCTAGTAAATGTGGGAAGTGCTCACCGTGAGTTAGGATTTTTAAAATGCGTAGAACCCTTGGCATAATTCAGAGCTGCAGGCAAGCTTCAAAGTGAAGTCTTTGCAAGTGTAATCATTTTAAGGCAATGTAAGTAATTCTCTAATGCCTGCAACTTGGTACAAAACATCTGCTCACCTTTATCACCACCAGTAGTAGAGCCCACCGGCTCAAAATTCTTCGTAAGTAATGGATTAACTTCAACGTTCATAAATTTAAAAAATGATCAGATTTTCTGCCTCTGACTGGTGGTTATGGGTTGAAATCCATTTACAGGTCAGTCGTAAAACCCTCAGCCATGTCCCAACGAGGGAAAAAGTATATGACAGACCATGTACAAAGAATAATCCTCCTTGGGCAAACTTGATATTGCTTGCATGAGATCTGCTTCTTGGAGAATCTTCTTTTGACTTTAATTCTGACAGATCTCCTGTGAGTTGCTTTTATATTGCCATGCTGGTTTTCAAAACTGACATGTTGCTGTTCTGACATAGCTATTCCTCCATATGTTTGCATCATTGTTTGTTATTACTAGGGTTGTATGAAAATGCTAAGCTGTCCTCAAAACAGGTACATCACCTAACACAGATTTTGGCATATTCCTGTTTCACTGTACTTGCTTGAGTAAATACTAAGACTGTAAGCATATGGTGATCTTGCTATTACTACTGCAGTAGCCTTAGCTGTATGGGTTAATAGCTGGCTGGCTTCTAAAACTTCAGGCAACCTTCCACACGCCCAAACTGTCAGCCAGCTCAAGCTGAGCTGACTAAAAGACAGTTGTATGTTTCTCTAAGGCTTTTGAGGATCGATGGTCGGTTTGGTACTGTTTGTTTGTTGGACAGATAAGTTCTCTTTGGGGAAGAACCTTCCATTTTCTAAGCATTTTTTGTTTTATCACTTTCATCATCAGGAAAGCTATTTTAAAACTAAGAGATTTATGTTTTAATGGTCTGTCAAATGACAGTTGCGTACTTTTGAATATGAACGTTTTTCTTTCCTGTCAGTATAAAAGTTATGTAAGTAACTGAAAAAATGGATCAATTGTGTTATTTTATTTTTTTGGTTCTGGCAAGGTGTTCTAAAGTGCTTTTTACTACGTTTTTCTGTGAAAAAGTGACTTTTAAGACTTGTAGTTTTGGCCAGCATTTGCTGTTTTTCTCCCATGGGAAAGGGGTACCATTTTCAGCTTGACCATGGTCCCAAAGTGCACCTTTTCTTCAGCAGCCTTTGCACTCAGATCATTGAATTATCTCTCCCCCATTTTACCAGATTGCAGTGAGATCTCTTGAAGGAGCTAGGAGAATAACTCTCCAGAGTTCAGTAGCTGAGGGAGTAACAGAAAAAGTTTCTTCCTAGTTCTCAACCTTGAATTCAGTGGTTATCTCCTCCATGAGACTCATTTCTTATGCAACTGATGGAGTGAGTAGGGCAGTGGGTCAGGAATTTCCCTAAGGAGACATTCCTGGATGCGCCTGTGTGACTTTCGGAGCCCTTCAAATCTTCTTTTGTTAATGCCCCCTTTGATGGCTCGTCCTTGTTCAGGCTTGAATTCAAAGACACACTAAACAGGTGTGAACAAGAAAGAAAAACTCTCTCTGCCATAGGAGTCAGTTTTTCCCTACCTTCTAGACCTTATCCAAAAGGTCGGGGGGGGGGGTGTTCCGAAAATCCCAGAGAGCTTTCCAGGACACATGTGGTGATTCTTTCACCAGGGGCAGAGGGGGAAGCAGTAATGTAAGATGCCAGCCACGTGGCAGAGGGAGTCCACAAAATCAGGGAGACAGGGAATCTTTCCATGGTAACCCCTTCCAGCGCTCCTGAAAGGAGACCTGCCTGTCCATCTCTGGAGGCAATCGGAGGTTGCTTATTTTGTACCCACAAGCCTGGCAAACAATAGCAAAAGAGAAGTTGGGTACAAAGCATTGTATCCATAGGTTACATCATACCCTTTTCTGTCCCGTCCCAGACGTTCCACCCAGTCAAAAGGAACAGGCAATTCTAGAAATTCAAAAGTTGCTAGAAAGAGTCATCCAGACAGTCCCCGCAGACCAAACAGGATCCGGAACTTACTCAAGGTTATTTTTAGTTCCAAAGAAAACAGGGGACTGGAGACCCATACTGGATCTCGGCAGATTAAACAAGTAAGTGAGAAAGTCAAAGTTCCGGATGGTAACACTGCAGTCGATGTTCCCTTTTCTGGGACAATACGATTGGATGTACTCTGTAGACCTCCAGGATGCGTACTACCACATAAAGATGGACAGATGATTCAGGAGTCATTTGCGCTTTTGGCTGGGAGCCAGTCACTACCAGTTTCGATCTCTGCCCTTTGGTCTCACTACAGCCCCCAGAGTTTTCACCAAGTATATGGCACAGCTCACTTGAGACGCCTAGGATTCCGAGTGTTTCCATACCTAGACGACTGGCACCTAACTGCTACCATCGAGCATCTACTAATAAAAGCAAGACACACCACACTAAAGCTGTGCTCTCATCGAGGGATCACAGTAAATTACGAAAAGTCTGCCTTATTGCCATCTCATCGTATTGTTTTTATAGGAGCAGACTTAAATGCTACAAAAGTGATGGTGAAGCTTCCCCCAGACAGAGTAGAAGTTCTTTGGCATCAGGTCATAAACCTACTTTTCAAGAGGAAGGTTCAAGCAAGAACAGTCCTGAAAATATTAGGGACTATGGCAGCAGCTATAAACTTGATTCCATTGGCGTGGCTCCACATGAGGATTCTGCAGTGGCTACTGTTCACTCAATGGTCAATGCAGGAAAGACCTTCATTGATGGCTTCACTCCATTCATGTGACTTTAGGTCGACCCTTTGTTCTTCCACAGACTTTAGCCACAGTGACCACGGACGCTTTCCAGATAGGGTGGGTGGGCATTTTCTGGGAAAGACAGTCCAAGGCACCTGGCAAGATCACGGGGCCCATTTGCAAATCAGCGTCCTAGAGATGAGAGCAGTGCTTTTAGCTTTGCAAGCATTCCAAGACTGTCTTCCATTAGAAACTATTGCAGTAGAAACAGACATGTCGGTCGTGTGGTACATAAACAAACGAGGATGGACCAGGTCTTACCAACTGTGTCAGGAGGCCCTGAGAGTGTGGCAATGGGTGACCTCTTCCCATCGCTTTCTGATAGCAACACACATCCCGGGGAAATCCAACGTGATAGCAGCAAGCTCAGCAGGGAGATTCTGATGCCTCATGAGTGGTCCCTAAAACAAGAGATAGCGAAAATGATTTTCCGCAAATGGGGCCAGCCTTACTGCAATCTTTTTGCCACATCCATGATTGCCAAATGCAGCAGCTATCTTGCCCTAATCCCCCTCTGGGGTAATCACCAAGAGATGCACTTGTACACAATTGGCCCTTCGGTCTTCTCTATGCCTTCCCTCCGTTCCCGTTGATGCCCAAAGTTCTTCAGAAAGCCAGTGACTTGGGAAGGACCTTGATACTTGTCATCCCTTATTGGCCTTGTCAAATCTGGTTCGCCTTCCTTTGGCCTTATGAGGAGCCGTGGATTTTGGACCCAGTTCCAGACCTTCTGACTCATGCATCAAGAATGCTCCACCCATCCCTTCAAACCCTCCAGTTGACAGCTTGGCTGCTCCGATTCCAAACATAGCCAGGCTACCTGACCATTCCCCTTCAGTGAAACATATCTTGATTTCGTCTCATAAAGCTTCACCGAGAAACTTGTATATTAGCAAATGGAAGAGATTTTGCTCTTGGGCCTTGAATAATTGTATTGACCCTTTCTCTGCCCCTATATCTTCCATACTAGAGTCCTTGGCAAAGCTATTTCATGAGGGTACAGCTGCAGCTACTATTAGTGTTCACTTAGCAGCGATATCAAACTTCCATGTAGGTGAATCTGGGCCAAACGTGATGTCCCACAGACTTTTCAAAGCATTCCTGAGGGGTACTGTTCTATTAAGACCACCCATTAAAGCACCTCTAGCACCGTGGGCCCTCAATTTTGTCATCCCATTTGATTCTTCCCCCTTTTGAAACTGCATCATCCTGTGATCTGAAATTTTTAACGTGGAAGATAATTCTTTTAATAGCGATCACTTCAGCTAGGAGAGTTTCGGAGTTACAAGCATTGTCTATAACCCCCCCCCCCCAATACTATTCCATAAAGACAGAGTGTCTCTACGAACAAACCCGTCCTTTCTACCTAAGGTATGTTCAGAATCTAACTTAAACCAGTCCATAGACTTACCATTTTTCTTTCCCAGCTATGGCAATAAAGCAGAATATATGCTACATCAACTAGATGTATATAGACAATTACGTTTCTACTTACATAGAACAAAGGACTTTAGAAACACTGACCAATTGTTTGTGTCCTTCTCGGACTGTAAGAAAGGTGCTCCAGTTACAAAGGTCACATTTTCTATATGGCTGTCAGATTGTATTATATTTATCTACAAATCGCAGAACAAAGAACTTTCCGACAAAGTAAAAGGTCATTATTCAACAGCTATAGCAACCTCTTCCACCTCTCTGGCGAAACTGCCAATTATACCATTTGTGCTGCGGCAGCATGGGCAAGGCTTCATACCTTTATTACTCATTATGGAGTTGATTTGGCCTCCAGGGACAGGGCCTGTTTTGGGTCCACTATTCTGAAGAGTATTCTCCCTTGAGCCACCCAAAAAAGATGGTGCTAGGGACGCTGTCTTCCAGTCAGTACAGAATGAAGGCGAGATAGGGCAACATCACATAAAGAAGTTATGTACTCACCATAACGTTCCATGTGTGTTGTCCATCTCGTCTTCATTCTTACATCCCACCTTCCTTCCCCCAGCCATTAGCTCCTGGAGGACCGAGCATATTCCTGTGAGTAACTTTCTCTGACCCTCTTCTTAGCTCTTAAGGTAGTAATTATTTTATAAGTACCTCTTATTATACCAGCAAACAAGATCTGGGGAGTTTCCTAGAGCATCATGGGATAGGGTATCAGCCATGAGCTAGTAGAAGACCTCGAGCTTTTGTATAAGGCGGAGACAGAACTGGGGATCGGTTCTGAACTCAACCAGTACAGAATGAAGGTGAGCTGGACAACACACATTGAACGTTATGGCGAGTACAGAACTTCTTTTTCTCTGCCATACCCTTTGGACTATCCACTACACTAAGTGTGTTCAGAAAGCATATAGCTCCAGTTGTAGCAACAGGTTATCTACTTTTTCCATATCTAGACCACTTGCTTGTCTTTGTAGAGTCTTTTTAAAGTGCCATATATCTCTCTCTTGGGTGAGAGATCTATTACACAAGTTAAAGTTCCAAGATAACATTTAAAAGTCACACAGGATTGTGTTTTGGGATATCAACTAAACACCTCAGTTCAAAGAGCTTTTGTTCCGCATGAAAAAATAGATTCATTTCTAAGGTTTTCCACTCAAACTTCGATCACTGCAAGGTAAATGCCTCATGATTTTGGGTCTCATGACTTCTGTGATTCTCATGATAACCCCTGACAAGACTCCCCATGAGAAAGTACAGGAGTATCAGAAGTCTCTGGTCCCAGCGCTACACTTTGTTTCTTCAAATCCCAGTGCTGCGGTTTGTCAGAAGAGAAGTCATTTGGTGGAGACAACAGATATCCATAAGTTCAGCTCTGTCCTTCTTTCTTCCCTGTTCCAAAGCAGTCAGTCATCATAGATGCCTTGGACTTTGTTTGGGAAGCAGTTTCAGGAGGCCTAAAAGTGCAGGGTATGTGAGACACCAAGGATAGACTCAAGCACATAAATATAAAAGGGATGCTTGCCCTGATCAAGGCACTCAACCTTCTAAGTCAGCTTTGCTGCCCTGGACTTCAAGTTGTTACAGACAATACCACAGTAATGTGGTATGTCAGCAAGCAGGGGGACCCGGGTCACATCACCTTTACAGACTAGCTATGCAAGTTTGGGATATAGCTTCACAGCACCACAGTCTCATTCTACAGCCATCTACACTCCCTCAGAGTAAAATTGTGTGGCAGACTTGCTGAGCAGGACCAGGGCAGACCATAACTAATGGAAACTAGATTGGGTGTTTTCCAAGATTTGATCCATCTGTGGAAAGTTACTCAAGTAGGTCTCTTTGCCTCCTCTTTTAACAATCAACTGTGAAGATTCTAATTCAGCACTGCATGCAAGAAGGTTTTTAGAGACTGATGCCTTTTCTTTTCCTTGGACAGGCATGTTCCTGTGTGCTTTTCCACCCTTTCCACTAATATCCAGGGTACTTCTGAAGATTTAGAAGGAATCCCCCAAGATCATTGTGCTTACTCCCTTCTTGTCCAGACAACCATGGTTCTCACAATATGCAGTAAGCACAAGCCTCCTCACAGACTGGATCTACTTACACAAGAGCAGGGATGTTTAATACACCCCGACTCAGTTATCTTTAATTGACTGCTTGGATGAGAGGGCCTTAATTCCTTTTAGGTACCTGTTTACTGAGAACGTGTAGCAGGTACTAATGGAGACAAAAAAGCCTGCTACTAGAAATTCATATATTAGGAAATACAAAAGGTTTTCTAGTTGGTGCCAACAACATAACCAGGACCCATTTAAGGCTAGTTGTTCTCTGGTTTTACAATATTTGTATTGGTTATTCTCCTCCGGCCTTTTCTTAGTCCTCCATGAAAGTTTATTTATTGTCCATTTCAGCATGTCTGCCCATGGAGCTTCCTCTTTCAATGCAGTTGCATGTCATAATGTTTTTGAAAGGTGTTTTGCATGAGAGGTCTTCAAGTAAACCAGTGGCCCATCCTTGGGATCTTAATTTTGTGTTTGAGAAGTTAACACTCGCTTCATTTGAAACAGAGGTTCTTAACTTGAAAAACCCTTTTACTGATTGCTATGATCTCTGCAAGATGGGTATATGAGTTGCAAGCTGTTGTGTGAGTCAGCTCTCTCATTTTCCACAGGGATAGGTTTTCTTTGAGAACTAATCTTTCTTTTATGCCTAAAGTGGTGACCGAGTTTTCTTTAAGCCAAACTATC
This sequence comes from Protopterus annectens, assembly GCF_019279795.1. NCBI lineage: Eukaryota > Metazoa > Chordata > Ceratodontiformes > Protopteridae > Protopterus > Protopterus annectens. The sequence goes on along the minus strand of NC_056744.1, from coordinate 52,350,797 downwards.
CATTTACCTGTACCTAAAAATGAGGGTGAAAGGATACTTCCTACCTCAGATGTCCACAGTCAGTTCAGGTTCTTGTGTGACAGAACTACATCTTTCAGATCGTGGCTCAATATTCATTTCTTGGTAAGGTAAGAAGGGACAAGCTGTTTCAAAACAGACCATTTCCAAATGGTTGTCCAAGGCATTTACCCTTTCTTATAGTTAAAATAACAAAATTATTCCAGGCAGGGTAAAAGCCCACTCACTAGGGCTTTGACTTCATTGGTAACTTTTTGGAAAGGGTTGGATTCTAGAAGTATTCTGGAAGCTGCTACTTGGTCCTCTGTACATGCTTTTACAAAACACTATAAACTTTATTTCTTCTCTATGTCCAGGTCAGGCTTAGCTAGGACTTTTCTTCAGGGGCTGCTGCACATTTCTCCTTCCAACTCCCAAATGTAGTTAGCTAATGTAATCTACCCATGTAGCTGAGGCTACTGCAGCAGTGATCAGTGTGATGAACATAGTATAGTTGTATAAATAAACATATCCTAACAGTAGATATTCGAATGTTCACTGCTGAAGTATCTGATGTTCTTCATACCACATTGCTGCAGTCCTAACACTTGGGTAGTCCGCTGTCCCAGTCGGCCCGAATACCAAAGTATATGGCTGACGTCGGTCATGGCGCATTAATCTGACGTCAGGACGTCAGGGTACAAATGCGCATGACCGACGTCATATCCTCAGTCTTTTTTGCCGCATGGTCCGATGCAGAAGCAGTTTTGCAAGTGCAGGTTGGCGTTCTGAGATTTTCCGAAGTCGGAGTTTCAGACCGAATCCAAGTTGGCTAAGTACCCCGTTGGGGAATATTTTGGTTTTTTCTTGCCTCAGTATTTTACCGGATGTCAGAAAAAGTGAATAACTGTATTTCTTGTGGGAAACAGATACCTCATAGGGATTATCATACCTTGTGTATACCTTGCTTAGGGCCTGAGCACGACGTGGTTGGCTGTCGCTCTTGTGCTAGATTTAACAAACGCACTATAAAGAGAAGATTAGATTGTGCCAGGTTAGTTTTTGGGAAGCGGTGTAATTATAAAATGCCGTCGGATACTCCGACGTCCGCTTCATCAAAAAAGCGCAAGGACAAAGCAGCGAAGCCTAGGCTGGAAGAACCGCCCGTACCAGACGCCGGTTCTTTAGAGAGCTCAGTGGAGCCAGGGGTTCAGCCAGAAATTTCTTTGGAATCCCAGGGAGAGACTTTATTACTGCAAGATGTGACCTCTCAGGAGGTAGGCCAGGCGGAAGGGGCTTCTCAGGTAGCTGTTCTTCCCTCCCTTCCTAAGGTGGTTAGGCCCTCCCCTGCTGTTTCCAAGGCTTCTCCCAGGGGTAGGCCAGGTTTTGTTTCAGGTGTTACCCCTACCTCCTCAGGGTCTGTACCTAAGAAGCATATGCTTAAGATGGCAGAAGATTTGATTACTATGATTAGGGGTTCTATGCCCCCTCCTGATAAGAGGCCTAGGGTGGAACCTGAGCTTGGGAGTTTTGAGCAGTGTTCGGATGCTTCTGCGTCTTGGACTGAAGACTTGCAGGAGTATTCCCCTTACTCTGATTCTGATGTAGATGATTCTACTCCTTCTGCTTCTCCTCCTGAGGATTTTTCATTTTCAGAGACTCTTCATTCTATGAGGGAGCATTTCAAATGGGAAGGTCAGGATTTCTCTGATTCCAGGAAAAGGCTTAGGGAATTTTTGTTTCTACCCCAGCATAGGCCTTTAGCTATACCTCCTGTTCTAGACGTGGTGGAGGATGTTTTTGCAGAGGCTTCTATGAACCCTGACTCTTTGCCTCCTGCTCCAGTTAAACCGGATAGATATTATAGGGTGCCTGTAGCTCATAAGTATCTTTTTAAGAGTCCTAGGGCAGACCCAGAAACTGTTTCACAGGGGCCTAAAGGTGTTAAGGCTTCTGTTGTTAAAAATCCTGTTCCTCCAGATAAAGAGGCAAGGGCATTGGATAGATGGGGAAAGAAAGTGTATACTTCTTCCACTTTGGCCATGAGAGCTTTGAATTGCCAGTTTCACATGTTGAAATACCAAAATTATCTCATTTCACAATTAAAATCTAAGGTAGATGCTTTGGCGGAAGGTATTGAGTGTAAAGAGTTGCAGGATTTAGTTCATGTTTCTGAACAGGTAGGCAAGCATTCTTTGCAATGTGGTTTTGATGCTGTGCAGGCCTCTTCGAGGGTGGCTGCCACTGGTTCGGTTCTTCGCAGGCACGCCTGGTTGAGGGATCAGAATTTAGCTGAGCATGTGAAAACAAGGATTTTAGATGTGTTGTTTGGTTCGCCTGTGGAAGCAGTTCTAAAGAAAATGGAGGACAAGGCTAAGTCTATGCAGACTGTTAAAGATTTTTTGCAGGTTCAGCCTCCAAGTTTAGTAGAAATTGGCCTACCAAGGGGTGGACATATCCTGCTTATGATTCCCAGTCTAGGGGTAGGTCTAGACGTGGTAGAGGCAGAGCTCAAGGTTCTTTTAGGCCTAGAACAGGAAGTTCACCTGCTCAGTCTTCTGGTGAGGGCAGGGGTCAGTCCTTTCGTAAACAGACCCAATGACCTGCCTTTTCAGCTGCCAGAATCCTCTCGTCTGGCAGCACCTTTGGGAGGAAGGTTGGCACTTTTCAGAAAACTGGAGTTTAATTACCCAAGACAGATGGGTATTGGATATCATTCACCACGGTTACAGGTTTTATTTCCATACCTTGCCTCCTTTCAAAGGCATGCCAGACATTCCTCATCAACAAAGGAAAGAGGCTCACAAGCAAATTTCTCTGTTGCTCCAAATAGGGGCCATTCAGCCGGTTCCTGTGCCAGAAAGGGGCCTAGGATTTTATTCTCGCCTGTTCCTAGTACCAAAAAAGGGGAACACGTGGAGACCAATTTTGGATCTGTCTATCCTCAACACTTATCTGGACATTCCCAAGTTCAAAATGTTGACGTTACAACAGCTTTTACCTCTGCTGGGCAAAGATCATTGGATGGTAACTTTGGATCTCAAGGAAGCTTACCTTCATGTTCTTATCAGACTAATTTGCAGGAAGTATCTGCGTTTTCGAGCTGGGAATTCTCATTATCAGTTCTCTGCATTGCCCTTTGGCTTATCTACTGCCCAGAGTATTCACAAAGGTTCTGGCTCCAGTGATAGCTTTCTTCAGGCTAAAAGGAATACAAATCTATCCTTATTTGGACGATTGCCTGATTCTGGCTCAAGGAAGGGGCGTGCTTCTTCAGCATTTGGAATATGTGATAGCAGTGCTAAGATGCCTAGGGTATTCTGTGAGCGAAATAAAGTCCAGTCTAGTACCCTCTCAAGACATGTGCTTTCTGGGTGTGAGACTGAATACAGCAGCCCAGATGGCCTTTTAACCCCGGACAAACAAAAGAGTCTATCCCTTTACTTCCATCAACTATCTCATCAGTCCGTGCTGACTGCAAGGACAGTCCTTCAAGCATTAGGGTTCATGGCATCTTGTATTCTGGTGCTTCCCAATGCCAAACTGCATATGAGGAAGCTACAATGGTATCTCAAAATGTATGGACACAGCACTGCCAAGATCTGGACACTGTCATTCAAATAATACCTTGCATTCAAAAGGAATTTTTGTGGTGGGCTCAGGAATGTCACCTAAACAAGGGACTCTCTGTGACCCGGCCAGAGGCGAGTCAGATTCTAACGACAGATGCCTCAGACATAGCTTGGGGAGCTCATCTGAATGGAAAGTGGATACAAGACAAGTGGCCTGCCAGACTACAGCATCTACATATCAACATGAAGGAGATGTTAGCAGTCCAGTTTGCATTGAAGGCTTTCAAGGAGTTACTTCTTCCAGGGCAGGTGTTGATTCTAACAGACAACACAACTGTCATGTGGTACATCAACAAGCAAGGGGGGACACATTCTTATCCTCTATGCAGGCAAGCAATGATTTTGTGGGAGACTGCGCTCAGCTTGCAGCTTACTCTTCAAGCAAGGTTTCTGCCAGGAGCACAGAACTCCTTAGCAGATGTGTTAAGCAGGCAAATCATGGATCCCCACGAGTGGAAACTGGATCTTCATGTATTTCAAAATTGACAGTGTCATGGGGAACTCCAGACATAGATCTGTTCGCTTCTCCACTAAACCACCAGCTGCCAAAGTTTTGCACGAAAAGGTTTCATCACACAGCCTGGAAAGTGGATGCTCTTTCTTTCAGTTGGAAAAATCTTTATGTGTATGCCTTTCCACCTCTGCCTCTCCTCCCAAAGGTACTCCTAAAGGTCAGACAGGACAAGCCAAGGATGATTTTGATAGCTCCAGATTGGCCTCGGCAGCACTGGTACCCATTGCTGAGGAGTCTAGTAAGGAAGCCTCCTTGGCCCTTACCTTTGATTCCACACCTATTGTCTCAGAAGGACGGGCATCTACTCAATGTCAAGCTTCACTCTCTTCATCTAACAGCCTGGCATATTCTGTTTTGAACCATAGCAGGTCTCAGCTTCCTCAACAAGTTTTGAATGTGATTATGGAAGCTAGAAGACCTAGTACAAGGAAAGTGTACGCAGGAAAATGGAAGAGATTTTTATTTTGGTGTACAGCAAAGGATTTGGATGTTTCTGAGCCAAATTTGAGTGTGGCTCTTCAATATCTTACTGAGTTATTGGACAAAGGTTTGTCTTTCTCTTCCATTAAGATTCATGCTGCAGCAATTTCAGCTCACTATGATTGTGACCCACCATTGTTTTCTCATCCTTTGTTCAAGCAATTTCTTAGAGGGGCAAAGAATATAAGACCCCACGTAGAGCTCCTACTCCTGCTTGGGACCTCAATTTTGTGTTGGAGAAACTCACTCTACAACCTTTTGAGCCTGCAGCTACTGCTGAATTGAAATATTTGTCATGGAAGACTGCTTTTTTGTTAGCCATTACCTCTGCAAGAAGGGTGTCTGAATTGCAGGCCCTTATGGCGGTTGAGCCGTTCCTGATTTTTCATAAGGATAGGGTATCTTTACGTACTAATCCTTCCTTTATGCCTAAAGTGGTTTCTAGTGTGGCTTTAAACCAAACTATTCATTTGCCTACTTTTTATGCAGATCCCCAAAATAAGGGGGAAAAGATTTTGCACACTTTAGATGTACACAGGCAGTTGCGTTATTATTTAAGCAGGACTAAGGATTTTAGGCAGTCTCAGCAGTTGTTTGTTTCTTTTGCTTTGAGTTCTCAGGGTAAGCCTGTGTCAAAACAAACTATTTCTAAGTGGATTGTGTTTTGCATTGCATTTTGTTATTCCCATCATGGCAAGGAGATTCCAGCTGGGATTAGGCCTCATTCCACTAGGGCTACTGCCACTTCAACAGCATTTCTAAGGGGTGGCAACTAAGGATATTTTGGAGGCAGCTACTTGGAGTTCAGTGCATACTTTCTCTAAGCATTACCACCTTCCTCTTTACTCTAAATCTAGGGCTGGTTTTGCCACTGCTATTTTGCAGGGCATGTTGTCAGTTCCTGCTTCCTTATGATTTGCCAGCCTCCCTTACCTCTGCTTTGGGATTCTACCCAAGTGTTAGGACTGCAGCAATGTGGTATGAAGAACATAGTACAGTTTTGTACCTACCATAAATGTAGATGTTCAAGATCCACATTGCTGCAGTCCAATTCTCCCTCCTTCCCTCTATGTTTAGGGGTGATTGTGTGGATGGGGTTATACTCTTGTAAATTTGTATATTTTGTATATATATTTGGTGCAGGAGTGTGTGGTGTTTTTGGTTTTAGCCTTATCTTTTTAGGGTCTTCTGACATCTGGGGCAAGAAAAGACTGAGGATATGACGTCGGTCATGCGCATTTGTACCCTGACGTCCTGACGTCAGATTAATGCGCCATGACCGACGTCAGCCATATACTTTGGTATTCGGGCCGACTGGGACAGCGGACTACCCAAGTGTTAGGACTGCAGCAATGTGGATCTTCGAACATCTACATTTATGGTAGGTACAAAACTGTACTTTCCTTGTCTCCACCCCTCGTTTTTTTGGTGTGTTTTTTATGCCGAGGTGTGGACATTTATTTTTTTTGTTGTTCATGCATCGTCTTTTTTAGAATTCTGCCTCATTCTTACTTTTGGCAAGAAAGCTCTGAAGGGCTTGATGCCCAACTTATCTTTTAATCAACTGAAGGTTTGGGCACTTGGGAGGTGCCCTGAAGCTTTGAAAGCTGGGTGACTGCTAATATCCTTGGCAAGATATAACCTATATAACTAAGTCTACTGTAGTAGTGATCATTTGAACATAGTGCAGTTGTGTAAAATCTTGCTGTAACGGTAGATGTCATTGCCTTCACTGCTGCAGTATTCTTAACTTGTGGGATTCCCAGCCATGGAAGCCCAACACCCTGCCAGTCTACCAAAGACTCCTGTTGCTTTAAAGGTATGCCGAACATCACCCAAACACTCCTTGCAATAGTGTAGGGCATAAAGATATGACGTTCAGGCCTACCATAGTCAGAAACCATAGTCAGAACTGATTGTCCCAGTAGGAATACCTGTCCAAAGAGCCCTAGAGGTAATCTGTGCATCCAGGTAGGCGAAGGGCTAGGGGGAAGGAAGGAGGGAGCAATACTTCAGCAGTGAAGGCAAGGACATCTACTGTTTTGGTAACATTTTATACAACTGTACTATGTCCTTACATTCACTGCTGCAGTATTCTTAACATGTGGAAAAGTGCCAAAGCTCAAGAGGAAACTAGGGAGGTGGAAGGAGCAGAAGAGTCCCGTAAAAAGCCATGAAGAACAGCACTAGCAAAACCAGCCCTAGCTTTAGAGATACCATCCAACTTTTGGAGTACATGGTAAGGGTATGCACAGAAGTTCAGGTAGCTGCTTCAAGAAAAGAATTAGTATCTAAGCCCTTGAAAAAAAAAGCACCAGAAGAAGCCACAGCTCTAGTAGAATGAGCCTTTACTGAAGAGGGAAGGCTCTTGCCATTAAAGGTGTAACAAAAAGAAATAGCCTTATAAATCCAAAAATAAATAGTTTGCTTGGATTCAGCAAGTCCCAAAGATCTAGGGTTAAAAGAAACAAATAACCGATCATATTTTCTAATAGCTTCAGTCTTATCAGAATAAACCTTGAGTTGCCTATGCATGTCCAAAGTATGCAGCACCCTCTCACTGTCAGTTTGTGGAGAGGGGAAAAAAGGCAAATTAATAGACTGATTTAAGTGATGGTTCATTAACCACCTTAGGCAGAAAAGAAGGGTTAGTACACAAGGATGCTGTGTCCGCATGAAAGATCAACAAAGGAGTCAAGCCATAAGGACTTGTAACTCAGACACCCATCTGGGAGAAGTAGGAGCTAACCAAAGAAGTCTTCCAGGAACAATTTTGCAAGGAAGCTGAAGCTGCAGACTCAAAAGGAGCCTGAGTCAACTTCTCCAAAACAAAATTAAGATGCCAGGGAGGAGGAACAGGCTTCCTGGGTGGTCTAATATTAAGAACGCCTTTAAGAAATTGTTTCACCTCAAATCTAGAAGCTAAAGAAGGAGAAAAGGGCAGATAATCAGAGATAGCTGATAAGTGGGCCTTAATAGAAGAATAGGCCTAACCATCATTGAACAACTCACACAAATAAGAGAGAACCAAAGGAACATCCATACCAAGTGGGTCCAGGTTACAAAAGAGACACCAAATAGAAAACCTCTTCTATTTGGATAAGTAGGATTTCCTAGTAGTAGGTTTCCTGGCCTCCTGCAGGACTTGCAGCACATCCTCAGAAAAATAGGCGTCTATGAGGAATCAAAATCGTATCACCCACAGTGTCAGTTGAAATATGGACAGGTGGGGATGGATGAGAGACCCCTTGTCTTGTGAGAGTACATCCACCCTGTGAGGTAACTTGTGATGATTGCCCCTGGCTAAATGCAGAAGAGGGAACCAGTGCTGTCACAGCCAAAAGGGAGTCACCAACCAGATTATGGGGGCATCCTGTTGAATTTTGAACAGGACGTTTGGAATGAGAGGAAGGGGAAGGAATGCATAAAGAAATATCCCCTTCCAAGAAAATAATAGGAGGTCCACCTTCCACATCGGAGGACCTGAGACTCTGGCAAAAACAGAGGAAGTTGTCTATTCAGTGGGGATGCAAAAAGATCCACTTAAGGAATACCCCATTGTTGGATAATGTCCAGAAACATCCCTGTGAACCATCCATTCATGGGACTGAATTAAGGACCTGCTCAGAGTGTCTGCCTCAGTGTTCTGACGAGAAGGGATATAAACTGCCTGGAGAGTCCCTTGAAACTTGACAGCAAAATCCCGTGCCAGAAGTGCCAACCAGCAAAGAAGATAAGATCTTGTACCTCCCTGTTTGTTGATATACCACATCACTATGGTATTTTCTGTGAACACCTTGAGAGGTCTTGGAGAGAGGAGTATAAAAGGCCTGAAGAGCCAGCAGAAGAGCTCTCATCTATTTGACATTGATGTGCTCCTTTTGCTGACAAGGTGACCACACCCCCTGAACTTTAGGGAGCCAAATTTTGCCCCAGTCCCATGTTTGAAGCGTCTGAACAATTCTTGAGAGGGAAGAGGTGGATGAAAAGGGGTCCCTGGATTCAGAGCCAACTGCTGAATCCACCAGTGAAGTTCTTGGTGAGACAAGGGAGAGGAAGAATTACAAAGTCTAGAGAATGTGCATTTTGAAGCCATACTGACTTCAGAAACCACTAAAACTTTCTCATGTGAAGTTTGGCCAGAGAGAGCATCAGAATGGTGGATGCCATGAAACCCAGAGTTCTCAAACTCTCTGGTGGCAATGGAAGCTATAGGAAGAAGAGTGTGAAAGAAAGAAATGAGAGTTAAGGCCTTTGACGAGGGCAGGAAAGCCAGCATCAGCACTGTCTCAAACCTGCAACCCAGAAAAACATGATCCTGAGAAGGAGTCCGAGAAGACTTTTTGAAATTTATAGTGAAACCGAAACTCCGAAGAATGGAAATGGCAAAGTCAACATTTTGCAAAAGGGTCTGTGGAGAGGAAGCCTAAATCAGCAGATTGTCCAAGTAAGGAAATATGTGGATACCTTGAAGCCTGCAAAAAGCGGTCACATAAAGACATTTGGTGAACACCCTTGGGGCAGAAGAAAGGCCAAAGCAGAGAACTGAAAATTACAGGAAGCAACAGAGAAATGCAAAAACTTCCTGAAAAGAGGATGGATCAGAATGTGGAAATAAGCATCCTTGAGATCCAGCGACACTATATAGGCTTGAGGGAGCAAGAGAGGAAACAGGATTTGAAGGGACAACGTCCGAAAGGAAGCCACTTTAGAAAAGTGTTTAGATGAGAGAGGTCTAGAATAAGTCTCCAAGTGCCCTCTTAGCTGGGCACTAGAAACAGTCTGGAGTAGAACCCTTTCCCCCTTTGGGATACTGGTACCTCTTGAGTAGCATCTCGAGTCAAGAGATTTTGAAGAACCTCTGGGGAAAAAGGGAGGTTGTTCTCCAGAAGGCTGAGGAATCCCGATAAACGAAGGATGGGTTTTCCACACCATGAAATACCCCTGATGATTGACAGAAAAAAAAAAAAACGCAACAGGGCACTTATCTGCAACTGTAAAGTTGGCAAACAGGAGTAGGTAGTCACTGGAGAACACAAATCTGTTCAGCTGGCAGAAAACGGATGCAGGAAAACATACTGGTGAAAAGATATGTTCAGACTGGCGGCAAAGAAGTTCTGACTCTGGTTGGCATGAATGTCACCTAAATGCCCTACACTGTGCAAAGGAGCCTTTGGGTATGTACGGTGTACCTTTAAAGCAAAAGGAATCTTGAGTAGACTGGAAAGATGTCGAGCTTCCATGGTAGGGAATCTCATATGTTGAGAGTACTGCAGCAGTAAATGTAAGGACATCTACTGTTATGGTAAGTTTACTTACACAGCTGTACTTGTCTCTTATAGAGCTTTTCTCCTTGTACCTCCATTGAAAAGGATTTGCCCCATTGAAATTTCCTGGTAAACGTGTGCAGTAAAAATAAAACATGGTATCATGTAATACTACCACTGCCGAAACAAATTAGAGTTTGTGTTACAAAAGGTTTTTACTTTAAAGTTTGCAAAAAACAACAGTTTTTTATTTACCAAGCTCTTGTAGTTTTTATGTTTTTAGTATACTGAATATTCAAAAGGTTTTTGCTGACATTTTTATCTGTTGAACATTCCTACTATAAGCATATATTGCCTTCTTTATTTTGCACCTCTTCACAAAGCACTTGAAGCTCCCTCCCCCAGCAGAAAAGAAGAGTGCCTCACGTAATTGTATGGAAGCTGAAATGGAGCAAGTTGCTGAGGAGAGGTTGTGAGTAGACAACTGAGGATTGGCTCTACACTCTGCCCCCCCCCCCCCCCCAAAAAAAAAAAAAAAAAAAATAGGACATTGCTGCATCATAGGACTTTTGCAGTCATAGTAATTGTTTAATACATGTTCTAACTGCTTAGAACCAGTTGCAACAGAATTTTCTTATTTAAGTAGTAAAACTCCATTTTTCAGAAAGCTGTCAAAAGTGGTGTACTAATGCATAATTTGTAGAATGCCTTGAACTGATAAGCTGTGTGAGTATTTGTGACATGCAAGAAAATCACTGCTTTATTTTTTTAGATTATTGTGCATTAATTTTGATGGTCCAAAGTTTCAATAGAAATTATACATTTGTTTAGTTTCTAACGGGTAAAAAAAACTGCAGCTACAGTGCAAGAGCATGGGTAGGATGACTTGTTTAGGCATGCCAGCGTTTCCTTTTTTGAATTGTGTTTTGGATACAAGCACTGTTTTCTTTTAAAAAAATATTACAGGGTCATCTGTTATAACGGCGATGCTTGAATTGGTATCAAAGAAGTTACTAGGGTGGATGATGTGTGAACTAAAATGTTCATTGATCTGGATTTCATTTTCTAACACGCATTCTGAAAAGCTGTACTCTCCTTTATTTGCAGGTGAAATACTTCAAATTGTGGAGCAGAAAGGTGTCTCTCTGCATGAGCTGGAGCCTTGTCCTTTAGATAATGTGTAAGTAATAGTGTTAAAGCACTGAAAGAATACTGTATTTAGGCATTTAAAAAAATTCTCAAATCTGACATCAGAGAAACCTCCCTGGTGGGGTCCCATGGTTGTTTCTCATCTCTTCCAGTTAGCATTCTACATCTTTTTTCCATATGTTCCCTTGCCAAGGGACTGATGTGGTCCTTTGAAGACTCTCTGATGTCACACTTTGACTGTATAGGTTCACACATTCCTCGTTCTTGCTTTTTCATTTTTGGGGTTAGCACTGTTGCATCGTGATCCTTGCCATCACTACAAAATATTCCTCCGTTCACATGCCTTTTCTATATGGGATCATAGGAAATTACTAGACTATTGGTCCTGATGCCCTTACAAGCCTAGCCAAGAATTTAGCCCATGTTCCAACAAGTCAGCACCCTATGCCACTGTCCAGCAGGGACATAGGTGGAATCCCAGGGAGTGTATTTTCTGTTCCCCATACAGTTATCCAGGTTGCGCTTAAAAAGGTTTAATGAGGTACTCTGTTTTACATGGAGAGGGAGTCTATTCCACAAAAGGGGGAGTCTCTGGGACACATCTACCCCACCAACAAGTCCTGTTGATGTCGCAGACCTAGTTGAGGTCTCTCGTGCGGGTTACTCGAGTGGAGCTTGACTTGCGGATATGCAGCAGTCCCATCAGGGTGGGGTCTGAGATTGCTTTGTATTCCAGACAGAGGTCTCCTGAGGAGTCTATAGGAGACTGAGTAAAGGGAGAGGGCTTTTAGCCTATGTAGGGTAGATGTTTGAGGCCATGGATTCTCAGGCTGAGGAATCTCTGTGGTCTCTCCAGCTGCTGCATGTGCTTTGTAGGGTACATGCCAAAAGGGGCATTGTATTCAATAATCGGTCGTATAAGGGAAGAGTACAGGGATGTTATGACCACCTTGTCTCTGGATGAGATATCCTTACTAATGAGATGGGCCATGTAGAAAGCTTTCCGTACAACAGAGGTAGTATGGTGGTCAAAAGTCAGTTTGCTATCAACCTGGGTTCCCAAGTCCCTCACGTCTGATTGTGTGCTTAGTGCCTTATTATCAATGTGATAATTTGTGTGGACATCATTCTCCCCAAAAGGGATGATGATGCATTTTTTGGCCTTCAGTTTGAGGCCATGTTTCTGGGATCAGTCATTTGTTTGGGTGAGACTCTCTCGGAGGATGTTCACATCACTAGGGAAATTGATGACGGCATCCAGTTTGCAGTCATCTGCAAACTTGGTCAGCCATAGCACCTCTGAGATGTATTTCGCAAACACCAGAAGCCCCAAGATCGATCCCTGGGGTACACCGCTTATTTTACAGATCTACTACTTGAGGTGGTTTCCCCTATTTTGACTAGGTGGGTTCTGTCAGTGAGCCAGTTTGCTACCCACCTGATAACATATGGATTGGTGCCTAATTGAGATTGTTTATCTATTATACCTGAGTGGGGAATAGTATCGATATCGTATTGGCCAGGTCAAGGTAAGCAGTGTGCACTGTCTTCCCCTCGTCTGTGGCCTTGGTGACTGCCTCAAAGAAGTCAACCAAATTTAAAAGGCATGACCTCCCCATGACAAAACTAAACTGTGTAGGATCAAGTGTCTGGAGATTGCCAGTGTCCTTGTTAATAAGGTCCATGATAATCCACTCCATGGCCTTGCAAATCAGGTTAGTTAGGCTGATGGGTATATAATTTCGTGGATCGGTGGATGCTGCACCTTTGTGCAAAGAATGACTGTAGCTGTCCTCCACTCGGCTGAGACAAAGCCAGTACTCAGGCTTTGGTTGAATAGGGTGGCCTAATGGTGCTGCAAGTTCCTGCCTGAGTTCATGTAGGATGCAGCCTGGGATGTTATCTGGTCCCATGGAGGCTGTATTTTTTGCCTGTGAGAGGGCAGTGATGACTTGCTCCCTAGAGATAAGGGGAGGGTGGCAGGTACTGGGGATGTTCTATTTTACTGGTGGGGGGGCACAGAGGAGTGAAGTTTTCACTGAACCTGTCTGCCAGCAGGTTGGCTATATCTACAGGGTTTGTGTATGTGGTGTCCTTGACCACCAATTCTGAGCAGATCTAGGTGCTTTCCTTGAGATTCCGGGCATATGTGACGAAAGCCTTATGATTGTCTTTAGTAGATGTGTCCCGTTTGGACTCTGCTTTGGATAATTTCACTAGTGCTCTTATTTGCTTATTCAGGCTAAGGAGAGATTGCTTCCAATTAGACACCTGCTCCTACTTGGTCCTGGACAATAATTTTTTCCTTTTATTATAAGAGTTTATTTATTGTAGATGTCCACCAGACAGGTTTACTCTTCCTTGAGGAGGATGAATTTGTCCTGTCTGGTATTCCTGATTCCATGCTGCTGTATAATGCTCATATAGTAATTTGGTGTAAGTTTGGACATATGTGCCAGTTTCTGTGGAGGGGGAGGGGGCTGTGAAGCCGTTTATGCCTTCTCTCAGGAGGTTGTAATCAGCTTTGGAAAAGTTTTTTTATTTGACCCTAGCTGTTACTGAAATTTCTAAGTTGTCGTGAATGGTGGAAGGACGCTGTTCACAGGACTGATGGGAGGTCCGTTTTGACATATGTGAGACATGCTAGAATTAGGTGTCTGAGACTTATTTAGAGGGTTGACTTGGGTCTGCTCACCCTAGACATACATCTGCATTGTCATGGTCCCCTAGGCCTTTTACGGTCAGGGAATGTCCACAGTTAGTGAGTACAGTTCCACTTCTTTCTGCGGAAGACATGAGGCTTGAAAGAAATGCATGCCTTGCTTCTACTGGAGGAGGGATGCATACCAGGGTGCCAAAACTGCTTTCCCCCACCTAAATTGTTCAGTCCTCAGTTGTCCATCGTGATTGTAGGAAGTGAAAATTTAAGTTACACTGTCATAGGTTTGGGTATTCAGGGAAGAATGTTCTTTTCCTACAGCTTCCCCCCGAGCCCAACTGCAATGTTAGGCCCTAGTGGAGGAAAAGAAAAGGATAAGAGATAAAGTACTTGTACAGATCTTGGGAACCAGAGTCTCGGGTTCTAGATTTCATCCTTGGAGATTTCCTTGTGATGTCAGCACTAGATCCATCACAGGCATGTCCCACCTGTGTGAAGTTGGCATCCACATACAAGTCCCCATTGATCCATGCTTATGTTTGTTGTTGTGTCTTTTGGCTTTTCCCGGTTAGAGGTCGCCACAGTGGAACTGCGGTCTGCTAATGATTTGTGTGAGCCCAAATACTGTAATGAATCTCAGGCTTTTGGAAGGGGCTGGTCTTCCTCCCCTGATCACTCTTCCAGGGGTCTGAGCAATGGGAGCCTTTTTTTTTTTTTTTGTTTGAGAAGGATGCGGCTTCAAAGTGTCTGGGCTTTTCTCACTCATTGGATGAAGGTCTTCATTAAGGAAAATAGTTGGTGTTTGGGGAATTGCCTGTCCTATCTTGTGAGCTGTTCCTGGGACTTATTACCCATGTCTTGGTACTTCTTTTCCTTGGAGCTAGTCTTGTGAATGCCATGGGGTCAGACTAAAGCAGGGCCTGTTGCTTTGGTCTTTTGATGTTGTGGTCTCAAGGTTTTGATTTAAAAGATTTTGTATCAACATTTTCATAGTAAACCTGTAATACATACACACACACGTATATGTATGTGTTTGTGTGTGTGTCTGTATATTTTGATATATATATAATCTATACACACACACACACACACACACACACAAACGTGTGTGTGTATATGTGTATGTAGGGTCTACATCATTAGACCGAACTTTCACTTACCCGACTTTCATAATGCCTAGACGAAAAAGCCAACAGCCCCATATCACCAACATCCTGGAACACCAACTTTCCACTCTAGTTAAGTAACTGCTTGGCCACCATGTTGAACTTTGCCCCTTACCCCCGTGGTAGTGCGATCTCTGAGTTGGTATATGTAGTTGGGGGGGGGGGGATAACTTTGCTTTGGTTTTAATTTATTTTTCAAGTTGTCTGAGCGGTTACTAACCTGGAGTAGAAAGTTGTCGTTCTGGGATCTCAGTGATATGGGGTTGTCGGCTTTTTTATCTCGGCATTATGAAAGTCGGGTAAGTGAAAGTTTGGTCGACTGAAGTAGACCCATATGTACACATTAACTGTTTAACTATAAAGTAACCCAGCAAATTGTTTTATAGGGAGGAGGGCCGGCTAATCCCTAGTAACTCCTTGTTCTCTCCCCCCCCCCCTCAAATAAATTCCTTCACCTCTTTATTATCCTTTTCTCTGGTTGATAAAAACACGCCTGTCCTGTATGTAAGATTAAGGGGACTAAAAACCTTTTCACTGCTTGTATGTAATTATTAATTTCCATAATCATATACTTACCCATATTTTACTTTATCTTTTTAGTTTTTTAGTACATATCATTAACCGCAATTACATAATTCTTTTTCATCCATATCCCTAGATACTTCATCTTATGTCGTCCCTATAAATATAGGTACTGCTGAACCATTTTGTGTGTGGTTACATGGTTTATTGCTACAGCCTTCGTTTTGTTTTCATTTTTTTTGTATCCTGAAAAAAAAACATGAAACTGTTTGAAATATTTCACTTGACTGAAACTTCCCTTGCAGGAGTTACCAAAAACAAGATATCATAAGAAGATAATAGTATCATCTGCAGATAAAGATAACTTTTCTTGAGTGCCATAGCAGTTATATCTTTGATTTTGTGAATTTCATATTTTCTCTGCCAGCAGCTATAAATATGAAGCAAGTAACAATGGAGAAAGAGGACATCCTTGCTTTCTTCTCTGTTCAAACACAGCTCCTCAGAGAGGAGCCATTCCACCTCAATTCTTACCTCCGATCCTTCATATATCTTTCTTATTATCTCTGTTATTTTATCAGGGAAGGTAAAAGCCATCATTGCCCTACTCATAAAATCCTGGCTGACTGTATTGAATACTTTCCCCTGTATCAAGACTCTCCAGTATTAGCAGCGTTTCCCCCTGAATCACCATTGTTCTATTACGTTTGCCTCCTCTCCACAAAACATCAGTGATCCACATCTGCTGACTTTCACAGGATAGTTGTTTTAGTATAGGTTTAACTAGGGCAACTTTCCAAATGTTGGGCATGTCATTGTGTGTTATGCAGAGGTTATAAATATGGGCATGGGGATGTTAAAAAAAAATTTTTGGACTGTAGTGCAGAAAGCATGGTAACATATTATACCCTGCAAGCGGGGGTGGCATCCGTGGGAATTTAGCTTAACAAAGGATGTGCCGTTCGTTTGTCTCTATTACGAATAATAAGAAGGCTTGGGGTTTTGTTCAGATGCTTTAATATATATAAACACATTAGGATGGGTAGCAGCATCTTTAATTATGAATGATCTAGTTAACAAACAGAGCTTACATACATACATGTATGTGTTGCATGTCAGTGCAATGTCTTAACCAAGTACCTGTGCAATGCTAAAGTCTCATGCAAGTAAGTGTTCAGTTCAAAAAGTGTTAAAATGTGTTTCTAATTATGTGCAATATTAGTATGTCTACCTGCATGTCTGTGATGTTATAGCCAGGTGTTACATGTGTAAATGTCTGTGAAAGTAGTCTATATGTTGTCTGCACATTCAGTCTGGAGATACAGAATTTCGTTCAGTTTTTGCACTTGTGTGATTTCTGAATGACAATAAAGTTTACTTTGACATGTTTACATCTAAACAGCTAACTACAAAATGGCAGTCAGGTTTATTTATACTGTAGTACGAGTCCTTTGATAGCTTCTTAAAGGTATATACACACCTATTGATCTACATCCTCCCTCTTAAAATGATTGCCCTTCATGCAAAATAATGTTAGAGCTAGGCTTGCAGTACTGTGTACATTAGAAACAAACAGTGTTCATGTTTAAGTTACTTGATATCTGCTGCAGGGTTTAGAGATTCAACTATATCTCGTAACATAACAGTTGGAACTAGATTTAGCAATAGGGACAGTCTGCGGTGCACAACTCGTATCAGGAACTTCTGTTTTTGTCATAGAAACAGGAATGTCCTCTCGAACGTCCTTTGGAATTGGAACAAACAGCTCTGAGAGAGTCTCTCTCGCTCGCAGGCTATCTTTTGTGGTATAGGCTCAGACACTGGTCA
This sequence comes from Protopterus annectens, assembly GCF_019279795.1. NCBI lineage: Eukaryota > Metazoa > Chordata > Ceratodontiformes > Protopteridae > Protopterus > Protopterus annectens. The sequence goes on along the minus strand of NC_056744.1, from coordinate 52,333,584 downwards.
CAGATATTTCTGATTCCACCTAAAAGTTGCTCTTTCTGATTCTATAATGTATGACCTCAGCTCTGGACCAGTATTTTTCACGACACCAATCTGATCATAACCTTTAGACGTTTGCATCCTTACCACTTCTCCCTCTCATAATGGATTGAGCATTCTGCTAGACTTATAGTAGAAGGGACTTCTGGGTTATGCGTTTCTTCAACAGGTTGGCTTTCACTGATCTGTTGTTCTTGACACATGGAACCATCAGTTGACTACTGAGTGGCAGTATGGACGTTCTTCGTGTTTAACTGTTGCAGTCATCACATGTGGGATGTCCTTCATGGATGCATCTGCAGTCATAACAACTGGGTTGTCCTGTCGTCAGGCAGCCCTTCAGTCGGCCGGATTCCAAAGTCCGGGTCCGGCTTCGGCTGATGTCGCACTTCACCCGACGTCATCTCTGTTGGTCTTCGGGTATAAAAGCATCAGCCGACGCCATTTTCCTCAGTCTTTCTTGCCGCGTGGCGCCCGAAGCAGAAGCTGTTCGCAAGTGCCGGTCGGTCGGATCCAGAGATTACTTCTACCGAATACTACTTCGAAGACTTCTAAAGCTAAGTACCCCGTTGGGGACTCTTTCTTGCCTCAGCCGATGTCAGAAAAAGTTAATAATTGTTTAACCTGTGGGAAACAAATACCTCATAAAGATTTCCACTCTTATTGTCTGCCTTGTTTAGGCCCAGCCCACGACGTAGCAGCCTGTTCGGCCTGTGCTTCTTTCAACCGACGAACGCTTAGGCGTCGGTCGGAGTTTGCAGAACAGTTTTTCGGTTCTGATTTTGCGTACATTATGCCGTCGGATCCTCCGACTACCCAATCTGCCAAAAACCGCAAAGATAAAGACCGACACTCGCGGTCCGCGGTTTCAGCCAAAACCATGGTTAAGCAAACCGCGAGTGTCTCGGTTTCGGCCGAAACCGAATAAACTGATCAAAGTACAGCTGAACCTATCTCTACAACTGAGGCCCCTGCTACCACTCTTGAATCGGCCTCAGAAATTTTATCCACTACGGTGGTTGCCACTGACTTATCAGACACCATTCCCTTGGATGTCTCTACCCCAGCACGTGGTGCTGCTAGGCCTCCAGCAGCCATGTCCATTAAGGCCTTCGCCAGGGCTAAAGCAGCCAAGACTACTAAGACAGTGCCTGTTAAACCCCCCACAACCAGGCCCTCTTCTAGTTCTCAAATGCTTACTTTGGCAGAAGATTTAATTTCATTAATTAGAGGATCTCAATCTCACCCAGACAGGGCCTCTCAGCCCCAGAGAAGAGACCTAGGGCAGAGCCCCTGAGCCAGTGTCCTCTGATGATTCTGCTGACGAATCAGACATAACTGACCAGCCAGAGGCTCCTTTCTCCAATTTTGAAGATTCTGATGCTGAAGAATCCATTCCAGCTGCTTCCCCACCAGAAGAATTCTCCTTTGGGGAAACCTTACATGCCATGCGAGAGCAGTTCCAATGGCAGCAACAGGATTTTTCAGACTCCAGAAAAGACTTAGGACCTTTCTGCACCTCCCACAGCACAGGCCCTTAGCTATACCTCCTGTTCTCTCTGTGGTGGATGATGCTTTCAATGATGTCTGCTCCGCTCCAGATTCTTTACCCCAGCCCCTGCCAAACCAGACAGATTTTACAGGGTGCCAGATACTCATCACCACCTTTACAAGGCCCCACTTGCAGACCCGAAACTATATCCCAGGGTCCCAAGGCAGTAGCAGCGACCATAGCTAAAACCCTATTCCTTCTGAAAGGGAAGCAAGGTCATTAGACAGATGGGGTAAAAGGTCTACACTTCAGCTACTCTCTCAGCTAGAGCTTTAAACTGTCAGTTTCACATGATACAATACCAAGAGTTTATGCTTGATCAGTTAACTAAAAACTAACCACTGATGAATCTCTTGATAAGAAATATGTATTAGAAATGGTAAATAACATACAACAGGTTAGCAACCATTCCTTAAAATGTGGCTATGATGCACTGGAGGCTTCATTTAGATCAGCCATGACTGGCACAGTGATAAGAAGGCATGCATGGCTAAAGGAGCAAGCTTTACCGGATCATGTTAAAGCTAAGTTGCTAGATGCTCCTATGGATAAGACAAGTTTGTTTGGTACACCTGCCCAGCAGGTTATGAAGAAAATGGAAGAAAAGGCAAAATCTGTTCAAACGGTTAAAGATTTCTTGCAGGTTCAAACCCAAGGTTTAGCAGGAACTGGCCTGCCAAAATTGGTCCTTTCCTGACTCCACAAAATTTCAAAGGGGCAGGAATAGGCGTTCCAGAGGCAGAAACCAATCCAGAGGAGGTGCTTACAGAGGGCGACAGTGGCAAGGTAACAACAGAGGCACAGACACAACCACTGCCACTACATCAGCACAACCACAGTGACTTAACCCTAAATCCGCCTACCAGGGAACAAATAGCAGCTCCTCTAGGCGGAAAGTTGACCTTATTTTCAAAGAACTGGCACTACATAACAAAAGACAAGTGGATTTTACAAACCATAGATCAAGGTTACCGGTTTCACTTCCACACTTTACCAGTCAAAAGAGGAATGCCAAATCTACCTCCAAATCAAAAAACAGAGGCACTACAACAGATAATGGAGTTAGCAAACATGAAAGCTGTGGAAGGAGTGCCAACAGCAGAGCAAGGAAAGGGGTTCTACTCCAGACTATTCCTAGTTCCAAGAAAGGAAAAAAGTTGGAGACCAATTCTCGACCTGTCCACCTTAAATACATACATCATTGTCCCAAAATTCAAAATGCTGACCCTACAGCAGCTTCTTCCCATGCTGGGCAAGGAGTCTTGGCTGGTAACTCTAGATCTCAAGGAGGCATACCTGCACGTCCCCATTCGACCAATCTGCAGAAGATACCTCAGATTTCTTGCAGGATCAGAGCACTATCAATTCTCAGCATTGCCCTTTGGCTTATCTACTGCCCAGAGTATTCACAAAATGCCTGGCATCAGTAATCGCCCATTGCAGACTACAGGGAATTCAAATTTACCCATACCTGGACGACTGCCTGCTACAAGGGGACAACAAAAGCAAGCTGACAACAGATTTACAAAGGGTCATTTACTTGCTACAAGCACTGGGATACACAGTCAATTTACAAAAGTCAAGGCTGATACCATCCCAAACAAGGACATTCTTGGGCGCGGAATTGGACACAGTAAAACAAATGTCATTCCTGACTACAGAAAAACAAAAAGAACTCCCTCTTTACTTCTTGGCACTAACAAAACTGAACAAGTTAACAGCAAGAAAAGTACTGCAGGCCTTGGGCTTCATGGCATCATGCATAATCTTGGTCCCATTTGCCAGACTACATATGAGAAAACTACAGTGGTACCTAAAGAATTTATGGACCCAACACAGACACAGCCTAGAAACAGAAATCCCACTAATTCCATGCTTAAAGCAGGAGTTCCTATGGTGGGCTCAGGCATGTCAGTCAAACCCAGGCCTACCCTTTCGCAGATGTCAAGCAAGCCAGACCATCACAACAGACGCTTCAGACCTAGGATGGGGGGCCCACATGCTGGACAAATGCGTGCAAGGATTGTGGACACAGGATCAACTTCACCTGCACATCAACCTAAAAGAAATGCTGGCAGTAAAACTGGCAATCCAAAAGTTCAAACCATTTCTCCAAGAGGGCCAGTTGATGATAAGGACAGACAACACCACAGTCATGTGGTACATCAACAAACAGGGAGGCACTCATTCATACCCCCTATGCAGAATGACTTTGGAGCTGTGGACCCTGGCACTCAGCTACAACATCCAGTTACAGGCAATATTTGTACTGGGAAAAGAAAATACTCTAGCAGACATATTAAGCAGAACCACATCGGATGCCCACGAATGGAAGCTGCACCCGGACATCTTCAAGACCATCTCAAAGAAATGGGGAATGCCCCAGATAGATCTATTCGCATCACCTCTCAATCACCAGCTCAAAAAGTTCTGCACAAGGACATTCCACCCACTAGCATGGAAAGTGGATTCGCTCTCCTTCAGCTGGAAAGGCCTAACAGCATATGCATTCCCACCTCTTCCCTTGATACACAAAGTACTACTAAAAATCAAGGAAGAACGTCCAAGGATAATCCTGATAGCTCCAAACTGGCCAAGACAACACTGGTACCCACTGCTGAGGAGCATGTCTCGGAACAATATGTGGCCAATACCCCTGATGCCTTTGATGTTAACTCAGAACAACTACAGCATCATACATCCAAACCTAAAAACGTTGCAACTGACTGCATGGAACATCACATAGCAGCAGCTAATCCAGAACTTTCCCAAAGAGTTAAAGACATTATTCTTGAAGCACGCAGACCTTCAACAAGAAGGAACTATGCTGGAAAATGGAAAAGGTTTGTCATTTGGAGTACGGAAAGAGGAAAAGATGTGTCAAACATAGATATGCCTAACATTCTGGAGTATCTGGCCGAACTTCTTCATTCAGGCCTGTCCTACTCCTCCATCAAGATACATGCATCAGCTATTTCAGCAGAATACAGCTTTGATCCACCTATCTTTTCGCACCCTTTGCTCAGGCAGTTCCTCAGAGGAATCAAGAATGTAAAACCTCCAAGGAAACCACCATTACCAGCTTGGGACTTAAACTTTGTGCTAGAAAAGTTGACACTATCACCCTTTGAACCAGCAGCAACAGCTGACCTACAACACCTGTCATGGAAAACTGCTTTCCTACTGGCAATTACTTCAGCAAGGAGGGTTTCAGAACTACAGGCCTTAATGGCAGTGCAACCCTTCCTAATCTTCCACCAAGACAGAGTGTCCATGAGGACTAATCCTACATTTATGCCTAAGGTGGTATCCAGAGTGTCTTTAAACCAGGCAATCCACCTACCTACCTTCTTTCCCAACCCACAAAACAGAGGGGAAAGAATACTGCATACCTTGGATGTACATAGACAGCTACGCTACTACTTGGACAGAACAAAAAGTAGCAGAAAGACTGACCAACTTTTTGTAGCCTATGCAACAGGAAGGGAAGGAAAAGCTATTTCCAAACAGACAATCTCCAAATGGATAGGAAATTGCATACGATTCTGTTACTCCTTCCATGGAAAACCAATTCCACAGAACATAAGACCTCATTCTACAAGGGCAACAGCCACTACCACAGCCTTCTTACGAGGAGTGGCAACCAAAGACATTATTGAGGCGGCTACTTGGACCTCCGTGCATACATTTGCCAAGCATTATAATTTGCCTCTATATTCCAGATCCCGAGCAGGGTTTGCCACTGCTGTACTGCAAGGGATCCTAAACACACCATAATCTACTTTTATCCTCCTCCCTAGTTGGCTATGGTATTCTACCCAGTTGTTATGACTGCAGATGCATCCATGAAGGACATAGTACAGTTTTGTACCTACCATAAATGTAGATGTCCGAACTGGATAGCATCTGCAGTCAGGATTACCCTCCCTCCTTCCCCTCTGTGGTACTCCTAGGGTGTTTACCCTCCTAATAGCTAGCTGGTGGGGGGGAGTCTTTTATGGTGTATTTGTTTGTATATATGTACATACATGCTTATTTTTGTGTTTACCTCTATCTTTTTGGAAACATTGGCATCTATCCAAATTTTAGCCTTCAAGAGGGCTACTGGCATCTGGGGCAAGAAACACTGAGGAAAATGGCGTCGGCTGATGCTTTTATACCCGAAGACCAACAGAGATGACGTCGGGTGAAGTGCGACATCAGCCGAAGCCGGACCCGGACTTTGGAATCTGGCCGACTGAAGGGCTGCCTGACGACAGGACAACCCAGTTGTTATGACTGCAGATGCTATCCAGTTCGGACATCTACATTTATGGTAGGTACAAAACTGTACTTTATCCCTGCTGGGTAGCCCACGGCCAGCCCGAATACCAGAGTAAAGATTTCCCTCCTGCGTCGGCTGTTCTGTGAGTGTGGCTGACGTCAGGTCTTCAGGGCTGTAAAGGGAAACAGCCGACGCCATTACATAATCTTTCTTGCAGTGCAGCCTGAAGCAGTAGCAGTTTTGCAAGTTCGTCAGTCGGCCGTTGTCAGAGTGAGAAAAGCAGTCTAAAGCTAAGTATCCCGTTGGGTAATCTTTTCTTATATTAAACTGATGTCAGAGAAAGCTAATAACTGTCTCAGTTGTGGAAAGCAGATCCTACACCGAGACTTCCATTCCCTCTGCATCACTTGTTTAGGCCCAGACCAACGATGTTCCAGGGTGTTGGTTCTGTGCCCTCTTTAATGCTCATACTATTAGAAGAAGAGCTGATACTGTAGCAAGGCATTTTAGTCCATCTTTTCAGCAACGCAAAATGGCATCGGTCTCTCAGGCAGTTTCTGACTTACCTAGGAAGAAAAAGGACAAGAATAAGGACAAGCTGCTAAAAGTTAGGCCCCCTCAAGACTACAGGCTACTCTTACTCAAAGCAAGGCTATGGCTGAACTCTGTGAGGTGCTGACAACAGCCAACGAACCGTTGCAGGCCTCTACCGAGACTCATTCAGAGTCCGGTACACCGCCAGATCAGCCTCCTCCAGCCGAGATGTTGCTTTCTCCTCAGGCAGTTGGGTCCAGAGCTGCTTTGCAGGCACCGGTTTCTGCTGAGATCCAACTGACATTCAAAGTCCGAATTGGACCGATGACCGCGCCATTGGCCAAATTGACTCTGTATAAGGCTTCTGAACCAGCTAGGCCCTGGCCTGAATCTACCCCCAGAAAAGGTCCCTTAACAGGGCCCCAGCCTCCTACCTACTACTAGCCAGCCTGCCCCTCAAGTCGCAGTAGCTGCTCAGGATGGCAGAAGACCTCATTACTTTGAACAGGGGTAACCAACCCCACCCTCCTATGCCAGCCAAAAGAAAAAGGGACACCGCCTCAGAGGTCCTCACGGGCCAGGAATCTGTTGATTCTGTTTTAGAGGACTCTAACATAGAAGACCAGCCGTAGCAGCCTTTGAGGACTCTGATGCTGATGACCCCATTCTGTCTGCTCCCCCCTCCCCCCGAGGACCTTTCCTTTGGGAAAGCACTAAATACCCTCAAAGAACATTTCCAGTGGGAGGCCCAGGACTTACCCCCCCCCCCCCCGAGTCTAAAAAGAGACTAAGGGAATTTCTTGATTTGCCTCAGCTTAAGTCTCTGGCCGTTCCTCCTATCCTTGATGTTGTAGAGGATGTTTTCTTAGAATCTGTCCTCTCTCCAGATTCTCTCCCTGCAGCGCCAAGAAACCCAGACAGATACTATGGGGTGCAAGACTCACAAATTTCTTTTTAAAAACCCTACTTGAAGACCCTGAATTAATTACTCAAGGCCCTAAGGAAGTTAGGGCCAGCTCTTCTAAAAACCCCATCCCAGCTGGCAAAGGAAGGCAGAAGATTAGACGGGATGGGTAAAAAAGTTTACACTTCAGCTACTTTAGCTGTCAGGGCACTAAACTGCCAATTTCACATGATAAAATTTCAATAGAATGTGCTGGAACTGATAAAACAGAAAATATCTGTCATGCCTGACAGTAGCACTACAAGAGAATTAACAGACCTCATACAGTCTAGCTCTCGGGCAGCAAAGCACTCCTTGCATTGTGGTTTTTATGCCTTAGAAGCCTCTATCAGGGCTGCAGCTACAGGATCGGTTATCAGAAGGCATGCCTGGTTAATGGAGCAACCTTTACCTGGCCAGGTAAAATCCAAACTTTTAGATGCATCTCTAGATAAGGAGCAGTTGTTTCGCCCCAAGTCTGAGGAGGTCATAAAGAAAATGGAAGACAAAGCCAAATCCATGCAGACTGCCAAGGATGTTTTACTGGTGCAACTTCCCAGGTTCAGCAGAAACTTCCCTACTAAGCAGTGGTCCTTTCCTTCTCAAGCAAAGCCAGGACAGAGAAAGGGACGTAGGGACAGAACCCCTAGGCCATAGGCACATAGCCAGCAAAGAACTAGGCAGTGGTCCTCTGCCATTCCTAGGCAGGGGAGTTGAAAACCCACTACCTTTTCCAGAGACTCACAATGACTCCCTATCCCCTCTGCCCCCCAGGTCCCCAGACAAGCTAGGAGGAAGACTCCCTCTTCCTAGAAAACTGGCAGACCATCACCTCAGATCTGTGGGTCCTGAAAATTATTACCACAGGATACAGATTTTATTTCAAAGAAGAACCCAGGAGGTCAGGTTACTTGGACGTCCCTGCAGGCCAGACAGCAGATGCCTTTTGTCAGAGCCAAAAGCTTTTTGCCCAGGGAGCTATAGAAGCCGTGCCCAAGGAACAGACCGGAAAAGGATTTTACTCAAGACTATTCCTGGTCCCCAGAATGGAGGGTACATGGTGCCCACTCCTAGACCTCTCCATCCTGAATCTTTCCCTTCTGGTTCCAAAATTCAAAATGTTAACAATACAAAAACTACTACCCATGCTCATGCCACAAGCCCGGCTAGTGACCCTAGATCTGAGGGATGCCTACCTGCATATCCCTATCGGACAGTCCTACAGAAGCTACCTAAAGTTCAGAGCAGGGTCCCAGCACTTTCTGTTCTCTGCACTGCCTTTTGGCTTATCCACTGCTCCCAGAGTCTTTACAAAGTGCTTGGCTCCAGTCATTGACTACTGCCGGCAGAGAGCCATACACATTTACCCCCACCTCGACGACTGCCTTATACAGGCAGATACCAAGGAAAAGCTCTTACATATGACCTCTCTGATCTCACTGAGATTCACCATCAACCTGGAGAAATCCCAGTTATTACCCATACGAAGGATTACCTTCTTGGGCACCCTTCTAGACACTTCCAAGCAAATGGCCTTCTTTCCCCCACCCAGAAGAAGACCTTTCTCCAGTCCTACTTCCAGCTGCACATTTACTCCTACCTCAACTACTGCCTACCTCGACCTTTCTCCAGTCCTACGTCCAGCAGCTGGCACAAAAGACCTGCCTCACAGCCAGGATAATAATGCAAGGCCTAGGATACATGGCTTCCTACATTCTGCTGGTACCCTTTGCCAGATTGCATGTGAGGAAACTGCAGTGGTACTGAAGAAACTTCTGGTGCCAACACTCCCAGTCTCTGGAGCAACATCTCCCACTAACTCCTTGCCTAAGGAAGAAGCTCCTTTGGTGGGCCCAGGCTTGCTCCCTGAACAAGGGCCTTCCCTTTGTCCTTCGACCACACAAGCAAACCTTGACCACAGATGCCTCAGACATTGCCTGGGGAGCCCACACAGGAACTCTGCAAACCCAGGCATTTTGGGAAAAGGAAGTTCTAGGTCTCCACATCAGTCTGAAAGAGATGCTAGCAGTGCACAGAGCTATCCTAACCTTTCAAAAGCATCTGTCACCAGGGGTACTCTTAATCAGGACAGACAACACTACTGCCATGTGGTACATCAACAAACGGGGGGGGGGGCACTCTTTCTTACCCCCTGTGTCACCTTGCCATGGAAATCTGGCAGTCAGCCTCCAATCTGGGACTGCATCTCATAGCTCAATATCTTCCAGGGAAGCAAAACATCCTGGCAGTTCACTTAAGCAGGCAGATCATGGACCTCCATGAGTGGCAGTTGCACAGGGACACTTTCTTACAGATCAGTCGCATCTTGGGGGGAACCGACATAGACCTTTTCGCAAGCTACCAGAACCATCACCTGACCAAATGCTCAAGACAGTTTCACCCAAAAGTCAGGAGAGTGGACACCTTCTCCTTACACTGGGGCAGCCTGTTGTGTATGCCTTTCCCTCACTTCCTCTGATACCATACCATGTGACATCCACATCCCCCCCCCACCCCCCCCATTAGGGAAACCACCGTAAAAAACTTCTCCAAAGCCAACTTCACACTTCTTAAGTCAGAAGTGGCAAGCTTCATGACGCCCATGCAGACGGACAATAGAGGTACGACTGCTGAATCCTATACAAATGCACTTTATAAGCACTTATACGAGTGCATGCATCGTGCTATCCCTAACAGAACCAAGATGCTGTCCTCCAAAAAAGGAAGCCAGTCTGGTGGTCCTCTGCCATAAACAAACTCTACAACAGAAGAAAGAAACTGTTGCAAAAAAGAGTAAAATCCCATGACTGGAGGAGCTCCCCTAGTCAGTCTCAGTAAGAAGCTGAGATCCCTCATAAAATCCTCCAAAACTAATTACGAAAACAAAATCGTCACTGACTCTAAAGACAGCCACAAAGCATTCTATAGATATGTCAAGAATCTCAATAGCAACACTCAGATCTGCTCTAAGTTATAGCACAATGGCACTAAATATACAGAACCAACTGATACTGCCAACATCCTGGCAAATAGGTTCAGTGCTAACTTTACCCCCCTCTCACCCCCTAGAGGGCCCATCTCTATACCGGAAGAATGCAAAGCGCCTGTAATCATGGCTGCACAGGTAAAAAACGCACACTCCAAAGCCAAGAACACAGCATCTGTGGGACCTGACAATATCCCAGGCTGCGTTCTATACGAACTAAAGAATGGACTGGCACCCCACCTAAGTACCATGTTCAGTCATAGCCTACCTCAGGCTTTGTGCCCACTGAATGGCACACCGCAACGTTTATCTCACTCCACAAAGTGGGAGCCACGATTTGACCTCGGGAACTACCACCCCATTAGCCTGACGAGCCTGGTCTGCAAGGCCATGGAACGTATCATCATGGAACTCATAAACAAAGACTTTGGTAATCTCCAAACTCTGGACCCCACCCAGTTCGGGTTTGTAAAAGGCAGATCATGTCTCCTAAACCTGATAGACTTCTTTGAGGCAGTCATCAAAGCCATAGATCAGGGTAAGGTGGTTCACACTGCCTATCTAGATCTCGCCAAGGCTTTCGATACCATCCCCCACTCTGGAATTATAGATAAGTTCACTAAACTAGGTATAAATCCCTATGTCGCAAGATGGGTTGCCAACTGGCTCATGGGACAGAACCCACACTGTAAAAGTAGCAGACTCCAAATCCAACTTCAGACAAGTGACAAGTGGAGTACCACAGGGTTCAGTCCTGGGTCCTCTCCTGTTTGGTATGTACTTCTCTGAAGTACAGGCTAACGCAGAAGGTCTTTGGCTAACGAAGTTTGCAGATGACTGCGAACTGGGAGCCATAATCAAAACTCCTAATGATGTGGACATTCTACAAAAGGGCCTCACTAAGACAGATGCCTGGTTTCAAAGCCATGGCCTGAAGCTCAATGCCAAAAAGTGCATTGTCATCCCCTTTGGTAAAAACTCTGTACCCTTGAACTACCACATAGGTGGTAGTCTACTTGACACCGAAAGTGTAATAAGAGACCTTGGGACACAGGTGGACAGTAGTCTCTCCTTTGATCACATTGTCACAGTGGTCAGGAAATCCTTCTATGTGGCACACCTCATCACAAAAGGTTTCTCATCCAGAAAAAAAGAGGTCATTGTTTCCCTCTACTCATCACTCATTAGACTCATTATAGAGTACAGCGCCCCTTTTGGTATGTACCTCTCAAGACATCTACAACAACATGAGAGGCCACATAAATACCTCACAAAGAGGATTACTGGCCTCAAACAGGTATCCTACGCAGTCCGTCTCAAAAAAACTCCAGCTTTACTCCGTCGCATATCGCCTACTCAGAGGCGTTCTCTACCTAACATACAAAGCTATGTCAAACCCAGAGCTGTCGGACATGCTTCACTTAAAGAAATCCCAATCCCTCCGAACTACACGCTGTAGGGACCTAAACCTTGTCACCACAATAAACAGAACATGCTGGAGGGATAGATTCCTGTCCCAGAGATTTCCCATACTCTGGAACAGACTACCTATCTATGTCAAACAGAGCTCCTCTTTAGCACTCTTCAAGAAAAATCTTGATGATTGGATGGGAAATAGGAAATTCACCCCGGGGATCACTTCTGTGGCTCTGCTCGACAGGGGCACAGGAAAATAATTTTCTTGGGTGGAGAAAGCCAAGGTACCTTTTTGGCTAGGCTTATATAGGCCCTATGGCCAATAGCCTAGTACCTACCTATGAACCTATATCCAGAGTACTACTCAAGATCAGAGAGAAAGGACCGAGGGCTATCCTGATTGCCTCAGACTGACCAAGGCAGTACTGGTACCCCATGCTCCTCAGCATGAGCATGTATTTTCCCTTGCCCTCTGCCACAGATCTTCTTACACAACAGAGAGGGAAGCTCCTGCATCCAGGCCTTGCCACACTCAAGTTAACAGCATGGCTGATTCCTCAAAGACCGTTACCACTGCAGCCCTCAGCAATCAGGTGTAAGACATTATTGAGGCTCGCAGACCCAGCACCAGAAAATCTTATTCCTTTAAGTGGAAGAGATTCACCTGTTGGTGCTCCAGTAGTAGTGCTTCCAGCACTACAGCCTCTTTACCATTGGTCTTGGACTACCTGGCAGAGCTCCTCCATAAGTGTTTGTCTTACTCTATCAAGACTCGTGCTTCGGCTGTCTCAGCCTAAGTCCAGGTGGATCAGCCTTATTCTCTCAACACCTCTTAAAACAGTTCCTCAGAGGCATGACTCACATCAGGCCACCTGGACCAGCTTAGGATCTTAACTTTGTCCTGTAAAAGCTGACCCCCCCCCCCTTTTGGGCCAGCTTCCTCTGCAGATCTCATTCATCTCTTGAAAAACTGCTCTTTTGCTAGCCATCACTTTTGCTAGGAGGGTATCTGAGCTCCAGGCTCTTATGGCCACTGAGCCCTTCATCATCTTCCATGTGGACAGAGTCTCTCTAAAAACCAACTCCTCCTTTATGCCTAAGGTCATCTCTGATGTAACACTTAACCAGGCCATACAGTTGCCTACCTTCTTTCCTAAATCCACAAATAGAAGGGAGAGAATTCTGCATACCTTAGATGTGCACAGACAGCTGAGAATTTTACCTGGACATAACCAAATCAATCAGGAAAACAGACCAGCTACTGGTCTCGTTCACCCCTGGGGCAGAGGGGAAACCCATTACTAAGCAGACCATTTCCAAATGGATCTCTCGTTGCATACATTTCTGCTACTCCTTCCACAGAAAGGGTCCTCCCAAAACCATCACATCCCATTCCACAAGAGCAGCCTCTACCTCCACAGCCTTTCTGAGGGGGGGGGGGGGGGGTTCCTACTAATTAAATTTTGGAAGCTGCTACTTGGACATCTGTACTGACTTTCACCAAACACTACCAGCTAGCTACATTCTCCAAATCCAGGGCAAGATTTGCATCTGCAATCCTGCAGGGCATGCTAGCATCTCCATAATTTGTACAACTTTCCTCCACCTACTTAGTAAGCTTTGGGATTTTTCCCACAAGTAATGACTGCAATAGTGAAGCCCAAAGAACATAGTACAGTTGTGTACACTTACCATAAATGTAGATGTTCGAGTGTATTCACTGTTGCAGTCCTGTTTCCCTCCCACCTTCCCCCCTTTGTTGCCTTATGTATATATCTTTTCTGGGGCTCCTAATCTTTAGGGGCAAAAAAAAAAAACTGATGTAATGGTATCAGCTGTCTCCCTTTATAGTCCTGACATCAGCCACACTCGCATAACAGCCAATGCAGGAGGGAAATCTTTACTCTGGTATTCGGGCCGGCCGAGGGCTACCCAGCAGGGATAACCCACAAGTGATGACTGCAGCAGTGAATACACTCCGAACATCTACTTTTATGGTAAGTGTACACAACTGTACTTTCTGGTTTGTCTTGATAGAAGTCTTTGAGCAGGTGAACCAAGATGTTTATCTCAAGAAACATTTCTGAGATTCAAGAGATTCAGGAAAACATCAGTATTATCTCATTTTAAATTCTCAAATAACTGTTTTGCACTTTAACTGCATGTTCTGCCAGACCATTTGACTGTGGTTACTCTGGACTACTTGTGATATGAGTAAAGTCCCTTTCTTCAACAAATCTTTTTGAACTCTTGGCTTGTAAACTACGTGCCATTGTCAGAAATGGCTTTGTGTGAACTTCCACGTACAGCAAAATGATGTTTCATTTTATCATCTTACTGGATGCCAAGTTAGGAAGTAAGTCCATCTCAAACCAATTGGAGTAAGAGTTTACTAACACCAAATAATGTTGATCATTCCACTCAAAGATGACTACTGTCGACCAAGGTAGTTCAGGAATCGGGTTAAGCTGAAGTGTTTTTTTTCTGTTGCTGAGACTTTGTACTATTACATACTGAACAAGAAGAGATTGCTCTCTCTATGTCTTGTGACATAGAAGGCCAAAATACTGTCTCTCTCGCCCTTCTTTTGGTAGATTCTGTTGCTGGGTGACCATAGTGCGAGATAATATACTCAGGTTGCAAGGATTTTGGAACAATTACTTTCGGACCTTTCATTATGATACCTTTGTCAGACAAAATAAGGTTGCAGTTCTTGTGGTAAACAAGATTGCGATTGCTTTGACAGCCATCCTTGATTGATAAAGTGGTTGAGCCTCTGTAAAACTGAATCTGTGGCTGTGTGATCTCTCAGCTCATCAAGATGTATGGAAGAAAGATTTCTCCCTTCCATAACTTCAAAATCATCAAGCAGTTGAGAACCTTGATTGTCATTCTGTTCAGTTGTATTTCTGGGTGATCTGGATAATATATCAGCAAGATAAAGAAGTTTGCCTTTCTTGTAGACAAGATTGAAATTGTACTTTTGCAATGTCAGCATCATACGTTGCAGTCGGGCTGGAGGTGAATGCATTGGCTTACTCAGGATTGTGACTAGTGGGTTGGTGATCTCTTTCAGTCTGCATAGGTCTACCATAAACATAATCATAGAACTTTGAACATGCAAACACAGTTGCCAAAAACTCTTTCTCAACCTGGGCATACTGCTGTTCAGTATGGGTAAAGTTCTTGATGCATAGGCAACATGGTGATCCTCTTATTGATTAACTGCACCAAGCCAAAATTTTGAAGCATCCCTGGAGAGTGTAATTGGTTTATGAACATCAAAGTATCTGAGCGTAGGTGGACTGGCAATTCTCTGTTTCAGGACATGAAATGCTCTCTGGTGTTGCTCTGACCAAGACCAGGATATATCTTTACATGTCAGCTCTCTGAGTGGTGCTAAAAGTTGGCTCACGTCTGGAAGGAACTTGCCTAGGTAGTTGACCATGCCAAGAAAACGTTCCAAGGCTTGAACATTGTCTGGAGCTGGCATCTCGAGAATGGCTGTTTGTTTTGAAGGATCTGGTCGTAGACCTGTATACTTGAATAAATGACCAACATAAGGAACTTCTTGTAACCTGAATTTACATTTCTGTGCATTGAGCTTAAGATTCACTTGACGTGCCCTTTCTAGAACTTTTCTGAGGTTTCTGTCATGTTTGGCTTCATCATGACCTCCTTACCAGTATGTTGTCTACTATGATAGCACAAGGATACTCAGAAAAAATTAGCTGCATTGCACACTGAAAGACTTCACTTACAGAATTTATCCCAGATGGCATTCTCAAAAATCTGTAACTGCCAAACGGCGTACTAAAAGTAGTGCGCAATGAGGATTTTTTGTCAAACTGAATTTGCCAAAATGAACTCTTTGCATCTAAGACAGAAGAAATAGTGGCATTTGGCATCAAGGTCACGACTTCTTTAACTGTGCACATTGGATAAGGAGGTCTTTTTAGAGCTTTGTTCAAATGTCGTGGGTCAGTACATATTCTGATGTCATCGTAGCTTTTCTTGTGAGCTACCACCATGGAAGATACCCATTCAGTTTGATTTTCCACTGTACAAATCGCACCTTATCGCACCATTTTATCTAACTCTGCTTTGACCCTGTTCTGCATGACTATTGGGACTTTACGTGCTGGCCTGATAACTGGACTGACCTCTGGGTATAACTTCATGGAGTACACAACTGGAAGTTTGTCTAGTTTGTCTTGGAAAAGATTAGCGTAGGCAGAAGAAATGTGCTAGGCAAATTAGAGTAGTGGTGTTTCAAGCTAATATGATGGACTTTCTTATTAAATGAAATCAGTCCCATTTTCAGAGAGTCTTTGAGCCCTAGTAATGAGTGTATGTGCCTCTTGACATAAAATAGTAAGTTGTAGCTTCTTCTACTCCGCTGGAAGTAACATGAAAGCACTACTAAGCCTTCGGTTTGAATTTCTTCACCTCCATATACAAGTTTTGCACACCTTGCTAAATCAAGCCTTTCACCTTTACATACTCTTGCAAACGTTTCTACAGACATAATATTGCACTTTAGAACCTGTATCAAATCTGTGGGTTTGCCATTTATCCGAACAGGCCAGAATACTGCTTTCTTTGCCCTTAAATCTACTGCATTAACCTTTTCGCTAAGCACTGACGCACCACCAACATAAAGATTAGGCTTGTCACAGTCACATTTTTTTGACTTACAAAATTTTTTGAAGTGATTCCATTCATTCTATTTGTGGCATTGTTGACCAAAAGCTAAACACTTTTCCCTTGTAGATTCATGACTTCCACCACAATTACGACAGTTGACAATGAAAGTGGTTGGGGGGCCATGCTTTGAGTGTGCTGACTCACTCTTGTGCTTCACTGAGACTTTGTGAAGTCTAGAATTTGCTAGAAAGTTCTGGGGTTTACCAGTGAGTGCTGCAGGGGTTACAGCTGCCATGTGATTGGGCTGTTTCTTTAACCACATGCTGCATATTGTCAACATAAGCTTTATCACTGTGCTTCTAGAGCTACTGTCATTTGTAAGCATATTTATGTGCTTTTCTGTAAGCTTGTATATCTGACAGATCTCATTGACCTTATTCAAAGTTAAATCACTATCACGAAGCAAAATTTTTCTCACAGCATCATCTTTTATACTACACACACATCTGTCTTTTATCACTTCTTCCCTTAAGTCACCAAATCTGCACGTTTTAGCTGTATTTCTCAGGTCAGTTATATATGCTGCAAAAATTTCACCAGGGTTTTGATCCCTTGTGCAAAATAAGTGCCTTTCCATTGTAACATTTGTTTGGGGTTGCACGTTTCTCTAAATTTACGTTTTAAACACTCAGGGTCCTCCCTTGACTCAGCCTGTACAATAATATGGAATTTTTCTCTCTCTCTCCAGCATAAATAGCAGGTACTTACACAAATGAGCAGAGTAGAATGAATGCTTCTGTACGATCATCTTTATCATAGGTAGGTACTAGGCTATCGGCCCCAGGGCCTATACAAGCCTAGCCGTAAAGATTCCCTGGCTTTAACCACCCAGAATTTTATTTATCTGTGGCCCTGTCGAACAGAGCCACAGAATGATACCCAGGGTAACTTTCCTATTCCCCATCCAGTTGTCCAAATTTTTCTTAAATGGGGTCAGTAAGGTGCTCTGTTTGACATGAATGGGCAGCTTGTTCCATAGTATGGGAAGTCTCTGAGACAGGAACCTATCCCTCCAGCAAGTTCTGTTAATCGTGGTAACAAGGTTAAGGTCTCTGGAGCGTGTGGCCCACAGGGATTGGGATTTTTCTAAGTGTAGCATGTCCAACAGCTCTGGGTTTGACATGGCTTTGTATGTTAGGCAAAGATCGCCTCTGAGTAGGTGATATGCGACAGAGTAGAGCTGGAGTTTCTTAAGGCCATCTGCATAGGGCATCTGTTTAAGGCCAGTGATCCTCTCTGTGAGGTATTTCTGCTGTCTTTCCAGTTGCTGCAAATGTCTTGTGAGGTACATCCCAAACGGGGCGTTGTACTTTATAATGGGTCTAATGAAGGCTGAGTAGAGGGGTACAATGACCTCTCTTTTTCTGGATGAGAAACCTTTTTGTTTTGATGAGGTGTGCCACATAGAGGGACTTCCTGACCACTGTGGCTAGGCTGTGGTTGTCAAAGAGTGACTGCTGTCAATTTGTGTCCCTTAGTCTCGCATCACACTTTTGGTGCTGAGTGGAGAACCGCTTTTGTGGTAATTTGCTGGCACAGGGTTTTTCCCAGAGTGGATAACCATGCATTTTATGGCGCTGAGCTTAAGACCATGGTTTTGACACCAGGCGTCTGTCTCAGCGAGGCCCTTTTGTAGAATGTCCACATCCTTAGGGGATTCAATAATGTCCCCCAGTTTGCAGTTGTCTGTGACCTTTGTTAGCCATAAGCCCTTTGTGTTGACTTAGACTTCCGAGAAGTAGATGCCGAACAGGAGGGGACCCAGAACTGAAGCCTGTGGTACTCCACTTGTCACCAGTCTGGAGACGGATTTGGAATTGGTAATTTCACTGTGTGGGTTCTGTCGGTGAGCCAGTTGGCCACTCATTGGGTGACATAGAGGTTTATGCCCAGTTTTGTGAGTTTATCAATAATACCAGAGTGGGGGATGGTGTCGAGGGCCTTGGCAAGATCTAGGTAGGCTGTGTGAACTGCCTTACCCTTGTCCACAGCTTTGGTGACTGCTTCAAAGAAGTCAATCAGGTTTAGTAGACATGATCTGCCTTCACAAACCCAAACTGAGTGGGGTCCAGAGTTTGCAGGTTACCTATGTCTTTGTTTATAAGTTCCATGGCCTTGCAGATCAGACTAGTCAGGCTAATGGGTCATTAATTCCCGGGGTCCATGGTGGAGCCCCCTATGTGGAGTGGGATCACCATAGCTGTGTGCTGTTCAGTGGGCACAAAACCTGTAGTGAGGCTGGAATTGAACATGGTACTTAGATGGGGTGCCAGTTCATTTTGTATTTCATGCAGAACACAGCCTGGGACGTTGTCAGGTCCCATGGATGCTGTATTTTTGACTTTGGCGAGTGCATTTTTCACCTGTGTGGCCGTGATTACAGGGACTTGGCATTCATCCCGTATAGTGATTGGCCCTTTTGGGGGTGAGAGGGGGGAGAAATTTGTGCTGATCCTATCCGCCAGGATGTTGGAGATATCAGCTGGTTCTGTATGTTTAGTGCCATTGTGCTGTAACTCCGAGCAGATCTGAGTGTTGCCATTGAGATTTTTGACATAGCGATAGAATGCCTTGTGATGCGATTTTGTTTTTGTAACTATCTTTGGAGGATTTTATGAGGGATCTCAGATTCTTACTGAAGCTGACAAGGGAGTTTTTCCAGTCTTGAGATTTTACCCTTTTTTGCAACAGTTTCTTCCTTTTGTTGTAGAGCTTGTTAATGGCAGGGGACAACCAGATTGGCTTCTTTTTTTTGGAGGATAGCGTCTTGGTTCTATTTGGGATGGCATGGTCCATGCACTCGTGTATGTATTCATACAGTGCATTGATGTAGGATTCAGCAGTCATACTGATATTGTCTGTCAGCATGGGAGTGGTGAAGTTAGCCACTTCTGTCTTAAGAAGCATGAAGTTGGCTTTTGAGAATTTTTTTTATGGTGGTTTCCTTAATAGGGGTTGGGGGCAGGATGTGGATGTCTAGGGTGATTAGCTTATGGTCAGATCTGACCAACGAGGGGCTGACCTCAGGTGTGGAGCACCGGTCACCCATGTTGGTAATGACCAGGTCTAGGATATTGCTGCTCCTGGTGGGGGTCTGGATCAGTTGGTCCAAGGCGCTGGAATTTATGAATTCCAAAAAACGCTGTGCCATTGTGTTGGTACACGAGTAATTTTCCCAGTTGATGGTGGGGTAGTTGAAGTCTTCCAGTATGAGGGTGTTGGGTTGTACCTTGATATTTTCCACTATGTTAAGAAAAGTGGAGTGGGAATCTTGGGGCATGGTGGATGATCTGTAACAGGCTACAATTTGGATTGCAGTCTTGCCCAGTGTTAGTTGCACCTGAAGAATTTTGGATGCATTATGTTGGGCAATTAGCCTGGAGGTGTGGATATCCTTAGTGAATATGGACACGCCTCCACCTCTGTTTTTTCGGTCCAAGTTAGATGGCCGAAAGGTGTGGTATGAATCGTAGCCTGGTATAGCAGGGGGTGCTCTCTGGAGCCTTGAACCAGGTCTCTGTCACGGCACAGATGTCGATGTTCTCCATTTTAAGGAGTGCCTCGAGTGAGTGCATTTTGAGGTTTAGACTTCTAGCATTGAGCAGCATTACCCTGAGATTTTGTTTATTTGTACCAGTTACTGCGGTAAATTTGTCATTTGAGCCTTGCCTAAAAAAATGCAGCCTGTCTGAAAATGTCATATTCTTGCTCAAAATCTCTCCAGTTCTCAGCAATATTACTGTCAAACATAAGTGCACTGGGTTTTCGAAATCCATCTATTATGCCCACAAAGTATGCACAAGCACACTGAAAATATGGCCCTCGTAATTATGTATGAACAAACAGTGCTGTGAGCTTGTAACATTCAGATGCATAATAAAATCTTATACTTTATGAAATATGCTTTGTAATGGCTGTACTCTGCGAAGTACGCCTTGTAATGGCTGTATACTACGAAGTACGCCTTGTAATGGCTATACACTAAGAAGTACGCCTTGTAATGGCTGTACTCTGCGAAGTACGCCTTGTGATGGCTGTACTCTGCAAAGTACGCCTTGTGATGGCTGTACTCTGCGAAGTACGCCTTGTGATGGCTGTACTCTGCGAAGTACGCCTTGTGATGGCTGTACTCTGCGAAGTACGCCTTGTAATGGCTGTACTCTGCAAAGTACGCCTTATAATGGCTGTACTCTGCGAAGTACGCCTTGTAATGGCTGTACTCTGCGAAGTACACCTTTTAATGGCTGTACTCTGCGAAGTACGCCTTGTAATGACTGTACTCTGCGAAGTACGCCTTGTAATGACTGTACTCTGCGAAGTACGCCCTGTAATGGCTGTACTCTGCAAAGTACACCCTGTAATGGCTGTACTCTGCAAAGTACACCCTGTAATGGCTGTACTCTGCAAAGTACGCCCTGTAATGGCTGTACTCTGCAAAGTACGCCCTGTAATGGCTGTACTCTGCAAAGTACGCCCTGTAATGGCTGTACTCTGCAAAGCACGCCTGTAATGGCTGTACTCTGCAAAGTCGCCCTGTAATGGCTGTACTCTGCAAAGTACGCCCTGTAATGGCTGTACTCTGCAAAGTACGCCCTGTAATGGCTGTACTCTGCAAAGTACGCCCTGTAATCCTGTAATGGCTGTACTCTGCAAAGTACGCCCTGTAATGGCTGTACTCTGCAAAGTACGCCCTGTAATGGCTGTACTCTGCAAAGTACGCCCTGTAATGGCTGTACTCTGCAAAGTACGCCCTGTAATGGCTGTACTCTGCAAAGTACGCCCTGTAATGGCTGTACTCTGCGAAGTATGCCCTGTAATGGCTGTACTCTGCGAAGTACGCCCTGTAATGGCTGTACTTTGCAAAATAGCTTTACTGTAATATTGCACAAACATGAACACTTTATACACTTTTGAAAACTCTGATATCTTTGTTTAATACAAAAATACATATGCTTTGCGAAAATGCGGTCATTTCCCTTTATTTTATTTGTTTTATGCAATTCAAACTTTGTTTCAAACATTTTCCATAGTAATTTGAATATTTTTATCGGTATTGTATATATTTGCTTATGCAAAAAATTATTTAGAACATTCTGTATGCCTCATTTCATGTTATGCGAAATGAAATGGTGCTGAGCAAGTTTTAATACTTGAAATTCATTTCTGACTTGTTTTACGAAGTAGACCAGTTTTGGGATGGTCCACTGCTGTATATTCCACGACCGTCTGGATAAGTGCCTTAAATCATTTTTGGCAAACCTTTTCTAGCTTCATGCCCCTTTAGTATGCCGGTTCCGACTGCAGGCCCTTTGGATATGTCATTTCTGATACCATGACCTTTTGGATATGCCGCTTCTGATACCCTGTCGCTCATTCGTCTCCATTACAAATAGTTAGAAGGCTTGGGGTTTTGTTCAGATGCTTTAATGTATATAAATACATCTGGATGGGTAGCAGCATCTATAAATACGAACAAACTAGTTAACAAACAGAGCTTGCATACATACATGTTCACATCTCAACAGCTAACTACAAAATGGCAGTCGGTCTCATGCTTACTCAGTATTTATATTCTAGTGCAAGCTCTTGGCTAGCTTCTTAAAGGCAAATACACACATTGATCTGCAGGATGTATGTTAGTTCTGATGCATTTGAAGTAGAAAAGTGGAGAGTAGAAAGAGGAGGTGAAGGAGGTTGGGATGAAGGAAGATTGCAGTATGGATGGAGTTTTTTGGACATTACTGAATTTGTTTAGAAAGGAGAACTGGCTTTGGGAGCATTAAATGGTGTTGAATGCACAACTGTTCTTGGTGTTTTTCCTGTCATTTAGAAGGTTAATTGCATTCCATTTTTTATTTTTTATTTATTCTTTTGAGATTTAAGGGTAGTGGCTGTGTTTGTCTGTTTGGCATATCTGTGAGGTTATAAAGCAAAATTAATCTTTCCTCATTATTTGGGTTTCAGTTCTTCCAGCAGTTGCAGGCTTCTTCATGTAGGCTAAGTTAGGTATTTAATTCTTTGGTTAGCCATTGACATTTGTTTTGTTTGCAAAGTTGAGATTATGGCAAAGAACTTGTGAAGCTGGATTAGTGTGTTGCTTAGAGCTTTGGGAACTACATTTGGGTATAGTTTGGAAAGTAATGAAGTCCAAGATGGAAAGGTTTGCATTAAAGCTGTAAATGTTCAATTTTTTTGTTTTGGTTTGGCCTCCAGGAAATTAATTTTGGCAGTATAGATCATTGGAGAGTGTGTCTGTGTCTGTGTCTGTGTCTGTGTGTCTGTGTGTCTGTGTGTCTGTGTGTCTGTGTGTCTGTGTGTCTGTGTGTCTGTGTGTGTGTCTGTGTGTGTGTCTGTGTGTGTGTCTGTGTGTGTGTTTGAAATGTTGATAGGGGTGTTGGTACCAAGGAGGCCTAAGAAAGAGTGGTGATTAAAATGAATGTGGGACAGGTGGGGTCTGTAAGTAACCGAATTAAATTTTTGTCATCTAGAATTTCAGTGATGTCATTCCAGAGTAGACTAAAGTAAATTTAAATTGAAAGCACTTTTCCTTGTTTTATTTTTCTCTTTAGACACTTTTGGGAGAAGATCATCAACTAATGATTGACATTTTATAAGAAAAGAGGAGTGTGATAGGTTAGCTATAGATTGGGTGTCTGGTGGTTGGGATGGTAACAAGTAGACATTTAAGTTTGGTCTGAGGAGGAGTTGGCTTGAAAAATGACATTTTACATACAGGTGGGGGTTTATGTAAGAGAAGAGTGCCACCTTCAGTTCAGGGGACAGGCTGGGCATCAAAAATGTAATTGTGACCTGGGAAGCATTGGAATTTATTTATTACATTTTGATAATCGGGTAATGTGCACTGTTTGACATACCTTTTCAGCCGTTACCTAGTCCCACAGGGCAACAGTAGAATAGTTGACACTTTTACAAAGAAGAAACAAAGTATTTCATGCTTCCAGTTTACACTAAGCCCTTCGTATCTGCACAGTAAATGAAGACAGTAGAAGTTGAAAGACACAAGTACAGTAGATGTTTGTAACTTAGAATGACAAGCACTTATTCACAGTATATGCAGCTAACTTTAGAGATTCATTACTGCCTAAGTTAGGGAACATATTCTAAGCGTGGTAATGAGTGCAACATAGATTGTATCATGTGTCGTTATTTCTGGCCTTTTGTAGCAAGTGTGGGCATATTCAGAGTTGGTGGCAGCAACTTTATTGGGCGAGTGGGAGGTACTGCTAATTTGGCGTAATTTGATCTTCATACTGCAGACATTTAATAGAGCACAAGATAATTAGAAGGACGTAAGGTTACTAGGATGATCAAGTCTGAGGTTCAGCTCCATCTTAGATCTTAGAACAAGTATAAAAAGAAAATTTGTAAATATGTTTGAGCAGGTTGCTGTGTGGTGTGATGTGTTTGTTATTGACGTGTGTGGTATGAGGTTGTGGTTACCTGACCATGTTGGAAGAATATGGTTTAGACATATAGGATATACTTATGGTCTAGATGTATAGGATATACTTGAGAAAACATGAAGACCGCACATAAAGTGAGGAGTATGGGGATTGTAGCCGAAGTTGTGGTGTACATGGACAAATAAGTTTGTTTCTAGGAGGAGAGAGGAGGTTGCTTATATATGTGCAATTTGCTAAAAAGGGTAGGTTATATTGTAAGTTGGAGATGTAGCATTATGTGGATGGAGGTAGTCCTTTGAAGGGAATTGAAAGATGGATTGAGTGTTTAGTGGGCGGAAACATGTGTGTTCTGTACCCAGCTTACTGAAGGCTTTTAGAAAATGGGAAAGGCATGTGTAGGTGCTGGAGAAAGTTGTGTTTTGTTTTATTTATTTATTTTGTCTAAGAAGTTACTGTATATATTTGTTTACTATTTTAGGCCTGTGGAGTAATTGACTAAAGTCTGTTTATGAAGTTGTTTGGTTGTGCAGAGCTGTCTTGTTGCTTATGTAAATGCAGAGACAGCCTGCAAATGGAGGAACTGTGGTAGGGGGCACTCAAGGAATAACAAAAAATATTGGTGGTGCTCTAAGTACTTTGTGGGTAAATGAGTGGGTTTAAATGGAGATATGGTTACAGTGTGTAATACTGTAGGAGAGATTGTGAGTCCAAGTGAGGTGCATATGTGGTTTGTGTATTCTAACGATAAATTAGTAGGTGGACCAGGAAGTAATGGGAAGATGAGGCCTTACTGTCGCTTGTCCTTCTCTAACCTAGATGACAAGCAGTCGGGCTATTTCATTTAGATGCTTTAATACATAGAAACACATCAGGGTGGATAGCAGCATCATAAAATATAAATGAACTGGTTAACAGACAGACCTTACATACATACATGCTTACATCTCAACAGCTTACTACAAAATGGCAGTCAGGCTCTCACGTGCTTAGTATTTATACACTTGTGCAAGCCATGAATAGCTTCTTAAAGGTACATACACACACACCGATGGACACTTACTACTTAAACGCCTGTGGTGAAAAGAGTGGAGATATGTGGAAAATAAATGTAGGAAACTGGAGGGTGCCTGGGTTTGTTATGGGAAGGGAGTGAGGTAAGACATTCAGCTGTAGCCATAGATATAGTAGATCTTGTTAGAATTGTAGACTAATTGGGCAGAAGTGGCAAGATGGAGGTCTGTCTACGTTAATACTGTCCTGCTGTCAAACTCTGTGGGGTCTAACAGAGAAAGGGTATCTGCATGGACAACAGTCTGCCCTCCATGTTTCCATAGGGCAGCATTAAGTAGTTGGAGAATCTAGCCTGCAAAAATGTTACACCTAGAAAAAAAAATCTCTGAGGATGGTGACCAGTAGAGTTTTTGTGTGAGCTAGACAGACTTCTAAAAACTTTGTATAACAAGTATGTACACATTTGGTTTACTGATATCCTAGCTGCCTCAAGGCATGACCTGTGTAACTTTTGGCATTTGCAAAATATACAAATAGAATGTAGAACAGCCTCGGGTTATGGCTTATATGCTCATCCATATCTTTTCTATGTCCTGCATATTTCTGTGTCCATTTTCTAACTATACTTGTTACCATCCAGCTCCAGATTGTATACAAAATCAAGCTGCAAGTACACGGCAAAATTCTGTTCAACTATAGCACAATGGTATTTTTAACAGAGGAGATTCCCTTTTTTATATGTTGTTCTCTCAAGAGATTGACTCACCACCTGGCTGGCAGGTGTTCATGTTGGCAGATTGGATTTAGTAGTGTAACATTAAGCTGTTCTTATTTCTCATTAGAACTGCTCGTTTTTAAACAACTGTCCTGGGCTGTAGGATGACTGTTCCTGTCATCCTGGAAGGTTTGCAGCATTTCTTAGAATTTATGTAGCCTTTACCACTGTAGCCTTATGTATACCCTTTGACCTTTTGTTCATTAGTTGGATATGGCTAGCTTAGTTGTGCTTCATACCTACCCCTTGCCCTTGTATCCCAATATTTTAAGGTGCTTAGTTGTAAAACATATTTAATTGGGCATTCCTTTACATTATCTCCAGATAGTTCCTACTTCTGCCTCAGAGTGCTAGTTTAGCTTTTTGTCAGTCACTCAGTCAGTGCTTCATACTCATCAGTGTTGTCTAATGTAGATCTGATTGCTGACTGAATTTGTTTGTGATGTCATCATCCATAAAGAAATTTTCCTTTCATAGCAGTAATAATAATAATCATTAGTAGCTCAGACATGCACGTCACTACTTGTAATGTATTAAACTGCAGTGATCTGTACTTCTACTTGTTGGAGATACTACCTCTAGAGGTATTTTTATTTTGGCACCACACATCATGATAAGACTGAGACTCTATTTTGGAGTGGAAGAAGATCGAGCAGTCCTATTGCATATGAAAGTTATGCAGTTACCATTAGCTCCTTCCTCTGTGGCCCAACCTACTTTCCCGGCTTATTTTTTTAAGTGGGTGGGTGGGTTCTTTTAGGGAGAATTGATTATTTCATGGGTTTGGAGGAATTTCAGTACCATGGAATGTTTTAGATGCTCAGCTGACAGAATCATGAAGGCCTCATGTTCTAAACGTAGAAGATATTGAACCTGCCCTGTAAGTACATAACTTTTTTTTTTTTTTAATGCCCCACTTAGAGTAGAAAGCACTTCACTGGGTAGTAAAGACTTGGGTCTACTTCAGAAGACTGAAAAAACGAAAGACTGAATCCCAAAAGCTTGAAAATTCAAAATACTGAATGATGGAATTTGCCCCTTCTTCACTGTTGCGCGATTTTGGAGTTGGTATATATAGTTAGCAGGGGGTGTGGGGGAAGAAACCCCCCACATGAGGGGTACAGGGGGGCTTGCCCCCTGCATTAAAATGTGTTCAGTATTTTGAATTTTCAGTCTTTTGGGATTTGGTCTTTTGGTTTGTCAGTCTTCTGAAGTAGACCCCAAGGCTTTCCATTATATAATACTACATTTTAGTTTAGTACAGCAGCTTTCCAGAGCCTGTAGTGGTTGTATATTTGAATATGAACAAAAATAGTGTATGCTCTTACACATCACACATTACAAAAAAAATGATCATGATCTTTTCTATTTTTTTGCCACAGAAGAGCTGTAGAATCCCAGAAAAGATAACCTCTTACTATGTCTTAAGAAATTGGTAAACCTTGTGATGTAACGCACTGGTTGTACAGAGCTGGTGTTTTCCATGTTCTTTATCCTGTCAGTGGAGAAATCTCTGACTTGTGAGTGGTGAAGCTACCTTTTGAATGCAGTAAGAAAAGATTTAGAGAATGAGAGAGGCGCAGTAAATTGCTTGAAGTTCTCAGAAATTGTTCAGTTATTGACACATTTCTTTCCAATTTTTGTATAAATATTTATCTTATAAACCCGGTTTCTTTTGTTTTCTCCCTTAGGTTTGGTGAACACGACTATACTGACTTTGTAAGACATGAAGGAAAAGGATCTGATGGGTTTCTGGAGCACATATTTAAGTTTGCTGCTAAAGAAGTTTGCGATACTGATGTTCAAGAAATAACTTATAAGACCTTAAAGTAAGTGTTGTATACGAAGGTGTTTCTGTAAGACTGGGATATCTTAGCTTCTACCATTTTAAGCAGATATGTTAGAATTGGCGGTACTAGTGTAAATTCATGGCCTTTTGTGTATGATGCTTTAAGGTGGCAGTTGAGTAGCATGCAATTGTAGAGCAAGGAAAATTTTGCAAGGCACTTGCTCAGATTTGACCTGTACTGTAAGGTAAAGGAATTCCATGTTGTCTGAATGCACTCTGGTGCAACATTGTTTACTTTGCACACAAAAGTCTTGCCTGACACCTGTAAGTATTGAGTTGCTTTGATCTTTTTCATTTCTCCAAATCTTTTGGGTTTCTAATACCATGATGGGAATGGACCCCATTCCTAAGTCGAAGTACGATTAAAGTTCATGACATTAGTATTGTTTCAGTCTTTGATGTCAGCCTACTACTTTTGGAACAGTCTGGTATATTTCTTCCACATTGCTCTCGTTTCTCCCTGCAGATCCTGATATTTTATGACTTTGTGTGTCGCTGTATGCAACACACTGTAGTCAGTGGGTGTAGCAATTTCAGTGATCACTGCTACTTTGTCTTCTTTTCCTGGACCACTATATCTGGTTTTCTAGCATCTATCTTTTGAACTGCAGGTAATGGGTAATCCCATGTAATATAAACTTCATCATTTTCTGTGATGTTTTGTGGCTCAAGTTTCCAGTGTTTTTCAGCCACTTCAGTATCATAATGTTGGCACAATCCCCAGTGCAATGTCTTGCCACATTATTATGCCTTTCAGTCCTCCTGCCATTAGTATATCGCAACCAGCAACAAGCTGTGCGACTGTTTCCATTTCGGTTTTACAAAACCTACATTTGTCTGTTTCTCCCACATGTTCAATGGATTTTGTAAACCAGTGTGTACACAGTCCACTGTCTTGGGTTGCCAGCAGTAACCTTTCATCTCTTGGTTAGAATTGACCTCTCCTTAACCATTCCTGCATTCGTTCCTGATCAACATGTGGTTCTTCCAGAAGTTTTCGATACTTCCAAGTATATTTATGCATTTTCCACATTTCTTGCCTTCTCATCTGGTACTTCCTTATATTCTTTCCTTTTTTTTTTTTGGCACATTCAGATGCTCCCTGATTTTTATCTACATCTGGTTTGATTTCCATTCCTGCTTGATGCCGATATGCTTCTGCTAGACTAAGCAGAGAAGTTATCTTAGATTTATTCTCCTCATGTTTCAAAACTTTCACTGCGTTTGGGTCTTGTGAGGTCACCAGATGTGTATGGAGTCCCACGATTGCAGATGTAGACATGCAGTCAACTTCAAGGAGCCCAATCCCTCCTTGGGAACGGGGAATATATAATCTTGGTATGCACAGATGTTTGGGTCTTGTGAGGTCAGCAGATGTGTGTGGAGTCGATTGCAGATTTAGACATGTAATCAACTTCAAGGAGGCCAATCCCTCCTTGGGTATATAATCTTGGTATGCACAGATTTTTATAAATCATTTTGTGAGCATGAAGGTTCCTTCTTGTTTTCCTATCTAATCTATCCAACACCTTTTAGGGACAGTCAATCACTCCAAAACTGTAAGTTAGAACAGGAAGACCAAATTGGTTTATAGCTTGGATTTTGTTCCTAGATGTCAATACTATTTTCAGCATTAATTTAAGTCTTCTAAAGTATTCCTTACTAAGTTGTATTTGCATTTGTTCATGTTTTTTTTTTGATCCTTCAATTCCTAAATATTTATACACTGCGTCTTGCTCAAGTTCTTTTATATCACATTCTTATCCCAAACTGATGTTTCCTGGTGCTGCAGTTTTCCTGCTTTAAAGATTGGTTTTGCACATTTATCAAGACCAAATGACATTCTTATATCATCTGAAAAAGTTTTGACAGCCTGCAGTTGTGCTTTCAGTTCCTCTCGACAAAGAGAAAATGAGTAGTCTTTTACACTTTTTCTAGGAGCCAAATTATAGCCATGGCCTAAGCTGTTAAGTAAACAGCTTAATGCCTTTGCAGTGTGGGTTTAGTGATGCAGCATTAGGGATCATCACACTTGTGCAAACACAATATTTAGATAGCTAAACTGACAGTGGAGATAATTTGCCAGACAGTCATTCAGCAGCATTTGCCCTTTTTTCTTTCTTTGTGTTTTTTCTAGTACGCAGCTAAAATTAACTAAAAGATGAATGTTTTTCAGTTTACTTAAGAATCGCATGGTGGTTATTTGCTTAATCTACTTGCTTTGCTGTTTTGTAGGTCTTTAAAACTTTTTATGACTCAAATTTTATTGGATCATCCCTCCTTTCAACCTCGGGGGGCGGGGGGGGGGGGTCATCACCTTTAGTTAGATTAACAGATGTGTGCATAAATGTGCTTGATAGGGCAGGAAAGTCATTGTCTGAATGGGATTAGCCAAAGGTGGGCATTAGTTTTCCAGTGAAATCTGGAATGCATTTATGTGTCATTAAGTGTCCAAGGTTATCTTGTATGCTGTGGTTATCAGCCAGAAGTCTAGCTGTAAAAGACAGGTATAACCTACTGCATCAGTTCTCCAGTTGCAGCTAGCATGAACAGTTGCCTATCTCTCTCTTCATTTACCTCATCCCTGCTAGATGTGAATCTCCGTATGTACGGTTTTGGCCTTTTTATTTGCATATTTGTATTTGTTGCCAAAAGCTTCATAAAATATTACTAATAAAGGTTATCATGGGATATGACATTCCCGCCAAAGATGACCATTTACAGTATCAGCCTTGTTTTGGTGAAGGCCATAGTAGTAGTGCTTGATTCCCAAGTGGAAGCCGGAACTCATTGAATCTTTATTGATCATTGCAGGCTTGTGGCTTTTGTGAGGGTTCGTCAGCCTTTACTTGAGGGAGAATGCTCTGTAGTATATAGAATTTCTTGGGGGCACTGCGATGTCCACCAGAGAGAGACTAATGTGTTGGCTCCTTGAAAAGGAATTAAGAACATCCACACTTGGCCAGAGTAGTGTATACCCAATAGTTGGGGGAAAATAAGAGTTTAGCATCTCTGAGAAAAAGTGATCTGAAACATTTTAAGAACAGCAAAGAATATTTTTAAAATATTGAAGAAGCTGGATGGCCTTACACTTGAAATGTCAGACAATGCAGGAAGGCCTGAGATGCGTTTGAGAAAGTATTAACCAGTTTAAAGCAGACTAATAAAAGTTTAATTTGTAAGTGTGGGAACATCAGGGAAGTGGGTTAGGTATATGGGCATGTTAAGCTTAAAAGTGGCGATGCTATACCTTTGGCAAGGTGAGGCTAAAAGTAGAATCTGCCTTGGTATTAAGTGGTTAATGAGCCTCCCAGAAAGATTGCCTGCTTCGCTTCTGGAGAGGCAGTTCAGTTTTATCCCAGACTGACTACCTTATCTGGACTTGCAGACATACACAGGAAAGAGTAAGGCAAGCAGAATTCACAGTGCTGAAGCATATTTTATGTAAATTTATTTATTTATTTTTATTTTTTATTTATTTAAATTTGTTGACCGGGAGTGTCCTACTGGATGTAGGTCCATTTTCAGCGGAGACCCGGGAAGAAAAGCTCCACAGTAAAATAAACAGACAGTAGTTACATTGAATTACATAGCGATTAACAATTTAACATAGCAATTACTATACCGTAATTAAATACCGTATGTGCAATGCAAAGCAGTGGATCTTGTAGATGATGGGCAAACTGAGAAGTCTGATAGTGTCAGGATAGAGTATTGAAGAAGACTTTGCATGAGTATTGTACCAACAACTAGTGAGGTATAGTCACTTAAGGAATATGAAGTAGGAAGTTTAAGCATTTAGGATAATCTGCCTCTATATCCTGTTGGTTACTTGACAGGGGTTGAGATTTTTCTTTTCTCCCCCAGAAGTGGCCTTAGCTTTTTAAAAGCCTAAGGTGAGGCGAGCACTAAAGGTTGTTGATGGGGGTAGGAGTGTCCTCTGGTGATTGATTGCTACGATGCTGTGAGACCAGATGTCCCAGAATTGGAACAGAATTGCTACGAGTCAATTCTAAGACAAAAGATTACCTTTTTTGATTCCTATGAATACCAGTGTTCTGAAGATATTGGATGAGTTGCTTCAAATAAAATCTGAGTCAGTTTGCAACAGCTTTACATTTGCGCAAACTTGGCAGTTTATCAGATTTCCACTTGATAAATACATGCATTTGCCATACTTGATTACATCTGTAAGCTTCTATTACTACATGGCTATAATTGAGGATATAATGTCAGGGGTACTACAAGGAGTTATTAGGTGGATATACTCAAGTTTCTATTACTGTTTGAGTATATTGTACCCTGCTATTGTGTTGTCTTAAAAAGTTATTTTATATACTGATTGCATTTACCCTACAAGTCCAGCTTGTGGTAGAATTGTCCTAGGCTATCTCAATTAACTGGTTAACAAATAAAAAAAAAAAAATAATAATAATAAAGCTGTTCCTCACATTAACTGCAGAGGGAGAAGAAGGTCGGAGAGGATGTCTGGGACCTCGTGAATGAGGTTGTAGTTTGGACCCCATGAGACTAAGCAGCTGTTGAGTAGGAGCCTTCTATGTAATAGTGGGGGAAAGGGTACTAGTCTTTGTCTTTGGTCACCTGAATAAAGCATATGAAAAAATGATTGAAGTAAGAGTGTACAGTGGGAAGGGAGATTATTAGCTGTTGTTACTGTGAGTAACGAGGGAGTAAATGATGGGGGAAGGGAATGCAACCTGATCTGAATGTTTAGAAATGTGATGTGCTTATTGGTTGTTTGACTGACAGGGTTGCAGAGCTGTTGTAGTCAAAACCCTTCTGAATATTGAATTGCACAATGTTTCTAAAAGTATGGAAACATTACAGAACAGTTTATGGAACAATCAGAGCAAGTCTAGCAGACTAAGTATCTTATAATTGGAAAGGAAGGTAGAAGACAGATCAATGTGTTTTGTATCGTCACAGCAGGGAAGCTTCGATTAATGGAGAATAGTCAGAAATTTTGCTAAACTGTAATTTAGTACACAGGTTTTGATCTGTGTGCTACTAGTTGTAGACTCTGTAGGGGTCCTGAATTTAATTTCCAAAGTTTCCATTTGCCTACTGTGTGACTTTGGACAATTAAGTAGCTTCACTAGACATTGCTCCAGGATAGTGTCTGAAAAGAAAACTGTGTCTATTGCTACTTCACTTATGGCTGTAATGGAACTCTATAAATTGATGCTGCTCAAGGGCCCAACTGAGGATTAATCTTTCCCAGTTCATCATCGCCATCATCATCAACAACCCCTTCCATTTTCTATATGGGGTTGTGATGTTAACTGTCACCATCTAACTCATTTCAATGCCACTCCTGCCTTATGCCTGACTGTAGCAGATTTTCTCTCACGCAATCCATCCATCTCTTTGCTGGATGCCCTTGTTTTTTTTTGTCTTCTTCCTGTCTGTCCAAAATCCTCACCAGATTGTCTTCTGCTTTTCTCCACATGTGCTTAAACCACCATAATCTGTTCACTATGAACTTTTCTGCACTTGCTACTTTGGCTTTTGCTCTTATCTCCTCATGTCTTCATTTGTCCCACAGTGTGCATCCTACCACCCATCTCAGGCACTTCATTTACATTACCTCTAAGCTTCCTCATCTGCTCTGCTTTTACTGCCCAAGCTTGTATATCTTCCAGTAGTGCTGATCGCACCACTGTTTTGTACACCTTACTTTTCAGCTTCTTTCGCATTCTTCTGTAATACACTATACCTGACACTGTGCGCCACTTGGCTGCAGCCCGTCTGATTCTAGCTTTGGCCTCTTTATTCAGGCTTCCCTTGTCCTCAACCACCTCTCCCAGATACTTTAAGCTGTTAACCTGTTTCAGTATCTTTCCTTCTGTCTGATTTCCCAGCTTCTTCTGATTTCCCCAATTTGCTGCCATTGCCGCTGTCTTATCTGTACTCAGTTTCATCCCATGTGTGTTCAGTTTTGCATTCCATTCCCCTATCATTTGCTGAATCCCTCCCGACTGGAAACTAATATTGTGCCACACTGGGAGGAAGGTATCTACAACATGAAACCTATGTCAGACTCAAGAATGTCATGCCAGCTGCTCAGGTATGTCCACTGGCTGTTCTTAAGGAGACCCAATAAAGTAGCCAATGTCTGATGGTCTGCAAAAAAATGTCCATGCATAACTTGGTACAGGCCCTCTAACCATCCATTACCCCTTCTCCATTCTGAATCACTAAGCCTCCTGCACCTCGCTTCCCAGTGGGAAGGCAATGGCAAAGCCCCAAAGATCTGTAGGGGAATAATCTTACATAGGCTTTTTAGTACCCTGTGTGTTGCCCTAAGAGTCTAAATGATCATCCTTACTAATGGTAAATAATTGATAAATTGCAAAGACCTCCATGTTTGCACACCAGTGAAGAATACTCAGTTTCAGCTAGCCCTTTGGAATATGTGTGACATAGGAAGGTGCTGTTCTCCTTTTTGTATCCCATATATAACTAAGGATCAAGCAGAAGATTTTAGCCAAACACTTACTAGTCATCGTCGCCAACATCTATTTCAACATCACTGGAGGCTGGTATTTTTTATGGTGACTCGACATGATCCTGTTATATGTACAGTAGCAAGGGGGCCAAAACATCTTTGCCATAATCCAACCCACCAGCTGCAACCAAAGTAATTTCTGTTTATGAACTTAAGTAATTGTTTCTTCCATATACTTCAGAGATTAATTTCCTACTTAGTGGAGTAGTTACAGTGCATAGTTATCCCCTTGTATTTATGGCTTGGAAGTTCCCATTAAACTGCAAAGACCAAATCCCATACCTTAACTGAATGGGAATTAAGGTGGGCTTTCTTGGGTTGCACTGCAGCCCAGGTAATCCTTCAAAAAGTGACAGGAGCTCTGTTATCCTTAGCACTTGTACCTGAAGGTGTTTGTAAAATTGGTAGTCTGCAAACATTAGCACCCTCTAATGTATACTGAATATATTCCACTCTACCATATCATTAGATTACATTAAAATTCTACATAGGGATTCAGTTACCATTAAGAATAGGGAAGAGGACAGTAGGGTATCCCTGTGGTGTCTCTTTCAGTATAAAAGTTCTCAGGTAAAAGCCCATTAGTTAAGTCCTGATGCAGGATTTTTATATAAACTCTGAGCAGACATGACATGGACATCTGGGAATTTTCTAGTATTCATAACCGCTCATAGTCCAAGTAAGAGGGTTTGAATGCCTTTTCAAAATCCATCATCGTAGCCGTGTAAAGATTAGGTACTTGGGATAGTCCTTTCAAGTAAATGTTGCAAACTCAGATATGGTGCACACTACAGTAGTCCTTGATAAATCATGTACAAGTCCAGGAAGACACTCTTTCAAACTCTCAGTGAGAACTCTGGCATACTTGTTCAGATCTCCATTAATTAATTAAATTGGCCTTTAGTTTGCTGGGAAGGTTGGACCCATAGAAGGTTTTGGAAATGCTGTAATAGTAGATGACTTAAGGAAGGCTACCCCATCATCTTGAGAAATTCTGTACAGGTAGACCAGAGGTTTAGCTTATAAGTGAACAGTGCCCTGAATAACTCTATAGTTTACCCATTTGTGACAAGGATTTTGCTAGTAGATTTTTTTTTCATATTCTTAAACACCTCCTGCATAGATACCAGACATCCTAGGATGTCAACTTCCTCTTGCCATAAAGTTTCAAGTTTACCCTCTGCCAAGGACTCCCATTAACCTTCTACTTCTATTCCCCATCCCTCAACTTTCTGTCCCTATGTAGACATTAGCAAAACTCCTGAGGACTGCTTTGATCCCTATTTCATCCATAACCAGGTCCTTTTGCTGGGATGAAGAAACTCCAGGCATTATAGTCTTATACGTCCTTTCTTTAATCCTGTACCCTAACAATTTTTCAAGCTTATTCTGCAAGGCCCAGTATCTTAGAACAGCTCTGTGTAGATGCACATGAGACATTGCATTTACCAATTTGCTTAAGTATTCCATTTGTATTCATACTGCTGTAAAACCTTTGGCTTCTTAAACAATGTCTTCCTTCATAAATTAAATAACCTATCCACCTTATTTTTACATTGTGGATCTCTCTCTCTTTTCCTGTCTCTCTACTGTAGTAAAGCTTTAACTTTAGCTTGGGTGCATAAATTTTGAAAGTCCAACTTCAATTCCCCCCCCCCCCCCCCCAGTCGTGATGGAGAAACATACCAAGGATTCAGTTTAATAAACATTTAATGACACCATATCAAGTCTGTCTTGTTAAGAAGCAAGAGGGTCCATCCTCCACTGATGTTTCACAAAATGATCTTGTTGTTTGTAAAAGTCAAGGTCACTGCATGTCCAGTCTGTGGCTCAGATTCTATACTACAATCAAAGACCAAACTGCGACTTTCTTAGACACCAGCCAGTATTCCAGTCTGATAGCAGAAGTGCCAGCAGGAGTAATAAAAGTGAATTCTAATTTCCAGACTAGCAGATGCCAGATGTGTGCTAAGCCTATCTCTTGCAGTGCACGATTCAACATTTTTTGAGACTTTGAGTGCTTATCTGCATTCCGAATTTTCATGTCCCTGGCGGAGTCCAGCACAGTGTTAAAGTCCCCTGCTGCCAGTACAGGCATGCTGTGGATCTACTTTTCTCTACCACACTCAAGAATTCCATGAAAAGAGCAGGCGATCTTTACTGTATCCATAAACATTCCCCACTTCATAGGTTCATAGGTTCATACTAGGCTATCTGCCCTAGGGCATGTATAAGCCTAGCCAGAGTGTGTGTGGCTTTCACCACCCCTTAGGATGAGAATACTATACCCATTAGTTTGCTGTGCCTCTGTCCAGCAGTGATACAGAGATGATTCCCAGGGTAAACCTACGATCTCCCATCCACTCGTCAAGATTTCTCTTGAACAGAGTCAGTGAGGGGCTCTGCCTCACATGGACTGGGATTCTGTTCCATAGTGTAGGGAGTCTCTGGGTGATGAATCTGTCCCTCCAGCACGTCCTATTTATATCCGTGTTGAGGTTTAAGTCTCTTGCTCTCGTGGCTCTGGTGGATTTGGATTTTTTGAGGTGGAGCATGTTCCATTAATTCCGGGTTGGACATGGCCTTGTATGTCAGGCACAGATCACCCCTGAGCAGACGGTATGCGACTGAATAGAGCTGGAGTTTCTTCAGTCGGGCATCGTATGACATACGTTTGAGCCCCTTTATCCTTTTGGTGAGGAACTTTTGGGGTCTTTCCAACTGCTGCAGGTGTCGGGTAAGGTACATTCCGAATGGGGCGTTGTACTCAATCATTGGTCTGATAAGTGAAGAGTACAGGGGTACAATGACCTCTCCTGATCTGGATGTGAATCCCTTCATGATCAGGTGGGCAATGTAGAAGGTCTTCCTAACCGCTTTGGCAATGTGAGTGTCAAAAGAGAGGTTACTGTCAACTTGGGTCCCCAGGTCCCTGATAACTTCTTCCGTGTTTAATGGATTACCACCTATGTGGTAATTAGGGGTTACCTTGTTTTTCCCAAAGGGTATGACTATACATTTTTGGCATTTAGCTTAAGGCCATGGCTCTGGCACCAGTTATCCATTTCTATGAGACCTTTCTGGAGGATGTCTGTGTCTGATGGAGTGTCAATTATGGTGCCCAGTTTGCAGTCATCT
Source organism: Protopterus annectens (assembly GCF_019279795.1). Classification (NCBI taxonomy): domain Eukaryota; kingdom Metazoa; phylum Chordata; order Ceratodontiformes; family Protopteridae; genus Protopterus; species Protopterus annectens. The sequence continues at coordinate 52,296,420 of NC_056744.1, read as the reverse complement.
GCAAATTTTGTCAGCCACAATCCCCCTAGGTTTGCCTGCACTTCAGAAAAATAAATGCCGAACAAGAGGGGGCCCAGGACTGAGCCCTGTGGGACACCGCTCGTGACCGGCTTAGAGTCTGACATGGCACCAGCAACTCTAACCCTGTGTGTTCTGTCCTTGAGCCAGTTTGCAACCCATCTTGTGACATATGGGTTTACATCTAAGCTGGTGAGCTTTTCTATGATGCCCGAGTGGGGTATTGTGTCGAATGCTTTTGCTAGGTCAAGGTAGGCTGTGTGAACTGCCTTACCCTCATCAGTGGCCTTAGTGACTGTTTTGAAAAAGTCGACCAAGTTCAAGAGGCAGGATCTGCCCTTGACAAAGCCAAATTGGGTAGGATCCAGTGTCTGTAGGTCCCCAATGTCTTTATTTATGAGTTCCATTATGATCCTCTCCATAGCTTTGCAGACAAGGCTCGTCAAGCTTATGGGGCGGTAATTTCCAGGGTCCGTAGAAGCACCGCCTTTGTGGAGTGGGACCACAGTTGCCGTACGCCATTCTTTGGGTACGTATCCTGTAGTAAGGCTAAGATTAAACAGCAGCCTTATGTGTGGGTATAGTTCCTCATTGAGTTCGTGTAGCACACAGCCGGGGACATCGTCCGGTCCCATTGATGCTGTGTTTTTTGCTTTAGAGAGAGCAGCTCTCACCTGGGCATCTGAGATGTTTGGGAGGCTAGACTCTGGTGGGATAGATATTTCTCCTTTTGGGGAGGGAGGGGAGAAATTTGCACTGAACCTGTCTGCCAGTATGTTGGCAATGTCTGTGGGTTCAGTGATTTTTTTATCATTTTGGACTAATTCTGAGCATATCTGGGAGTTTCCACCCAGGTTTCTAACATAGCTAAAGAAGGCTTTATGATTGTCTTTTGTGTCATTAGCGATTTTTCTCTCAAAGTTGGCCTTGGATGATTTTATGAGTGATCGTAGTTTTTGCTAGTATTGATCAGAGATGCCTTCCCATTTAGGGATTTTGCTCTGTCATGTAGTAGCTTTCTCCTCTTGTTGTAGAGTTTGTTTATGGCTGGAGTCCACCAGACCGGCGCCTGCCTTTGGTGGAAAAGGTCTTGATTTTATTAGGGATTGCTTGATCCATACATTCCTGGAGGTGCTCGTAGAAGGCATTTGTAAGGGTTTCAGCAGCGTGGGTTGTGGTTTCCACTGGCTCGGGGCCTTGAAGGATACCACTCCAGTCTTAAGAAGTGTGAAGTTTGCTTTTGAGAAGTTCTTCACTGTGGTCTTTTGCTGGGGCGGGGCGGGATGTGGATCTCCAGTGAGATTAATTTATGGTCTGATCTCACCAATGAGGGATATACTTCGGTGTGGAGCATTTTGTCCCCATGTTTGTGATGATCAGGTCTAGTATATTTTCTCCTCTTGTGGGAATGGTGACTAGTTGTTCCATAGCATTTGAGTTTATGAACTCAAGGAACCTTTGGGCTAGGGTGTTGGGGCTTGAGTAATGTTCCCAGTCTATGTTTGGGTAGTTGAAGTCACCCAATATGATGGTGTTTGGAGAGACATTTATACTCTCCAGTGTCTTCAGGAAGGCTGTGTGGGTTTCCTGAGTTTGAGAAGGTGGTCTGTAGCATGTTACAAACTGTAGGGCAGTTTTACCTATGGTTAATTGCACCTGGATGGTCTCCGATGCTTCGTGCGTTGCCACTAACCTGGAGGTGTGGGTATCCTTTATGAATATGGATACTCCCCCTCCTTTTGTAGTTCGGTCCAGATTTTGGGGCGGGAACGCATGATATGAGGTATAACCTGATAGTGCTGGGGTGCTCTCAGGAGCCTTGAACCAGGTTTCAGTCACAGCACAAACATCGATGTTCTCCATACTGAGGAGGGCTTCGAGGCTGCATCTTGAGGTTTAGACTTCTGGCATTGAGCAGTATTACCCTTAGTTTTCTCCATTTTTGTTTTCTAGGGCGGTAGGTTTATCATTTGAGCCTTGCCTAAAAAGGCACTATGGGGTGGCAAGAGCCTTTGCCAATATCCGGAAGCCCAGGGTGACAGGTGCAAGCCGTCCCTTGCGAGCAGCGTGGCTTGTCAAGCATGTCATCCCAGGCAGACAGACATTGGATCCCCTTAGAATGACACCAGTAATTAAGCCAATTATTAAAGCTGATCATTTTGTCTCTGTATTGTGGCATCATTCTTGGTGAGGGTAGGATACTGCTCAGGGTCAGGGTCATACCGGCCTGGGCTACATAATCTGAGAGCTCCTCTATGTCTCTTTTCATGTAGTCCAGGGAGGTGCGTCTCAGGTCGTTCACACCGGCATGGACAATGACTGAGTCATACTTGTACTTGCTGTGGAGTGACCTGAGTGCTTGTGTTATGTGGCGGATTCTAGCGCCTGACAGGCAGCTAACTGTGATCTTTTCCTTGTTCAGTCTGGTGAGTGGGACGTCAGTGTGTCTGACTATGGAGTCACCTATAACAAGTGTGTCTGGCATTGTGTTTGGCCTTAAGGGCTGTGACTGTTTAGCACACTGACTTTGAGAACTATGTGTTGCATGTCTTATGTCTTGAGGTGGCAGTTAAAAGGGAACAGTCTAGGGTCTTAAAGGGAACAGTCTATGGTCTTAAATTTACCAATAGCCACCTCCCCTCCTTATCTGTTGATTCAGTATTTTTTCAAGAACTTGCGACTTTTTACAATACTAAGTTGATTGGAAAGGTTGAAGGTTATGTTTGGAACAGGTATTTGATGTATAACCCTGTACTACTGGGACAGAGTAGTAGATTTTAGTACACACACTTTCATTTTAAACTTTAGCAGTGATTTGTTAGTGGTTTACAATACTGTCAAATCTAATTGGTCTAAGGCTTTTAATACGTCTTAGATTCCATTCTTGGAACTGAACCTCATTTTATTTTTAGAAAAGATGCGAACATTAGAGATGTTTTGGAAAGGTCACCCTGCAACAGTACCTTCTTTTGGAAGGATGCCCAGATGTGGGAGATGTCATCAGTGTCTGTATATTCTAGAGGTCATCAGTGTCTGTATATTCTAGAGGTCTCTAACACTTTAGTAGCCAGTTAGGATAAGGTGTTGTATTGTTCAGGTAAATACAATTGTAACACAAAGGCAGTCATTTATCTTGCTTAGTGTGTGTCCTGTGATGCTGTCTGTATAGGTAAAGTGGAACAGGCACTCAGAAGCAGAATTTATGAACACTGCCTTGATATTAAAAACAATGTGAGAAATGCTTTATTTAAACCCTCTTGCACTTATAAACATTTTAGGAAATTTATATTTTTTGTTCTAGCAAAAATTGACTGTGGAGGAAGATTGAGTCCTTGAAACAATAATTAGAAGTGACCTGAAGTAGTTTGGCAGCTGAAACTTAATTCTTCCAAGAGTCCAGGACTAAATGAGCCTATTTTTAGGGTTTATGTCATATTGACTTTTTGGAAACTCGGAACTTCATATGGTCAGGAACCAGACTTTCAGCTTTCTGAAAACAAATGAAATAACAAAAATCTGTGTTTTGCAGGGGGCAAGTCTCCCTGCACACACCATATATAGCGATTCTGAGACTGTAGTGCATGCCACCTATTTCATTTGACTTGAATTACAAGGATGTTTAAAATACTAAGGAAGATGATTGGGCCTGCCATGGACTCCTTGCTTTATGAAAGGCCATTCAGTTTGTCATCATGCACGATGACGAGTCCTAATAAACGTCTTAACTTTATACCCCTTCACAATAAATGACTGGTCTTGTTTAGCCTTCTGTAGAAGCACATTTTTGTTATCACAGTTAAGACAACAGAAAATTCTGTGGTGTGGAAGAGCCCCCTGCAGGCCCTGGTTGTTTGAGAGGTCTGTGGGCATGCTCAGTAATGGACTTGAGGTGAATGAATATTAATTGCAATAGACAATTGTTCCATAAAAAAATGCACACCACCAGCCATTTCCACTTTTTCTGTCAAACCAGATAATCTCAAATTCTTCGACAGCATCCTGTTTTCTAGCTGCTGCTGCTGCTGTTTGTTTTGCAGCAATAGTATCTGTGCTGAATGTACATTAACCTTGGCCATGCATTCACACATTTTGACCTCCTTGGACATTTGCAGTCAACTCCAAAAAAGCAGTTTTGTGAGGTAGTCTTCATTAACTAGTTGATGCTTTACTGCCTTGCTTTTAATTGCTGTTGTCTCCTCAGCATTAGCAACAAGGTATGTAAGCTTGTCCAGCTTATCCTTGAGCCCAGCAAAATACACGTCACCTTGCTGCCTGTTCACATTTGCTGCTTTGGACATGCCTTTTGAGGAGGAAGAAGAAAGGAGAAAAAAACTCCTCTTGTGCACTGACAAATGCCATTCTAAAAGCTGATATAGTCTGTAATGCACTTGGGTTTTACTAAGCACACTTCAGCCAGAAAACCTATTGGAAAACTGACCACACTAGTTTTAATATCAGTTCCACACAGGGTATGTGAGCAAGACACTGCAAACACTTACTTCATTAGGGGCTAGATCTGCCCCTTAAGCAGTCTTCTAATATGAATGGAATTACTTCATTTTATTTTAGTTTACATTTGTTGACCGGGCCAGTCTAATTGGCTATATGTCCATTTTCAATAGAGGCCCGAGGAGAAAATCTCCGAGAGAAACAGTTAATACAAAATGCAGAAAGATACCTAAACAATCACAATACTATTAGATAATTATACAATCATGTACGATTGATTTTAAGCCGCAGTAAGCAAAATAGGGTAACACTATGATGTTAGATAACTACACATTCAAAAACAATTTGATAACTATACATTCATGTACAACTTGTTATTTCAGCAGCAATAAGGATATGGTAACATTCCGAAGATTATTGTTTCAGTCATTTGGTGCAGCATTTATCATAGATAAGTATAAGCATTAGTTAGTTATTATGTTGTGTAAGAACATTGACACAGTAATGAAGGGTATGAAGAGAGCAAAGTATTTAGAATTTTAGAAGAGAGAGCCATAGGAAGGTAGTAGAAGAATTGGTGCCGAAAAAGCTTAAGGGAAGGGAAGATAGTATCAGTCAGGCTTGGTGCATGGGCAAAGCCATTTGGATTTTAAGAACATTTTTAATTTGGTCCTGAAAAGGTGGGTGGATGTGATTGAAGTTTGTTCAGTTGGGAGTTTGTTCCATGTTTTACCAACAGAGTTAGAAAACAGACAGTCCCCCGATTTGTTTTTAGATTTTAAGGTGGCTACTTGTAATCTATTAGCGGAACGAAGGGTTGGAAGGCTTTGATAAGGATTGAGGAGGTTACTGAGTATAGGGCTATTAGTGGGATGGTGTAAGATTTTGTGGATAAAGGTGAGTTGCTGGTAGAGTAGTTGATTTTGTATTTCCAGCCATCCTAGTAGTTTCAGATTTTGACCGTGGTGGGTTCTGAATGGGGTACCTGTGGCAAATCTGGCTATGTTGTTGTAAGAAGTAGCCAGTTTATTTAAATTGCTTTTGGTTAAGTTTGTATATATGGGAGAGGCATAAAGGAGGATTGACATCAGGTGAGTTTGAGCAATAGTAATCTTGACAGAGGCTGTGAGAAATGGTTTGATTTTATACAGGAAACCAAGTTTTCTATTTACAGATTTAATAGTTAGGTTAATGTGTGTGTCAATTTGAGGTTATTATCTATAGTTACACCTAGGAGTTTAGTGGAAGTGTCTGGAGTGATGAGTGTACCATTATTAGAGGTAAGTAAGAGATTGAGTGGAGGGGTCTTATGTGTAGGTGTAAACACTAGTAGTTTTGTTTTTTTTTGGGTTCAAGAGGAGACACCGTTGGTGGAACCATATTTCCACTAAGGTGAATACAGTTTGTGTCCTGTTTAGAGTTCAGTTGGAGAGGAAGCATGACAGATTAGAGTTGAATCGTCAGCATATTGGATGCAGGTGGTTTGGGGAAGGGAGGTTTTTAGATCATTAATGAAAATGCTAAAGAGGAGTGGACCCAAAATAGATCCTTGTGGGACTCCCAAGAGTGATTGGGAGCTGGGAGGATAAGTTGTTCTCCCAGCACACTGCTTGTTGTCTATTTTCAAGGTATGAATGAAACCATTTAACTGCTCAAGTATCAAATGAAAGAGATTTGATAGCAATTGGTGGTTCACCATATCAAAGGCCTTGGAGAGGTCAGTAAAGAGGGCTGAAAAGAGCAGCTTATTAATTCTATTTTTATTAAAAAATAAAATAAATAAAATAAATTACTTAATCTGAGAGGTCTAAATGCCATTTGTGATGTTTCTTTAGGTGAAATGGGTTGGACATGCTTTTAAGATTTTGCAAATTTCAAGAGAATTTATTGTCAGGCTGACCTCCTACACATACCACAACATCAGAAATAACCTCATTTTTGGTATGTAATCAATATACTGGAATATTTCCATGACATGGTCTACTCCAGAAATTGACCACTGTCTTAAATACCCAACCTCTGTTAATTAACTGGTTCACCTAAACTACTCCCAGCTTGTCTGTGGCTTTGCATTGTTAGTGCCATTCATGAGTGCTTACAGATGTGGATTTGCTTCTTTTTACAGAGAAAGAATGACATCTTTTTTAATTGACTGTATGTCTTGATCTTCTTTCCACTCATTCCTTGCTGTTTATAGTCTCCCACATTTTAGTGGGTAATTTTAATTCATATGTCACATCATTTATCATTCAATCTTTATCTGTAATGTTTGGTACCACATTAGTGTACATATATTCTGTTTCTGTGTAATTTTGCGGCAGTCCATCACCATTGCAAGTCAACGTCTAGCATTCAGATGTGCTTGCTTGTCTCTGCTTGTACAAGCTATTAAATTCTTATTATACTGCACTACTTTGTAAAATTCATGTATGTGTTTCATTATTTTGTTCTGCATACTTATGGCCATGCCTGAAATTCATTGCATAGCATTTAAGTTCATTCTGTCCCACTAATTTAAAAAAATCCTTCAAGTTTTCTATAGTGTGAACAACTTAGCTTTTCTTGTATCTGGACTGCATACAAAATAATTGAAACCAAGACACCTCCATTGATGAGGATTACATTACAGCAAATAGATCATGGTATGTAAGTGATACAGTAGTTGTATTGGTATGTGCTTTTGTTGGCTTTCTGTATATAACTAATCTAGTTGGATTGTATTCAAGTAGTAAACTAGTTGGGTTATAATCAATAAACTGCCTTTATTTTTAGAAACAAAGACTTGCAAGAAGTAACACTTGAGAAGAATGGAGAGATCATTTTGCAGTTTGCATCAGCCTACGGATTCAGAAACATTCAAAATATGGTTCAGAAGTTAAAAAAAGGAAAGTTTTCTTATCACTATGTTGAAATTCTTGCCTGTCCTGGAGGTAGGGTCTATAGCAATCATGTATCTTTGGTTTGTCTCATTTAAATCAATGAAGCTGTCATCCTCATGTTGCACGGTTTAGTTGTTTGCATTTTATAACTGATATTTCATGAAGAAGGGCTATTTTTTTTTAATGAATTAAGGAGGCATCACAACTTTCCTTCCAGTATTGTAGTATATGATCTTACAGTTTGAAAAGGTCAGTATCCTTTGGTACAGCTGCCAGCACTGTTTATTCACAGCAGTCTGTTCTCTAGTTTCATTTCTTGGCTTGGGAATGTTTTGCACAAAAAACAAATGATTGTAGCAAACTGGTGAAAATAAAAACTAAAAACCACAAATTCACCAGTAGGACTAGTAGACACAAGTTTATTTTTCAGGTTAAGTGCTTTCATCAAAGTAAAATTGACTTCCTCAGAACAATATACAAACAGTCATGTGGATTTAAATATATTACACTGTCACAGGATAGTTGAGGGATCTCACCAGTCAAACAAAAGATCTCTTGAATAAATTAATATCTTAAACGCATATACTGTAAACACTAAAAATACAATAAAATACATTTCTGTAAAGAAATTATATAAAATTAAACCCTTTCCACTCTTTCTTTTAAAGCAGGCAAGATAGATATAAAATCATTTAATCCTGGACACAGATTAGCTGCCAAACGAAGCTGCCACATCAGTTCCCTCTTTTTTAAAGTGTTTTTCCAGTTGCCACCACTGGGATTTATTTCAATGGTATCTAATATCCCAAATTTAAATCCAGAGAAATGAACACATATTTTACTATGCCTAAATAAGGCATTGGTTTCTTTTGAATTCTTAATGTCATATAAGTGTTCATATATCCTGGACCTGAGAGCCCTCTCAGTTTTCCAGACATAAAACCCCGGGCAGGAATTACACTTTGCCAGGTAAACTATTTTGCTAGTCTGACAGTTACTTTTTTTAAAAAACACTGTGTCCTGGTTGATATCAAGTTTCAAACTAGCAGCCGATAGTATATATCTACACTGTGTACAACAACCATAGGCTTTGGCGAATTCATTCATTTTTTCACTACTGTTGTTCAATGTTCTGCACAAAGTCTGCTTGTCTTCTTATATCAATGTAGAGTTTTGCCAGGTGTCTTAAGTGACTTCCCACTTCCCAAAATGTGAAGAAAGTGACATTCCTCAGAAATGCCCTTATTTATGCATGCTGTGTGAAAGCGACTGATTATACATCCTGCAATGTCCAAACACCGTAGTTAACCTCTGTCTTGTGCCCAGTGAGTGCTGGGACAGGCATCAGCTCCACTGCAGTACTAAACTGGTTTAAGCAGCTGATCAAGAATGGCTGAATTATATGATGCTTGCCTGACATCACACAGTTTCTTTTCTTTTGACTAGGAATCATTTGTGTGGTTTTATTTTTATCTTTATATTTAGATCTGATGTTATCCAAGTCGTCATTCATCACTATAGGGTCTAGGATCCAATATTGGATCTGAGCCAGCAACATACTACAGACTGATCCAAGGCTCTAGCTTCTCCCTCTCCCATGATGCCCTGCCGCCCTCTGACCCCCAGATCACATTTGCCATGTATCGTGTGCATACGCATTTCCATTGGCTGTAGCTAGTTAAGTGCTTATTTCTTACTTCAGGTAGTTTTCTAGTGTGGTTTTTAGTATAGTTGGTGTTGTTTGTTGTGGTTTATTACCTCCCTTCCCTAAGCTAAGGTTTTTTTTTGTGCAACTTACTGTGTGTCGGGTTTTTAGTGCCCTTTTTCTAGTAGCCGTTAGGGCAGTCTTGGTGTAGTTAGTGCTTTTAGTAATTTAGTTTAATCTAGTTAATCTTAGATATTAAATTATGGCTGACAAACCATCTGGTTTTTAAAAAAATGCTTCTGTTGCGGTCGGAAATGCCTCATTCTGACATGCACGAGGAGTGTGTGTATGGCTTGAGCACTCCGCACCTGGAGGTTGAATGCTACCTTTGTGCTGTGTTTAATCCCAGGTCCTCGGCATAGTGCCGCAGCAAACATTTGCTAAAGGGTCTGGCCCAGGGGGGGACCATTTGTTCCCCCCTCGAAAGCTTCCTCTTCCAGTATGAAGATGAAGAACCCTTCTCTCCAGCCAGCTACCTCTAAGAAACTATGGCTGTTGGATCCTAAGTCTCTGGATCCAATTGCAGCCCAGTCCATCTCAGAGCTGAGAGCTGCAGAGTTGTCTCTTGGATCCAGGGCCTGTCTGGATCCGTGGCCCTGTGATCTGACCAAGATCAGGCAGGCCTCACATCCGACCAGTTTGTCAGATCCGTCCGCTTTGTCGGTTAGGCCTTTGAATACGCAGGGTCATCGGATCAGATTATAGTCTTGCAGGAGGTTGTTGTCCCTTCTGCCTCCAAACAGAGGACTCATTTGGCTCCGAGACATCGGAGCCATTCCCCATAATATCACAGTAGGTCAGGGAGATCTCCTACCAAGTCTACCCACTCCTCTTCCTTCTCCAGATCTCTGAGGTGTCTCTTGCACTCAGACAGGGTCAGGATGATGATGAGCTTTCGCAAGGCCCAAATAGTTAGGACTCCTTGCTTCCCCTGCCCATCCAGCCAGGGGAGCCTCAGTCCTCACGGTTTCTTGTTCTCCTCATCCAACCCCAGTGGCTTTGAATTCTAGGGACCAGGATGTCTGCAGTCAGATTACGACGAGGCCGAGTATCCTCCCTTTCTCGACCTCATCGGGGTCCCTGGCTTATTCTGATGTTCATTGTGTTTTACTGTTGCAGTCATGACTGTAGGGTTCTCCCCTGCCGGCAGGCAGTCCTCGGTCGGCCAGAGTCCCAAAGTCTGGGTCCGGCGTCAGCTATTCAGCCATGCTCCCTGACGTCAGAGTGCCAGGAGTACAAAGCTGACAGCCGACGCCATGTTCTCCAGTCTTTCTTGCCGTGCGGTGATAGCAGTTCGCAAGTGCCGGTCGGCTGACTCCTGACAATTTTTTCTAAACAAACTTCAGTCCGAAGACTTTCTTCTCCTACTCAAAGCTAAGTACCCCGTTGAAACTTTTCTTGCTCCAGTCCGATGTCAGAAAAAGTTAATAATTGTATTTCATGTGGGAAGCAAATACCTCATAAGGATTTTCATTCTTACTGTATTCCTTGCTTAGGCCCTGACCACAGCGTAGCTAGTTGTCGGTTTTGTGCTAGATTCAATCAACGTACAATTAAACGAAGGTACGATTTTGCATTTCATTACTTTGGTAGGCGTTTTAATTACAAAATGTCGTCGCATACGGTTCCGGCTACCGGAGTTCACAAACGACGCAAGGACAAAGACGGGCCTCCGAGGTCCAAATCAGACGATATCGTACAAGCAGAGCCAGCTTCAGGTTCGGCCGTTGTCAGTGAGGCGCTTTTGCAGCCCCTGTCGTCGGCCATTTTGGAACCGATGGCCGAAACGGACTCCCACGAGGAGCCAACTAGGCCTTTGAATATTTCTGTTGCAGGACCTTCGGACAATGCTCCTTCGGATGGGTCCGGAGCCGCTGTGCAGGTACCGGCTTCCGAAGGGGTTTTCAGGCCAACTCAGCTTCTAATAAAGGCAAAGCCAAAGGCAAAGACTCCTTCCAAATCAAAGACTGCAGCCCAGGCCTCTTCTGATCCGGCTCCCAATCTCAGAAACAGTTACTTAAGATGGCGGAGGACTTACTTACTATGATTAGGGGTTCACCTCCCCCTCCAGATAAAAGGCCAAGGCAGGAAGTTTATTATGACTCCTCTGATCAGGCTTCTGTTTCTTCAGTTTCTTCTTCTGACCAGGAATATTCTTTCCCTTCTTATGAGGATTCTGATGCTGAGGAATCCATTCCTTCAGCTTCTCCCCCTGAGAATTTCTCTTTTGGGGAAACTTTGCATGAAATGAGGGAACATTTCCACTGGGAAGGACAGGAGTATTCGGAATCTAAGAAAAGACTAAGGGATTTTCTTCTTCTTCCACAACATAGACCCCTGGCTATTCCTCCTATTTTGGATATTGTGGATGATGCTTTTTTGGAGGCTAACTTAACTCCTGACTCTTTTTCCTCCAGCTCCTGTTAAGCCAGACAGATATTATAGGGTTCCTGATTCCCACCAGTTTTTATACAAGAACCCTACTGCTGACCCTGAAACCATTTCTCAGGGTCCTAAGGATGTTAAGGCCGCTTCTGCTAAAAACCCCATTCCCACTGAGAAGGATTCCAGATCTTTAGAAAGATGGGGCAAAAAAGTGTACACTTCTGCTACTTTATCTGTTAGGGCTTTAAACTGTCAGTTTCATATGCTGAAATACCAGCAATTTCTCCTGTCTGTTTTAAAACAAAAGCTAACTTCCATTTCTGCCTGTGCAGATGATAAGGAATTACATGACTTAATGCATGCCACTGAACAAGTTGGGAAGCATGGTTTACACTGTGGATTTGATGCCTTGGAGGCTTCTTGTAGGGCTGCTGCCTCTGGCACAGTAATTAGAAGGCATGCATGGTTAAAGGAACAAAATTTGCCAGATCAAGTAAAAGCTAAATTATTGGATGCTCCTGTTCAGCATAATGTTTTGTTTGGATCTAAAGCTGAAGAGGTGATTAAAAAGATGGAGGACAAGGCAAAATCCATGCAAGCAGTTAAAGATTTCTTACAAGTACAGCCACCAAGATTTAGTAGGAATTGGCCTACAAAAAATTGGTCCTTTCCCAATTCAGACAGGCCTCAGAGGGGTAGATACAGACTCGAACATCTACATTTATGGTAAGTGTACACAACTGTACTTTCCCCCCACCCTTGGAGCAGGATGAGCCCGGTACCTGTGTGATAGACGCTGGCTCCATGCAGGGGGTGGGGATCTGGTACTGTCTTCTTGAACTGTTCCCTTTCCCTCGGCACTTCGGCCTTTGATAGTTCAGGGCTAGTGTCATCTGGGGGTTGTGGTGATGTTTATGAACCCATTCCTCCTCTACAGGGGACCTTTCCTTTGGACGTGAGGGATGGGCCCGCTTCCAGCCCCTCTGCTTTCCAGTTGGTAGAGAGGACCTTCTGCATGTCTGGAATTTCCTCTGCCGCTCCTCCTGGTCCCTCCCAGCCTCTCCCTGTCAGCTGGTGAGGCCTCCCATCCTGTCCAGAGTCAGCAGAGTCAGCCCTTCCGATCAAGCCTTCAGGAGGTTTCCTCCCCTCTGGGAGTCCCTGTCTCTTCCGAGTCCTCCCTGGAGCCCCCTGCGGATGACGCTCATCGTAAGAGAAAGTGCAAGAGGGGGCACTTGGACTCCCCCGTGGAGTCCCTCTCTGAGGATGCAGACCTCAAGGAAGGAGATGGGACTCCCAGATCTCCATCCGGTGATTGAAACAAAAGGGTAGATGGTCTTCCCAACCCCTGTCTACAGAGTAGTCCGTATTTCTGAAGGCTTTTGGGATGGGACAGTCTACCCTCCTGGGTGTCCTCTTCTGCTGATGAGTTGGTAGGTATCGCTAGCAGAGCCTGGAAGGAACCAGACACTGTGGAGCCTCTTCCTGAAAGGGCTGACATGTTTTAGTCCTCCTGCAGACCATTCCTTCTGGAGCAAGTCCCAGTCAATGCCATAGTGGTTGCCGCCGCCACTAAAAAGGAGCTAGCAGAGCTTCAGGGAGTCCCAGGTGATAGACTATTTTGGGAAGCATAAGTACGCCTCAGCTGCCTTTGGACTGACAGAGACAAATTATTTGGCACATTTTATCCACCTCCAAAGGGATTTGGTCCAACAGCTTTCCACTTAACTTGCAGAGCTATTGCTGGTGGAAGACCTCAAGAAGGTGTCTTCCAAGCTATCCACTTTGACTTCCCAAGCAAATTCCTCAGTGTGGTTAGTTTCTGTCGCTCATTCGTCTTTTTTTCAAATAAGAAGGGTTGAGGTTTCATTCAGATGCTTTACTATATATAAACACAGGATGGATAGCAGCTTCTATAAATACGAACAAACTAACTAACAAACAGAGCTTACTTACATACATGTTCACATTTCAACAGCTAACTACAAAATGGCAGTCAGGATCGCACGTGCTCAGTAGTTATACTCTAGTGCAAGCCCTTGGATAGCTTCTTGAACGTATGTACACATGCATATTGATCTACATCCTCTCTCTTAAAGATTGCTCTTCATGCAAAAGGATATCGGAGGCAAGCATGCATTACTATGTACATTAGAAACAAAATAGTGTTCTTCTCCTTACCAGAAAAATAGGGTTTAGCCTCAGTACATCACATCACCTGTACCTGTGTAAAAATATTGTTAACCCTTTTCGGGTTATAACCTCTACTAATAAACCAGGTCTGTAAATCCATTAATTCATGCCTGAAAACTCCCTCATCCACACTCAGTCCTGAAGTTCTCATCCCTTGTCCCTTCACAACATTAAAAATATAGGAGGGATGCGTACTTCTATGTAGCAAGTTGTTCCTACTACATTTCTTTCTGTGTACCATTGTGCTAACAACACCTGTATGTTTTATCAGCTTTATATCCAAAAAATCAATTTCTTCATAAGAGAAATTCATGGTGAATTTAAGAAAGGTGGTGGTATTATTGAAATACTCATAAAATGACCTCAATCCATCCAAAGTTCCCTCCCACACAATAAACAAGTCATCAACAAACAGTCGATAAAAGCATATACACTTATTATGCAGACCTTTCATTATCATCACCAAGATAAAACAGTAATAGCCGAGCTATGTATAATAAATCCAAAACTGCTGTAAAAAACGACCAAATTTTATTTACAAACAGTTCAGTAAGCGCTGTCGTCTCTGAAATAACGAGACTTCTTCAGACTCTTTCATTATCTCTTCTTCCTCCCAAGCTGCCGTAACTATATTGGGGTAGCTATTCGCATATGAAGTATCCATAGCTACGCCATCCTTCTGTAAATAAATCTTGTGTTGAAAAATATATTATTCTCCAATACCACCTCCATCAATAAACATAACAAGTCAATGAACGTGTGTTCAAATTCACTATGTCCTAACAAATACTGTTGCAGTAATAACACCCCTCTCTCACTGGGTATATTTGTGAACAGGGATTGTACATCTAAGGTGACAAAGATTAAGTTCCCCACTTCAAATTTGTCTCTTAAAAACATATACAGATCTTCCATAAATTGTTTTGAATACCTTAGAACTATTTGATTCTCATCTAGCAATGGTCTAAGATGTTTCTCTAAAAATATAGAGATAGATTTTGTGCACCAATCACGCCTGCAGGCAGTAGGTCTCATTGGGAGGTTCTTTGGATCCTTGTGTATTTTCAGTAACCCATGTGTTATTGGTATTAATGGGTCACCAATCTTGATTTATTCAAATATAGAATATTCAGTAAGATGTACGTTTTGTCGATGATTTGCTTTTTGCATGTAAAGGTGATGAGGAACGTTTGGAGGAGGCTGTGAGACATTTCAGTAGTAGCAGTTCATTCCTAAAATTTTCTATGACATGCTCACAGCAAATGATAGACTGTCTTGATGTGAACATTAGAAAGGTGGGTGATGGCATCAGTACTAGCATGCACAGGAAGGAATGCTATAGACCCTCCTATTTACACAGGGACAGTATGCACCCTAACCATATCTTTGGCAATATTGTCACTGGACAGGCACTGAGGGTATCAAGATTAACAAGTGAAGATCATAATTTAGACAGGAGATTATGTGAACTTAAACTTGAATTTACTTCTAGGGGATATAATGAAATAGAACTGGAAAGCAGCCTGTTACAAGGTTTGCAATGAGAGGGAAGGGAGGGGTAGACCCTACTATGCTGAGAACAACTTTAAAACAATGACACATATGGACAATCACATATGTCCACCCATTGTGCTTCCATTTGCAAAAGGAATAGATGATGTCAAGAATATCATTAAAGGTAATTGGCACATTTTGGAGACAGATACTAGGTTTTCAGAATTTTTAGATAGGGGTCCTAAATTTGTATATAGTAACATGAGGAATTTGAAAGATTGTGCTCTCAGAGAGTAAGGATACAACTTCCCATGAACATTGATGGTACATCCAAGTGTAACAACTGTAATTATTGTCAATATATTGACGAGTCGAGATTTTTCAGGCATCCTGAAACATATCACTTATGGAGCATTAAGGTTAATGCTAATTGTACTAGAAATGTTGTTGTTATTTAGCCCACTGCTGCAGGTGTTTAAGTTTTATGTGAGGAAAACCAATAGGAGCCTTAAAGACAGAATCAGGGATCACCTTTACTGTATTCGTAAAGGTCATGATTATAGCTACTTGGCGAAACGCACATTACAGACAGACATGACTCATTCTTTTTTATTTCAGGTTTTACACGTTACATATGATGATATACGTGGAGGGGATGTGGGCAATCGCACAGAGGTAGCTGAATTGGAATGGCTATTGAGGCTGGGTGCACATCAGACCATGGTCCTCAATGATAATGTCCCCCTTAAACCAGTGCTGAGGTCTCGTAGACTAAGGCACTAGGGACAGTTACAGTGTTATTTACATTCCATTAATTTTGTAGGCTGCCAAGTGATCTGTGTGCTTTATATTCATACAGGCTTTGTATTTGTCAATATATTTGAACATTGTGTATATAGTAGTTAGTGTATTTATCAATATGGTAGGTTTTACTAAGTTTTTATTTTCAATATTTATTTTCATTAATTTGTACTTCTATGGTTTATTTGTTTTTATACTTACACAACATTAGTAATACTGCTTCGCATGTATGAATGAGTATTTTGAAATTGGATATGTTACTTTAAAACATAATTAGCAATGAATGTCATGTGATGTATTTTTAAAGTTTAAATAGGCTCTTTCTGAAATTTTGTAACTGTCTGAGGAAGCGGTCTTTTGCAACCGTGAAAGCGCCTACGTATTTATGTGAAAATAAATTATTGCATTCTTGATTTCTGAGAACTCGATTTTTTTCTACGATATTTGTTTCTGCCAGCTATTGGGACTTAAGTTTTCAGTGTTATGTACCCTGTTAATCATACTATACACATCATTATAATCAGTATTTACATACACATTTACATCAGTCAATTTAATCCTTGTCCCCCTGGATGTACAATCCCTGTTCACAAATACACCCCATTAGAGAGGGGTGTTATTACTGAAACAGTATTTGTTAGGACATAGTGAATTTGTACATAAGTTGCTGACTTGTTATGTTTATTGATGGAAGTGGTATTGGAGAATAATATATTTTTCAACACAAGATTTATTTACAGAAGGATGAAGTAGCTATGGACACTTCATGTGCCAATAGCTACGCCAATATAGTTACGGCAGCTTGGGAGGAAGAAGCAATAATGAAAGGTCCATATAATAAGTCTGTAGGTTTTTATCGACTGTTTGTCGATGACTTGTTTATTGTGTAGAAGGAACTTTAGGTGGATTGAGGTCATTTTATGAGTATCTCAATAATACTACCACCTTTCTTAAATTCAGCATGAATTTCTCTTACGAAGAAATTGATTTTTTTGGATATAAAGTTGAAAAAAACACAGGTGTTATCATGATGGTACATAGAAAGAAATGTAGTAGGAACAACTTGCTGCATAGAGGAAGTATGCATCCCTCCCAAATTTTTGATCATGTTGTGAAGGGACAAGGGATGAGAACTTCTAGACTGTGGCTGAGGGAGTTTTCAGGCATGAATTAATAGATTTATCGACTTGGTTTATTAATAGAGGTTATAACCTGAAAAAGGTTAACAATATTTTAACACAGGTACAGGGGATGAGATGTAAGGAGGCTAAACCCTATTTTTCTGGCAAGGATACCACAGATAAATTTGAGATGACGATTAGGAAGTCTGGCGGTACAACAAGGCTGCCGGTTTTATATTCAAGTAATGTAAGACAAGTTTTAGATGTTTATAGGAAGTGTTGGCCAATTCTCACTGCCGATGAAGAAATTAGAAAGATTGTGGGCTCTAACCTTAGTTTTATTTTTAAGAATATGAAATTTTTGAGACATTTACTGTGTTGCCCTAAAAATGTAGGAATTGCTAAAGATATAGAAAATGCAGCCTTAACATTACCCTGTTCTAATTGTAATTAATGTAAATTTATTGATACTTCTGGGCAATCTTTCCATCCGGATTTGAATAGGAATTTTGTCTTTAAAATAGGAGCTGATTGTGACAGCATCTTGCACATTGCTTGACATGTAGGTCATTTTATATAGGTAAGACTGATAGGAGGTTGAGAGAGAGAATAAAAGAACATTTGTACTCTATTAGTAATAAGGTAAATACCAATGCTTTAGGGAAGCATATTATAGACAATGACACAACACATCAGTTTAGGTTTTTGATTATTGGGAGAACAACAGTAGATGAAAGGTAAGGAAATGTTAGGAATAAGGCGGAAGTCACTGAGACTAGATGGATAGTAAGAATTGAGAGCAGATAGTGGTAGGGGCCTCAGTGACAAAGTTCCCATAAAACCCATATTGAAAGCGAGATGTTTGTTTAGGTATTTTTATATAGCTCATTATGCCATAACTTTTACATAGTTTACTTGTGTGCATAACAGCAGAATTTTTGTTCCATGGTCTGTGCACTCTGTACATGATTTTATAAGTTTGCACATTCTTTTATTATATTGGGTATGAGTTTTAATTTATGAGAATGTTTTTGAGAGTTTTTTTTAATTTTATGTGTGTTACCAGATATATGTGTGTGTGTCTGTGTGTGTGTGTATATATATATATGTATATATATATATATATATATATATATATGGGATCCGTACAGATCCCTGACGTCACTTTCGGTTAAGTATGTTCAGTGATTTCTGCTTTGGCAGAAAGTGCTGTTCATCAAAGCAGCACTTTCGGAAAAGTATGCTCGTTGTGCCGGTCGCACTATGGTGCCGTTAAGGGAAATTTCCTTTTTCCCCCACTGTAGTGCGATGTTGAAGTGAGAATATAAAAGTAGGAGGGGTATGGGGGGCGCAGGGGGGCTTGCCCCCCTGCATAAAAAAGATTTAGTGTTTTTTTTTTTCTGCCAACGCATTTTAACAAAAACGCTTTTACGGTGAAAGCGCTTTTGTTAAAGTGCGTTACGTTATGTTGGATTTGGACTATTGAACTTTCGTTCAATAGTCCTAGATCTATATATATATATATATATATATATATATATATATAGAGAGAGAGAGATATGTATTATAGAGAGAGAGATATGTATATATATATATATATATATATATATATATATATAAACTTGGATAATAGATTTGTTTTTCTTTAATAATGTAATCCATTTAACCAATTTAGCCCAAAGAGGGGAAGTGCTGTATTACTATTTAAGGAAGGGTTTAGTTTGTGTTTATTAATGTCTGAAGAAGCAGTTCTACAACTGTGAAAGTGCTTATGTTTGTTCACTGAATTAATTGATTTGCACTGATCTGGATTTGCCTTCTGCTCTTTTCTGGATTTTTGGATCGACTGTTTTGAGCAGCACGTTTATTTGGTGGTTCTTGGGGTTTTTTTTGGATTTATCACTTGTCTCATTTACACTTCTCTAGTAACTGTTTTGCTCTTTGAACTGCTCGTTCTGCCAAAGTATTTGACTGGGGGTACTCTGGACTACTTGTGACATGAGTAAAGTCCCATTCTTCAGCAAATCTTTTGAACTGTTGGCTTGTAAGCTGCATGCCATTGTCAGAAATAGCTTTGTGTGGACTACCGTGGAGAGGAAATTGACGTTTCATCTTAGTCATGACTGTACTAGATGCTAGATTAGGAAACAGGTCTATCTCGAACCAATTGGAGTAAGAGTCTACTAACACCAAATTTTGACCATTTCGCTTAAAGATATCAGTGGCTACTTTCGACCAAGGTAGTTCCGGAATCTGGTTAACCTGAAGTGGTTCTTTCTGCTGATGAGGCTTTGTACTATTACATACTGAGCAAAGAAAAGGTGCTCTCTCAATGTCTTGTGACATAGAAGGCCAAAATACTCTCTCTCTCGCCCTTCTTTTGGTAGATTCTGTTCGTGGGTGACCACAGTATAAAATAGTAATGTACTCAGGTTGCAAGGACTTTGGAGCGGTTACTTTCAGACCTTTCATGATGTTACCTTTGTCAGACAAAATCTCATCTCTGTATGGAAAACAAAGTTGCACTTCTTGCGGTAAACTAGATTGCTCTGACGGCCGTCCTTGATTAATAATATGGTTGAGTCATTGTAAAACTGGATCTTGTCTGTGTGTTCTCTCAGCTTATCAAGATGTGTGGAAGAAAATTTTCTCACTTCCATAACTTCAGAATCATCAAGCAGTTGAGAGCCTTGATCGTCATTGTGTTCAGTAGTATTTCCGGTTGATCTGGATAATATATCAGCAAGATAAAGAAGTTTGCCTTTCTTATAGACAAGATTGAAATTGTACTTTTACGATCTCAGCATCATACGTTGCAGTCTGGCTGGAGCTGAATGCATTGGCTTACTCAGGATAGTGACTAATGGTTGGTGGTCTGTTTCGATCTGGATAGGTATACCATAAACATAATCATGGAACTTCGAACTTGCAAACCCAATTGCCAAAAGCGGTTTCTCAATCTGGGCATACTGCTGTTCAGTTTGGCTAAGAGTTCTCGATGCATAGGCAACAAGTTTATCCTCTGGTAAAATTACTGCACTAAGTCCAAATTTTGAAGCATGACAGGAAAGTTTGACTAGTCTGTGAAAATTATAGTATCTGAGCATCTGCGGACTAGCAGTTCTCAGTTTCAGGGCATCAAATGCTGTTTGGTGTTGCTCTAACCAAGACCGTGATACATCTTTACATGTCAGCTCTCTGAGTGGTGCTGATAGTTGGCTCGAGTCTGGAATGAACTTACCTAGGTAGTTGACCATGCTAAGAAAACATTGCAATGCTTGTACTTTGTCTGGAGCTGGCATCTTGAGAATGCCTGTTTTGAAAGGTCTGGTTGTAGGCCTGCACTCCTAAATAAATGACCAACATAAGGAACTTCTTGTAGCCTGAATTTACATTTCTGTGCATTGAGCTTAAGATTCGCTTGACATGCCCTTTCAAGAACTTTTCTGAGGTTTCAGTCGCATTTGGCTTCATCATGACCTTCTATCAGTGTGTCGGCTACTATGATAGGACAAGGATACCCAGAAAAAATTTGCTCCATTGCACTCTGAAAGACTTAACTTGCAGAATTTATTCCAAATGGCATTCTCAAAAATCTGTACCTGCCAAACAGAGTACTAAATGTAGTGAACATTGAGGATTTTTTGTCAAGCTGAATTTGCCAAGATGAACTCTCTGCATCTAAGTAAAAAAAATAGTGACATTTGGCATCAAGGCTGTGACTTCGACTGTGCGCATTGGTTGATGTCTTTTTAGAAGTTTGTTCAAATCTCGTGGGTCAATACATATTCTGATGTCATATGAGCTTTTCTTATGAGCCACCACCATGGAAGAGACCCAGTCTGTTGGAGCTTCAGCTGGACAAATTACACCTTGTAGTGCCATTTTATCCAACTCTGCTTTGACTCTGTCCTGCATGGTTATTGGAACTTTACATGCTGGCCTGATAACTGGACTGACCTCTGGGTCTAATTTCATGGAGTATACAACTGGAAGTTTGCCTAGTTTGTCTTGGAAAAGATCAGCATAGGTAGAAAAAATATGCCCGGCAAAGTTAGAGTAGTGCTCTTTTAAGCTAACACAATGGACCTCCTTGTTTGTGTCTTTCGGCTTTTCCTGGTTAGGGGTCGCCACAGCGGAACTCCGGTCCACTAATGATTGGCAGTAGATTTTTACGTACCGAGTTGCCAGCTCTGACGCACAACCTTCAACTAAGGTACGCCCATTCACGCATGTCTCCACACAGAAGACGCTCTAACTGAGAATCGAACCGAACAGCGTCTTACTGTGAGGCGACAACGCTACCGCAGCACCACCACCGCATGGACCTCCTTATTAAATGAAATCAGTCCCATTTTCAAAAGAGTCGCTGAGTCCTAATAATGACTGAATGTTCCTCTTGACCACATAAAATATGTTGTAGCTTTTTTCTGCAGAGTAACATGAAAGCACTACTGAGCCTTTGGTTTGAATTTCTTCACCTCCAGAAAAAACAAGTTTTGCATACCTTGCCACATCAATCTTTCACCTTTACATACTCTGGAAAATGTTGCTGCAGACATAACATTGCACTTAGAACCTGTGTCAACACTGAGCTCTGTGGGGGTTTATTTATCCCAACAGTACAAAATACTTAATTTTTTGCTATTAAAGCAAGTGTATTAACCATTTCATGAAACACTGACACGCCAACAATATAGAGTGGGCTTGTCACAATCTAACTGATCAAACCATTAAGTGTTCCCTTTTATTGAAAGAGTGCCCACATTCATTTGACTTACAAAATCTTTTGAAATTATTCCATTTATTACATTTGTGGCATTGTTTACCAAAAGCTAAACATTTTTCCCTTTTAGATTCATGACTTCCACCACAGTTATGACATTTGGCAGTGAAAGTGGGTGGGGGCCCATGCTTTGAGTGTGCTGACTCACTCTTGTGCTTCACTGAGGCTGTGCAAAGTCTGGAATTTGCTAGAAAGTTATGGGGTTTACCAGTAGGTGCGGCAGGGGCTGCCATGTGCTTAGACCTATTTCTTTTAATAATGTGCTACATACTATCAACATAAGCCTTATCACTGTGCCTTCTAGAGCTGCCGTCATTTGTAGGGATATTTGTGTGCTTTTCTGACAAATCTCAATGGCCTTATTCAAAGTTAAATCACTGTCACAAAGCACAATTTTTCAAACAGCATCATATTTTATACCACACACGTCTTTTATCAACTCTTCCCTTAAGTCACCAAATCTGCATGTTTTAGCTTTATTTCCAAGGTCAGTTATATATGCTGTAAAAGTTTCATCAGGCTTTTGATTCCTTGTGTAAAATAAGTGCCTTTCCATAGTAACATTCATGTGGAGGTTGCACCTTTCTCTAAATTTATGATGTTATGTGATCCTATCTCGCCTACATTCTGTACTGATGGGTTCGGAGCCGATCCCTCGGCTCCGACTCGGCACGCTTATGCTGTAGAGCGAGGCCTCTTATTGGCTGAGCTATCTTTATCCCAGGATGCACCACCACTAATCCCCCAGATCTCGTTTGCCGCTAACAAGCTTAGACGTGGTCTCAACATTGGCTGGGCTAAGTACTATTTATTAGGCTTTTTCCTGTCACAAATTTCCTTACTTTGAACCCAAAAGCTGTTTTTACAGCTATTGTTGTTATATTAGTGTGATTGGTGAATTTCTGTTGGTAAATTCATGATTTTTTTAGTCAGGGAAGGTTTCCCGTTTTAGTTAGAGGGGCCTTCCCCTGTTACTTTGCTGCTTGTGTTTCTTTCTTGGGTCAAGTACCCATTTAAGTTAGAGGGTCTTGACTCTCTCTCTCTCTCGTTTTTGTCTACTAACTGTTTAGTGTAAAAAAAAAATATATATATATATTTGCTAAAGTTGTTGAATTTAACTAGAGTTTAGTGTTTTTCTCTTAGATAGGTTCTGTGGCATAGCAGTCATGTCTAAAGAACACAAACCCTCTGGGTTTAAGAAATGCACGAGGTGTGGTTTTAAAATGTCCATAACGGACGACCACTCCTCGTGCGTCTATTGCTTAGGTGCTAAACACCTACAAGAGTCGTGTAGTGTGTGCCACGCGTTCTCTTCTAGAGTCCTCCAGGAGAGGAAAAACAAATTAATCCTCAAGGGATTAATCAAGCCTTCCTTCGAGGAGGCTTTATCTTCCTCTCCGTCTCCTTCTAAAAAGAAGAAAGCGTCGGCTCCGACCAGTCAGTCGGAACCGACTGCTAAAAAAGCTAAGCAGACTTATCCATCGGCTCCACGGACTTAGGAGCCGAGGTCGGAACGGTCTGCCTCGATGCCTCCAGCCTCGACCCCTCTGGTTTCGGAGCCGAGGTCTGGGGCATCGAGGCGGGTCACCCTCATCGGCTCCACTGATATTGGAGCCGATAAGGATTACCGGCTCAGACTCTTCCCCCTCGGAGCCGAAGTCCTTATCGGCACAGAGGGAAATTTCCTTGAAACCTCCCTCGGAGCCGATAGTTGTTGAGTCCATTCGGAGCCGGTCCCCGAGCCCTTCGGAGTCGATGGAGAAATCGGTTCGGGCCCGATCGGCATCCTCTAGATCATCCAAGATGTCTGATTCGGACATCGACAGGGTGCTCCTTCGACTCTTCCAGTCTCCGGTGTTCCAAAAGCTAGTTTCGGCTCCAGCCCATTTGGCTTCGGAGCCGATGGTCCACTCCCGTACTGTGGTTCCTCCTCCAACAGCTTCGGCACCGTTGGAGCCGGTGCTGGTGGAACCTGTGGAGGTGTTAGGGTCGGGCCCGACCCTTGCTCCAACTCCGGCTCTTGGGTCGGAGTTCAGTACACGGACTTCTTCCTTCGGCCCTGGGGGGGAGGCTTCGGGATTGATGCTTTTGGTCCCAAGTCTTCCTCTTGGTGCGTCGGCGGCGGGAGTGCTGTCCACTGTCGTGGCCACGGAGGTGGGACCCTCCCAGGATTCTGGTGGTCCCGCCTTCAGGGCTATGAGGAGTGCTTTAGCCAAATCTTCCTTGGCTACCTCCACGGTTTCCCCAGCTCCTTCCCTACATACGGAGACTGGGTCGTTGGCAGTCCCCCTGTCCTTAGACAGCGTAGCCCCCGGGCCTCAGGTTACCCCCGCTGGGGATGTCCTTCAAGGATGCATCTGCAGTCCTTACAAATGGGTTGTCCTGTCGTCAGGCAGCCCTTCGGTCGGCCGGATTCCAAAGTCTGGGTCTGGCTTCGGCTGGTGTCGCGCTTCACCCGACGTCATAGCTGCAGTTCTTCGGGTATAAAGGCATCAGCCGACGCCATTTTCCTCAGTCTTTCTTGCCGCGTGGCGCCCGAAGCAGAAGCTGTTCGCAAGTGCTGGTCGGTCAGAACCAGAGATTACTACTACCGAATACTACTTCGAGGACTTCTAAAAAGCTAAGTACCCCGTTGGGGACTCTTTCTTGCCTCAGCCGATGTCAGAAAAAGTGAATAACTGTTTAACTTGTGGGAAACAAATACCTCATAAAGATTTCCACTCTTACTGCTTACCTTGTTTAGGCCCAGATCACGACGTAGCAGCTTGTCTAGCCTGTGCTTCTTTTAACCGATGGACGCTTAGACGTCAGTCGGAATTTACAGAGCAGCTTTTCGGCTCTGATTTTGCTTATATTATGCCGTCGGATCCTCCGACTTCACAAATAGCCAAAAAACGCAGGGAAAAGGACCGGCACTCGCGGTCCGCGGTTTCGGCCGAAACCACGGTTAAGCCAACCACGAGTGTCTCAGTTTCGGCTGAAACCGAGCAAGCGGTTCTTCCCCCAGCCGAAAACATGCCTTCTACCGAGGCCTCTTCTAACCTGGTGGAATCGGCTTCTGAAATCCAACCTGCAGTTGCGGTTTCTCAGGAATTATCAGACACTATTCCCCTGGATATTTCAACCCCTGCATGTGGAGCTGCTAGGCCTCCTGCAGCCATGTCTATTAAGGCCTTTGCCAGGGCTAAAGCAGCTAAAGCTTCAAAAACTGTGCCTGTTAAGCCCCCCTCTCACAGGCCCAGCTCCAGTTCCCATATGCTTTCTTTGGCAGAGGATCTCATTTCTTTAATTCGTGGATCCCAGCCTCATCCAGACAGGGCCTCTCATCCACCTCCAGAGAAGAGGCCTAGAGCAGAGCCCCCAGAGCCAGTATCCACAGATGATTCCTCTGATGACTCAGAAAATACAGACCCTCCTGAGGCTCCTTATTCCCCTTACGAAGACTCTGATGCTGAAGAGTCCATTCCTTCAGCCTCTCCACCTGAGGAATTTTCCTTTGGGGAAACCTTGCATGCTATGAGGGAACAATTTCAGTGGCAGGGCCAAGATTTCTCAGACTCCAGGAAAAGGCTTAGAACCTTTTTACATTTGCCACAGTATAGGCCTTTAGCTATACCTCCAGTTCTTTCTGTTGTAGATGATGCATTTAATGATGCTTGCACTGCCCCTGATTCATTACCTCCGCCCCTGCTAAGCCCGATAGGTTCTACAGGGTCCCGGACACTCATCACCATTTATACAAGGCTCCTTTTGCAGATCCAGAGACTATCTCCCAGGGGCCTAAGGCTGTAGCAACTACATCTGCTAAAACCCTCCCTCTGAAAGGGAATCCAGGTCCTTAGAGAGATGGGGTAAAAAAGTTTACACTTCTGCTACTCTGTCAGCTAGGGCTTTGAACTGTCAATTTCATATGATTCAATATCAAGACTTTATGCTAGACCAGTTAACTAAAAAGCTGTCCTCTGATGAATCTTTAGATAAGAAGTATGTTCAGGAAATGGTACATAACATACAGCAGGTTAGTAACCATTCTTTAAAATGTGGCTATGATGCACTGGAGGCTTCCTTTAGATCAGCCATGACTGGCACAGTTATCAGGAGACATGCATGGTTGAAAGAGCAGGCATTACCGGACCATGTCAAATCAAAGCTTTTAGATGCACCCATGGACAAAGCCAATTTATTTGGTTCTCCTGCACAACAGGTACTGAAACAGATGGAAGAGAAGGCGAAATATGTACAAACAGTGAAAGATTTCTTACAGGTTCAACCTCCAAGGTTTAGCAGGAACTGGCCCTCCAAGAATTGGTCCTTTCCGGACTCCTCTAAGACACAGAGAGGCAGGAATAGGCGTTCAAGAGGCAGAAACCAATCCAGGGGTGCCTACAGGGGACGCCAGTGGCAGGGTAACAACCAGTGAGGCACAGACGCAGCCACCACCACTACAACAACACAATCACAGTGACTTGGCTGTGGCACCGCCTACCAGGGAACAACTGGAAGCACCCTTAGGCGGAAAGCTAACCTTATTTTCAAAGAACTGGCATTGCATCAAAAGGGAAAAATGGATTTTGCAAACTATAGACCAAGGTTACAGGTTCCATTTCCATACTCTACCAGGAAAGAGAGGAATGCCAAACCTACCACCTACTCAAAGGGCAGAAGCTCTAAAGCAAATATCTCAATTATTAAGAATGAGAGCTGTGGAAAAGGTACCATCTATGGAACAAGGAAAGGATTTTACTCCAGACTCTTCCTGGTACCAAGAAAAGAGAGCAAATGGAGGCCTATTCTTGACCTGTCCGCTTTAAACACATTCCTCATTGTTCCAAAATTCAAAATGCTGACCCTACAGCAGCTTCTTCCCATGCTGGGCAAGGAGTCTTGGCTGGTAACTCTAGATCTCAAGGAGGCATACCTGCACGTCCCCATACGACCAAATTGCAGAAGATACCTCAGATTTCTTGCAGGATCAGAGCATTATCAATTCTCAGCATTGCCCTTTGGCTTATCTACTGCGCCCAGAGTGTTCACGAAATGCCTGGCATCAGTAATTGCTCATTGCAGGCTTCAGGGAATCCAAATTTACCCCTACCTGGATGACTGCCTGATACAAGCGGACAACAAAAACAAGCTAACAGAAGACTTACAAAGAGTCATTTACCTGCTGCAAGCCCTGGGATATACAGTCAATATAAAAAGTCAAGGCTGATTCCATCCCAAAGAATAACCTTTCTGGGTGCAGAGCTGGACACATCAAAACAAATGGCATTCCTAACTGCAGAAAAGAAAGAGCAACTACCTCTCTACTTCTTGGCATTAACAAAGCAGAACCATCTAACTGCAAGAAAAGTACTGCAAGCCCTAGGCTTCATGGCATCCTGCATAATTCTGGTCCCTCATGCCAGACTGCATATGAGAAAGCTACAGTGGTACCTAAAGAATTTGTGGTCTCAACACAAGCACAGCCTAGAAACCAAAATTCCAATAATCCCATGCCTGAAGCAAGAGTTCCTATGGTGGGCTCAGGCCTGTCAATCAAACACAGGATTGCCCTTCTGCAACAGTCAACCAAGCCAAACCATCACGACAGACGCCTCAGACCTCGGTTGGGGCACACATGCTGGACAAGTGCATACAAGGCTTATGGACTCAAGACCAGCTGCGCCTGCACATAAATCTAAAGGAAATGCTGGCAGTAAAATTGGCAATCCAGTCATTCAGACCATTTCTCCAAGAAGGTCAGTTGATGATAAGGACAGACAACACCACAGTTATGTGGCACATCAACAAACAGGAGGCACACATTCATACCTCTATGCCGGCTGGCACTGGACCTATGGAATGTGGCTCTGAGCTACAACATTCAGTTACAAGCAATTTTTGTACCGGAAAAGAAAACATTCTAGCAGACATATTAAGCAGAACTACCACGGATGCCCACGAATGGATGCTGCATCCGGACATCTTCAAAGCCATCACAAGAGAATGGGGATTACCACAAATAGACTTATTTGCATCCCCACTCAATCACCAGCTAAAGAAATTCTGCACAAGGACGTACCACCCACTTGCTTGGAAGGTGGACTCCTATCTTTCAGTTGGAAAACCTGACAGCATATGCATTCCCACCACTTCCTTTGATGCACAAGGTGCTCTTGAAGATCAAAGAGGAACGTCCAAGGATCATTCTGATAGCTCCAGACTGGCCAAGGCAACATTGGTACCCATTACTGAGGAGCATGTCTCGGGAACAAATATGGGCACTACCCCTGATCCCATTGCTGTTAACACAGAACAACTACAACATCCTGCATCCAAACCTGAAAACTCTGCAGCTAACTGCCTGGAACATTACATAAGAACAATTAACCCAAATTTATCCCAAAGGGTTAAAGACATAATCGTTGAGGCTCATAGACCTTCAACAAGAAAGAATTATGCAGCAAAATGGAAAAGATGTCTCATTTGGAGTACTGCAAAGGGAGAAGATGTGGCACTGGTAAACATAGCCAACATCCTGGAGTACTTGGCAGAGCTCTTCCATACAGGCCTGTCCTATTCTTCCATCAAGATACATGCATCAGCTATTTCAGCAGAATACAGCTTGGATCCTCCTGTCTTCTCACATCCTCTGCTCAGGCAGTTTCTGAGAGGAATTAAAAATGTAAAACCTCCCAGGAAACCACCATTGCCAGCATGGGACTTGAACTTTGTGCTAGAAAAATTGACACTTCCCCCTTTCGAACCAGCAGCAACAGCAGAATTACAATACTTATCCTGGAAGACTGCTTTCCTGCTGGCAATCACCTCAGCAAGAAGGGTCTCTGAACTACAGGCATTAATGGCAATGCAACCCTTCCTGATCTTCCATCAAGATAGTGTCCATGAGAACAAATCCTACATTTATGCCTAAGGTGGTATCCAGAGTGTCTTTAAATCAGGCTATCCACCTACCTACATTCTTCCCCAACCCACAGAACAGGGGAGAAAGACTGTTGCATACCTTGGATGTACATAGACAATTACGTTACTACCTGGACAGGACCAAGTCCAATAGAAAAACTGACCAGCTTCTGGTAGCATATGCAACAGGAAAGGAAGGAAAACCAATTTCAAAACAGACAATCTCCAAATGGATAGGAAATTGCATTAGATTTTGTTACTCCTACCATGGAAAGAAAACTCCAGAGAACATCAGGCCTCACTCCACAAGGGCTACAGCCACTACCACAGCTTTCTTACGAGGAGTGGCTACCAAGGACATTATAGAGGCTGCTACTTGGACCTCCGTGCATACATTTGTCAAGCATTACAATTTACCTTTATACTCTAGATCCCGAGCAGGTTTTGCCACTGCTGTTTTGCAAGGGATCCTAACTACACCATAATCTCTTTTTTTCCTCCTCCCCTAGTTTAGCTATGGTATTCTACCCATTTGTAAGGACTGCAGATGCATCCTTGAAGGACATAGTACAGTTTTGTACCTACCATAAATGTAGATGTCCGATAGGAATGCATCTGCAGTCAGGATTACCCACCCACCTTCCCTCTGTGGTACTCCTAGGGTATTTGCCATCCTTCAGCTAGCTTGGGGATCTATTATGGTGTATTTGTTTGTATATATGTACATACATGCTTATTTTATGTGTTTGCTCTCTACTATTTGGAAACATTGGCATTTATCCAAATTTAGCCATCCAAGAGGGCACCTGGCATCTGGGGCAAGAAACACTGAGGAAAATGGCGTCGGCTGATGCCTTTATACCCGAAGAACTGCAGCTATGACGTCGGGTGAAGCGCGACACCAGCCGAAGCCAGACCCAGACTTTGGAATCCGGCCGACCGAAGGGCTGCCTGACGACAGGACAACCCATTTGTAAGGACTGCAGATGCATTCCTATCGGACATCTACATTTATGGTAGGTACAAAACTGTACTTTTCTCCCCCTCCTGGAGGTCCTTCTGAAGCCTCTTCGGAAGAACCCCCCAGGAAGAGATCGTGCAAGAGGAAGCACGTTGACTCCCCTGATGAGTCTCTGACATCCGACACTGATCTCGATGATGCAGAGGGGTCCCCCAAGTCGTCCTCGGATGATGTCTCCTTTGCAGACATCCTGGAAGCCCTAAAACAACGAGGCGGCTGGCAGTCCAAACTTCCCTCTGCTGATGAGTCGGTGTTCCTGAAGGCCTTCGGGGCTCAGCCCTCCGCCTCCTGGGTGTCTCCGCCCTTCGACGAGCTCTTGGATTTGATCTGTCGAAGGGCGTGGGAACACCCAGACTCTGTGGAACCGGTGCCTGCTCGTCCGAACAAATTTCTCTCGGCGCCCCCTGATAGAGAGTTCCTAACTAAAGGTGTGGCTGTAGATGCTTTGCTGGTGGCATCTGCTACCCAGCAAGATGTAGCAGAGGCTTCTACGTCTGTCCATCCTCCTAATAAGGAGTCTAGGAGCATGGATCGCACGAAAGCGCACCCTCAGTTCAGCGGCCTTTACACTGAGGTCCTTGAACTACCTTACGCACTTTACCAGATTTCAGAGGGATCTGATTAAGGAGCTATCCGATACCCTCTTGGGTAACCTGCCTGAGGAGCTGGCCCAGACGGTTGGCTCTCAGCTGGCTACAATGTCGTCCATTTCAAACTCGTCCATGAGGCTCATTTCTTATGCAGCCGAAGGGGCGAGTAGAGCGGCGGGTACAGGCATTGCTCTACGGAGACAAGCCTGGCTCCGCCTGTGTCATTTTGTGGAGGCCTTTAAATCTTCATTTGCCGACGCCCCCTTTGATGGGTCCTCCCTGTTTGGACCCAAGGTAAAGGACACACTAACCCACTGTGAACAGGAGGGTAAGACTCTGACTGTCAGGGCACGATTTTCCACTCCCTTTCGGCCTTATCCCAAGGCTAAAAGAGGAGGGAAAATGTGGTTCCAGAGATCTCAGAAGCCTTACCCCTCTCAGCAGGAGGATTCCCCTTCCAGAGGCAGAGGAGGGGGAAATTCTTCAGGAAGACGCCGTCCCAGAGGCGGCAGAGGCCCTCGCAACACTGGAGACCGCGAGTCCTTTCGTGGCTCTTCAGCCTTTCATAGTCCCTGAGGGATTGCCCGGCTGTGCTGCTCCAGAGCCAGTCGGGGTCGCTTTCAAGCACCTAAAGGCCTGGGAAGGTATCACCCAGGACCGATGGGTGCTTCGGATTATCACCGGAGGTTACTCCATCCCATTCTCTCACCACCCCCCTCAGTCCAAAAAAATCCCGGACCCGCCACCCAGTCAACGGGATACCGCAGCCTCAGAAGTTTCAAAGCTGCTGCAAAGGAGTCATCCAACCGGTCCCCGCAGACCAGATCGGATTAGGGACTTACTCAAGATTCTTTTTGGTGCCAAAAAAGACCTGGGACTTGAGGCCCATTTTGGACCTCAGCATCCTAAACCATTCAGTCAGAAAGTCCAAGTTCCGAATGGTCACCCTACAAACCATTCTCCCGTTGCTGGAGAAAGGTGTTTGGATGTGCTCCATAGATCTCAAGGACGCTTATTATCATATCATGGTACATCAAGCGTCCAGGAGACATCTGCGCTTCAGCCTAGGAGGCAGTCATTTTCAGTTCCGTGCGCTGCCCTTTGGTCTCACCACAGCCCCCAGGGTGTTCACCAAGTGTTTGGCAGTCGTGACTGCTCACCTGAGAAGTCTAGGATTCCAGGTGTTTCCGTATCTAGACGACTGGCTCCTAACTGCCACCTCCAAGCATCTACTTCTGCGGAGCCTACAAGCCACTATATCTCTGGGCAATTCCCTTGGAATCACCTTCAATTGGCCAAAGTCTGTGTTGCTGCCATCTCAACGAATAAGATTCATAGGGGTAGAGATAGACTCAAACCAAATGTGGGTCTATCTACCTACAGACAGAATAGAAACCATACAGACTCAAGTTCGAGCCTTACTTCCCAGGTCCAAAGCCCCAGCCAGAATGGTCCTGCAGCTATTAGGATCCATGTCCGCCACGGTTCTTCTAGTCCCCTTGGCAAGGTTGCACATGAGAATTCTCCAGTGGCTTCTTTCAGCTCAGTGGTCCTTTCAGGAACTCCCCCTCAGTCACC
This sequence comes from Protopterus annectens, assembly GCF_019279795.1. Classification (NCBI taxonomy): domain Eukaryota; kingdom Metazoa; phylum Chordata; order Ceratodontiformes; family Protopteridae; genus Protopterus; species Protopterus annectens. The sequence goes on along the minus strand of NC_056744.1, from coordinate 52,264,497 downwards.
TTGTATGGATCACGGAATCTTGCAGACGGGACCTTCGCTGGTGGCTAGTGCCCTCCAACTTGGATCAGGGGCGACGACCTTTGTTCTACCTCCTCCGGCGGCCACTTTGACCACGGACGCCTCCCAGACGGGGGGGGGGCATTCCCTGGGCAGGTCAGTCCAAGGCAAATGGCATCCGGAAGAGACTTTGCTTCATATCAACATCTTAGAAATGAGGGCAGTACTTCTGTCCCTTCAAGCCCTTCACGATTATCTCCCTCAGGGCGTAATTGCTGTTCACTCAGACAACATGTCAGTTGTTTGGTACCTGAACAAACAGGGAGGGACCAGATCCTATCCTCTTTGCAGAGAAGCCATGAGAGTTTGGGAATGGGCAGTCTCGACCAAACGTTTCCTAGTGGCTACTCACATACCGGGCAAGTCCAGTGTGATAGCCGACAGATTGAGCAGAACCATCCTCTCTCCTCACGAATGGTCTCTGAATATGACAGTTGCAAGTCAGATTTTCAGTGAATGGGGAATTCCGTGTTGCGACCTCTTCGCAACTCCTCTGAATGCGAAGTGCAAAGAATTCTTCTCCCTAACCCCGGCTCCGGGGAAGAGCCCCATGGACGCATTAGTCCATCCTTGGCCCACCGGCTTGCTTTATGCCTTCCCGCCAGTTCCTCTCCTTCCCAGAGTGTTTCAAAAGGCATCTCTCTTGGGGAGCAAAATGATCTTAATTGCTCCTTACTGGCCTCATCAAGTGTGGTTCCCCTATCTTCGGAAACATGCCCTGGGAGGTCCATGGTTCCTGGATCAGATCCCAGACCTACTGGTTCATCAGTCGGGACTATTCCACCAGTCCCTACACACCTTAAAATTGACGGCTTGGCTCCTCCTCTTCCGACGATAGTCAGGAGTCATACATTGGATCCAGATGTTGTTCACATATTATCTTCGGCCCATATGTCTGCTACGAAGAAACTGTATTCTAGCAAATGGAAAAGATTTGCTATTTGGGCTCAACTCCGGGGCCTGGACCCCATTTCTATTCCCGTGGCAGAAGTGCTAAAATTTCTGACTTCTCTTTTCAATCAAGGCTCTTCAGTTTCTACCATCAAGGTACAATTGGCAGCAATTTCTAATTTTCACGAATACATGGACCCACCTTTAATGAGCAACAGATTGTGTAAGACCTTCTTGAAAGGTGCTGCTCTATTAAGACCTCCGATTTCTCATCCTGCACCTCCATGGGATCTCGATATAGTGTTACGCGCCTTGACCTCTTTCCCCTTTGAACCGGCAGCTACATGTGATCTATAGTTTCTATCATGGAAGACAGCCTTTCTCGTGGCGATTACTTCTGCCAGAAGAGTTTCAGAGCTTCAGGCTTTGTCAGTAAAACCCCCGTACTTGGTTTTTCACAAAGACAGAGTATCCCTCAGGCCAAATCCTACCTTTGTCCATAAAGTTTGTTCTAGTTTCTGCTTACAGCAATCGTTAGAGCTTCCAGTTTTTTTCCCAAAATACTCTAACAAAGCGGAGTTCATATTCCACACACTAGATGTCCACAGACAGTTACGTTTTTATCTAGATAGGACCAAACAATCAAGGAAAACAGATCAGTTGTTTGTATCCTTTGCAGACAATAAATTGGGCAAAGCTGTCACAAAGGTCACTATTGCCAAATGGATCAGGGACTGTATTACTCAAGATTATTTTTATTCCGACAAAGAGCTTACCGCCTCTGTCAAAGCTCATTCTACAAGGGCTATGGCTACTTCGATAGCATTTCATTCTAAGCTTGCTATTAGTGACATTTGTGCTGCGGCTACATGGTCTTCCCCGCACACCTTTTTTTCCCACTACAAATTAGATGCGGCATCTAGAGGACGAGCTTCATTTGGTTCCACAGTGCTCAGGAGTGTTTTCCAATGAGCCACCCGGGATTTAGGTGCTAGGGACACTGTCCCATCAGTACAGAATGTAGGCGAGATAGGATCACATAACATCTTTTAGTTATGTACTCACCATAACTTTAGATGTTTGGGATCCATCTCACATTCCTAATAACCCACCCTCCTTCCCCCTTCCTTGGAGATCAGAGGATATCAGAAGGTCCGAATCCTGTTGTTTCATCTTGAAACATCTAACAATGTTATATAATCAAGTTATGCATGTGTGCATGAATGCGGACAAACAAGATCTGGGGGATTAGTGGTGGCGCATCCTGGGATAAAGATAGCTCAGCCAATAAGAGGCCTCGCTCTATAGCATAAGCGTGCCGAGTCGGAGCTGAGGGATCGGCTCCGAACCCATCAGTACAGAATGTAGGCGAGATGGATCCCAAACATCTAAAGTTATGGTGAGTACATAACTAAAAGTTTTAAGCACTCTGGGTCCTCCTTTGATTCAGTCTTTACAACAGTATGATGGTTTTCCCCCTCTCCAGCATAAATAGGAGGTGCATACACAAATGAGCGTTTCCTTTTAACAGCTTCTGATCCAGTTAAATTAAGTAGAATAACTGCCTTTGTACAGTCATCTTTATCAGAAAATGCAGCCTGTGTAAAAATGTATTCTTGCTCAAACATTCACCAGTTCTCAGCAACATTACTGTCAAACACAAGTGCAGTGGGTTTTCGAAATCCATCTGCCATGGCCACAAATTATACACAAACACACTGAAAATATTGCCCTTGTAATAATGTAGAAACAAACTGATGTTCTTCATTCCACATTGCTGCAGTCCTAACCATTGGGGTAGTCCGCTGTCCCAGTCGGCCCGAATACCAAAGTATATGGCTGACGTCGGTCAAGGCGCATTAGACTGACGTCAGAACGTCAGGGTACTAATGCGCATGACCGACGTCATATCCTCAGTCTTTTTTGCCGCATGGTCCGATGCAGAAGCAGTTTTGCGAGTGCAGGTTGGCGTTCTGAAATTTTCTGAAGTCGGAGTTTCAGACCGAATCAAAGTTGGCTAAGTACCCCGTTGGGGAATATTTTGGTTTTTTCTTGCCTCAGTATTTAACCGGATGTCAGAAAAAGTGAATAACTGTATTTCTTGTGGGAAACAGATACCTCATAGGGATTACCATACCTTGTGTATACCTTGTTTAGGGCCTGAGCACGACGTTGTTGGATGCCGCTCTTGTGCTAGATTTAACAAACGCACTATTAAGAGAAGGTTAGACTGTGCCAGGTTAGTTTTTGGGAAGCGTTGTAATTATAAAATGCCGCCGGATGCTCCGGCGCCCGGCCCAAAAAGCGCAAGGACAAAGCAGCAAAGCCTAGAGTGGAAGAACCGCAGTCCCGGACGCCGGTTCTTTAGAAGGCTCAGTGGAGCCGGAGGTTTTGCCAGGAGTTTCTTTGGAGTCTCAGCGAGAGACTTTACTGTTACAGGATGTCTCCTCTCAGGAGGTAGGCCAGGCTGAAGGGGCTTCTCAGGTGGCTGTTCTTCCCTCTCTTCCTAAGGTGGTTAGAGCCTCCCTTCTGTTTCCAAGGCTTCTTTGAGAGGCAGGCCAGGTTTAACTTCAGTGGGGGTTTCTCCTAGCTCTTCAGGATCTTTGCCTAAGAAACATATGCTTAAAATGGCAGAGGATTTGATTACTATGATTAGAGGTTCTATGCCCCCTCCTGATAAGAGGCCTAGGGTGGAGCCTGAGTTTGAGAGTTTTGAGCAGTGTTCGGAGGCTTCTGAGTCTTCGGCTGAAGACTTGCAGGAGTATCCTCCTTATTCTGATTCTGATGTGGATGATTCTACTCCTTCAGCTTCTCCTCCTGAGGATTTTTCATTTTCTGAGACTCTGCATTCCATGAGGGAGCATTTTAAATGGGAAGGTCAAGATTTCTCTGATTCCAGGAAGAGGCTTAGGGAATTCTTGTTTTTACCCCAGCATAGGCCTTTAGCTATACCTCCTGTTCTGAATGTGGTGGAAGATGTTTTTGCAGTGGCTTCCCTAAACCCTGATTCTTTGCCTCCTGCCCCAGTTAAACCGGATAGGTACTATAGGGTGCCTGAAGCTCATAAGTATCTTTTTAAGAGTCCTAGGGCAGACCCGAAACTGTCTCTCAGGGGCCTAAAGGTGTTAAGGCTTCTGTTGTTAAAAATCCTGTTCCTCCTGATAAAGAGGCAAGGGCTTTGGATAGATGGGGAAAGAAAGTGTATACTTCTTCCACTTTAGCCATGAGGGCGTTGAATTGCCAGTTTCACATGTTAAAATATCAAAATTATCTCCTTTCACAATTGAAGTCTAAGGTGGATGCTCTGGCGGAAGGGATTGAGTGTAAAGAGTTGCAGGATTTAGTTCATGTGTCTGAACAGGTGGGTAAGCATTCATTGCAATGTGGTTTTGATGCTGTGCAGGCCTCCTCGAGGGTGGCTGCCACTGGTTCTGTTCTTCGTGGGCACACCTGGTTGAGGGATCAGAATTTAGCTGAGCATGTTAAGACAAGGATTTTGGATGCTCCTTTACAGTCTGACGTGTTGTTTGGTTCGCCTGTGGAAGCAGTTTTAAAGAAAATGGAGGACAAGGCTAAGTCTATGCAAACTGTTAAAGATTTTTTGCAGGTGCAGCCTCCGAAGTTTAGTAGAAATTGGCCTACTAAGGGATGGACATATCCTGCTTATGATTCCCAGTCTAGGGGTAGGTCTAGACGTGGTAGGGGCAGAGCTCAAGGTTCTTTTAGGCCTAGAACAGAGAGTTCACCTGCCCAGACTTCTGGTGAGGGCAGGGGTCAGTCCTTTCGTAAACAGACCCAATGACCTGCCTTTTCAGCTGCCAGTACATTCTCGCCTGGCAGCACCTTTGGGAGGAAGGCTGGCTCTTTTCAAAGAAAATTGGGATTTAATTACCCAAGACAGATGGGTTTTGGATATCATTCACCACGGTTACAGGTTTTATTTCCATACCTTGCCTCCTTTCAAAGGCATGCCAGACATTCCTCCTCTACAACGAAAAGAGGCTCACAAGCAAATTTCTCTGTTACTCCAAATAGGGGCCATTCAGCCAGTCCCTGTGCCAGAAAGGGGCCTAGGATTTTATTCTCGCCTGTTCCTAGTACCAAAGAAGGGGGACACGTGGAGACCAATTTTGGATTTATCTATCCTCAACACTTATCTGGACATTCCCAAGTTCAAAATGTTGACGTTACAACAGCTTTTACCTCTGCTGGGTAAGGATCACTGGATGGTAACTTTAGATCTCAAGGAGGCTTACCTTCATGTGCCTATCAGACTGAGTTGCAGGAAGTATCTGCGTTTTCGAGCTGGAAATTCCCATTATCAGTTCTCTGCATTGCCCTTTGGCTTATCTACTGCGCCCAGAGTATTCACAAAGGTTCTGGCTCCAGTGATAGCTTACTTCAGGCTAAAAGGAATTCAAATCTATCCTTACTTGGACGACTGCCTGATTCTGGCTCAAGAAAAGGAAGACCTTTACAGCATTTGGAATATGTGATAGCAGTGCTAAGATGCCTAGGGTATTCTGTGAACGAAATAAAGTCCAGTCTAGTACCCTCTCAAGACATGTGCTTTCTGGGTGTGAGACTGAATACAGCAGCCCAGATGGCCTTTTTAACCCCGGACAAACAAAAGAATCTTTCCATTTACTTCCATCAACTATCTCTTCAGTCCGGGCTGACTGCAAGGACAGTCCTTCAAGCCTTAGGGTTCATGGCATCTTGTATTCTGGTGCTTCCCAATGCCAAACTGCATATGAGGAAGCTGCAATGGTATCTCAAAATGTATGGACACAGCACTGCCAGGATTTGGACACTGTCATTCAAATAATACCTTGCATTCAACAGGAATTTTTGTGGTGGGCTCAGGAATGTCACCTAAACAAGGGACTCTCTGTGACCCGGCCAGAGGCGAGTCAGATTCTAACGACAGATGCCTCAGACATTGCTTGGGGAGCTCATCTAAATGGAAAGTGGATACAAGACAAGTGGCCTGCCAGACTACAGCATCTACATATCAACATGAAGGAGATGTTAGCAGTCCAGTTTGCATTAATGGCTTTCAAGGCATTACTTCTTCCAGGGCAGGTGTTGATTCTAACAGACAACACAACTGTCATGTGGTACATCAACAAACAAGGGGGAACACATTCTTACCCGTTGTGCAGGCAAGCAATGATTTTATGGGAGACTGCGCTCAGCTTGCAACTAACTCTTCAGGCAAGGTTTCTGCCGGGAGCACAGAACTCCTTAGCAGATGTGTTAAGCAGACGAATCATGGATCCCCACGAGTGGAAACTGGATCTTCATGTATTTCGGAAATTGACAGTGTCATGGGGAACTCCAGACATAGATCTGTTCGCTTCTCCACTAAACCACCAGCTGCCAAAGTTTTGCACAAAGAGGTTTCAGCACACAGCTTGGAAAGTGGATGCTCTTTCTTTCAGTTGGAAAAATCTTCATGTGTATGCCTTTCCACCTCTGCCTCTTCTCCCAAAGGTGCTCCTAAAGGTCAGACAAGACAGGCCAAGGATGATTTTAATAGCTCCAGATTGGCCTCGGCAACACTGGTACCCATTACTGAGGAGTCTGGTAAGGAAGCCTCCATGGCCTTTACCTTTGATTCCACACCTGTTGTCTCAGAGGGACGATCACCTGCTCAATGTCAAGCTTCACTCTCTTCATCTAACAGCCTGGCATATTCTGTTTTGAAACACAGCAGGTCTCAACTTCCTCAACAAGTTTTAAATGTGATTATGGAAGCCAGAAGACCTAGTACAAGGAAAGTGTACGCAGAAAAATGGAAGAGATTTTTATTTTGGAGTGCAGCAAAGACTTTGGAGATTTCTGAGCCTAATTTGAGTGTGGCTCTTCAATATCTTACTGAGTTATTGGACAAAGGTTTGTCTTTCTCTTCAATTAAGATTCATGCTGCAGCAATTTCAGCTCACTATGATTGTGACCCACCATTGTTTTCGCATCCTTTGTTCAAGCAATTTCTTAGAGGGGCAAGGAATATAAGACCCCCACGTAGAGCTCCTACTCCTGCTTGGGATCTCAATTTTGTGTTGGAGAAACTTACTCTACAACCTTTTGAGCCTGCGGCTACTGCTGAATTGAAATACTTGTCATGGAAGACTGCTTTTTTGTTGGCCATTACTTCTGCAAGAAGGGTTTCTGAATTGCAGGCCCTTATGGCGGTAGAGCCTTTTTTGATTTTCCATAAGGATAGGGTATCATTACGTACTAATCCTTCTTTTATGCCTAAGGTGGTTTCTAGTGTGGCTTTAAACCAAACTATTCATTTGCCCACTTTCTATGCAGATCCCCAAAATAAGGGGGAAAAGATTTTGCACACTTTAGATGTACACAGGCAGTTGCGTTATTATTTAAGCAGGACTAAGGATTTTAGGCAGTCTCAGCAGTTGTTTGTTTCTTTTGCTTTGAGTTCTCAGGGCAAGCCTGTGTCAAAACAAACTATTTCTAAGTGGATTGGGTTTTGCATTGCATTTTGTTATTCCCATCATGGCAAGGAGATTCCAGCTGGGATTAGGCCTCATTCCACTAGGGCTACTGCCACTTCAACAGCATTTCTAAGGGGGGTGGCAACTAAGGATATTTTGGAGGCAGCTACTTGGAGTTCAGTGCATACTTTCTCTAAGCATTACCACCTTCCTCTCTACTCTAAATCTAGGGCTGGTTTTGCCACAGCTATTTTGCAAGGCATGTTGACAGCTCCTGCTTCCTTATGATTTGCCAGCCTCCCTTACCTCTGCTTTGGGATTCTACCCAATGGTTAGGACTGCAGCAATGTGGAATGAAGAACATAGTACAGTTTTGTACCTACCATAAATGTAGATGTTCGAGGATCCACATTGCTGCAGTCCAATTTACCCTCCCTCCTTCCCCTCTGTGTTTAGGGGTGGTTGTGTGGGTGAGGTTATACTCTTGTAATTTTGTATATATTGTACATATTTTTGGTGCAGGAGTGTTTGGTGTTTTTGGTTTTGGCCTTGTCTTTTTAGGGTCTTCTGACATCTGGGGCAAGAAAAGACTGAGGATATGACGTCGGTCATGCGCATTAGTACTCTGACGTCAGTCTAATGCGCCTTGACCGACGTCAGCCATATACTTTGGTATTCGGGCCGACTGGGACAGCGGACTACCCCAATGGTTAGGACTGCAGCAATGTGGATCCTCGAACATCTACATTTATGGTAGGTACAAAACTGTACTTTCTGTGAGCTTGTAACAACATCCAAATGCACAATAAACTCTTTGAAATCATTTGTTTTGCGAAATATGCTCTGTAATGGTTGTACTTTGTGAACTATGTCTTGTAATGGCTGTACTTTGTGAAATAGCTTTACTGTAGCATGCAAACACTTTACACTCTTCTAAAAAGTCTGATATCTTTGCTTAATACGAAAATACATAAGCTTTGTGAAAATGCGGTCATTTCCCTTTATTTTATTCGTTGTATGCAATGCAGACTTTATTTCAGACATTTTCCATAATAAATCAAATATTTTTATCAGTATCTTACATATATGTTTATGTGAAAATTATTTAGAGCGTTCTGTATGCCTCATTTCATATTATGTGAAAAGTAGTGCTGAGCAAGATTTATACCTAAAATTTGTTTCTGACCTGTTTTACGAAGTATGCACAGTTTTGGGATTGTCCACTGTTGTATATTCCACCAGCATCTGGATAAGTGCCTTAAATCATTTTCTTTCGCCAAGCCCCTTTGGTATACAGCTTCTGACTTCAGGCCCTTTTAGATATGCCGCTACTGGTACCATGTCCTTTTAGACATGCCACTATTGTCACTGTGTCGCTCATTCATCTTTATTACAAAGAATAAGAAGGCTTGAGGTTTCGTTTAGATGCTTTAATATATATATAAACACAACAGGATGGATAGCAGCATCTATAAATATGAACGAATTAACAAACTGAGTTTACATACATACATGTTCACATCTCAACAACTACAAAATGGCAGTCAGGCTCACACATGCTCAGTACTTGTACACTAGTGTAAGCCCTTGGAAAGCTTCTTAAAGGTACGCATGCATATTGATCTAGTTTCCAATGATGCAGAAGCTACCTCTTGGGCAGCTGGTACAGGGATTGCTTTGAGGCGTCATGCCTAGTTATGTTTATGCGGGTTTGCGGAACCCTTCAAGGCATCCTTTACCAATGCCCCCCCCCCCCCCCCTTTGATGGGTTCCACTGTTTTTGGACCTTCCATGAAGGAAACCTTGACCCGCAGCAAGCTGGAAGGGAAGACTCTTGTTTGCAGTGGGGATCAAGCTTTCTTCTCCCCAGAGGTCCTTCTCCAAGACCCAGTGGGGAACTAGGAAGATGTGATTCCATAAGGCACAGTCTCCCTTTCAGGATGCTCCTGATTAATCCTCTTCCAGAGGTAGGGGAGGTTTCAGTGGACGATGACGCCCTTGGGAGGGGGGGTGTGTGAGCAAAATCAGGGCTCCAGGGAACCCTTCTCTGAGCAGTCCTATCAGTGCTCCTGAACCATTGCCTGACTGCTCTACCCTGGATGCAGTCTGGGGTCGCATTTCCCTACACCTGTTAGCCTGGACAAACATGACTTCCAATAAGTGGGTGTTAAATATCGTTTCCAGTGGCTATTATATTCCCTTTTCAGAACCCCCTCCAGTAACAACTTAACCTCCCGGATGTTCCACCCAGTCAAAGTGAGTTGACCTTCAAAGAAGTTTAACAGCTTCTTCTAAAAAGAGCAATCCAAGAGGTCCCAGCAGGATAAAGTGGATCTGTCACTTACTCTGTCTCCTTTTTAGTGCCAAAAAAAGATTGGGGGGGGGGGGACGACCTACGTGCTATTCTGGATCTCAGCGAGTTCAGTCTTTCAATGAAGAAGTCAAAGTTCTGGATGGTCACTGTTCAGTCCATTTTGCCACTTTTGCACAAAGAAAGTTGGATGTGCTCTGTAAATCTCCAGGATGCCTACTATTACATCAAAACAAGACAGTTCCAGGAGACATCTTCACTTCTGGCTAGGAGCCAGTTCAGAGCCTTACTCTTTGGTCTCACCACAACCCCTGGCTGTTTACCAAATATATGGCAGTGGTAGTAGTTCACCTGCGACTGCAGGGGTTCTGGGTCTTTCCATACCTTGACAATTGGCTTCTCGTGGCACCTTTAAGGCATCGACTGATACAGGCAATTCACTATGTTCTCTCCCTCTTCCATCAGTTGGGGATAACCATCAACCTTGTAAAATCCAATAAGATCCACATGCAACAGGTGGAATTCATAGGAGTTCATTTAGACATTTCAGAGATTGCAGCTTTACCTTTGCACAGAATTCAGTTGATACGGAAACACGTCTTAACTTTACCCAGAATTCATTTGATACGGAAACAGGTCTTAGACCTGTCACTCCCCCTGGTTTACCTGGATGTTCTTAATGTTTCACTGTTGCAGTCATCACATTTGGGTTTTCCCTGCCAGGGTAGCCCACGGCCGGACCGAATACCAGAGACTTAGTATTTCTGCGTCGGTTGCTGTCACTTGAGGACTGACGCCAGGTCATCAGTGGTATAAAGTAAGGCAGCGACACCATTACATCAGTCTTTCTTATAGTGGAACCCGAAGCAGAAGCAGTTCGCACGAGTGCCAGTCGGCCGCTACCTGAGTTTTCGTTTCCGAATTGAAGTTCTTTGAAAGCTAAGTACCCCGTTAGGGATCCTTTTTTCTTGCACTAACCAATGTCAGAAAAAGTTAATAATTGTCTCGCCTGTGGAAAGCAAATATCACCCCCGAGACTTCCACTCTTACTGTGTCGCTTGTCTAGGCCCAGACCACAATGTCCCCCGTTGTCACTTCTGTGCTTTAACGCCAGAACTGTCTGTCATCGGGCCCTTATTGTAGCCAGATATTTTTGTTTACAGTCCTCTAATCCCGATACAGCTTTGGTAAGCCATCCGACAGCAGATCTACTGAAAAAACGTAAGGGTAAAGCCAAAGACAGACCGCACAGGTCCAAACCTACCAACGATGCTTCTGTTAAGCTAGTCGTCAGTCTTCCGGTACGTTCACAGCCCCTGATGCCCACTTCAGTTGATTCGCAGGCCGCTACTGTGACCCTTTCTGAGTCCGGTATGCCGCAAAACTCCTCTTCGTCGAAGGATCCTATGGTTGTCTCTACCTTGGATGGGTCTGGAGCTGCTGAGCAGGCACCGGCTTCCGAGGAAGTCCTTCACAACACCAAATCTTGACATAAACCAATGTCTTCTTTCGTGACTACCGTTCTTTCGAAAACAAACCTAGTTCCTTAGGCCCAGGGTTTGAACCACACCCAAGAAACCAACTTCCCACTCTCAGGCACCTGCTACCTTGCCTCAGTCTCAAATGCTTAAAATGGTGGAAGACCTTATCATGCTCATCAGGGGAAGCCAAGCCACCCTGTCAAAAAGGAAGAGAGATCTGCCCCCAGTAGTTTTGTCTGAACAAGAGTCAGATGAATCTGATGCATCTGACTATGAAGGCATGCAACCCCTCTCCACTTATGAGGATTCTGATGCAGAGGAATCCATTCCTTCAGCCTCTCCCCAGAGGATTTTTCCTTTGGAGAAACTCTGCATACTTTAAGGGAGCATTTCCAATGGGAGAGTCAGGACTACTTTCAGTCTAAACAGTCTAAAAAGAGACTCAGGGAATTCCTAGATCTTCTGCAACACAGACCCTTTGTCATCCCCCTAGTCCTAGATGTGGTGGATGATGTTTTCCTTGAATCCAGCTTGACTCCTGACACCCTACCTCCTGCTCCCAGAAAACCAGACAGGTACTACAGAGTCCCTGCGCAAATATCTTCTTAAAAATCCAACAGCTGAACCTGAGGTTCAAAAAGGATTAAAGCAGCCTCTGCTAAGAATCCCACCCCCTCAGAAAGGGATTCCCAAGAATTGGACAGATGGGGTAAAAAAGTATACACCTCAGCTACTCTTGCTATCAGGTCACTAAATTGTCAGTTCCATATGCTTAAATATCAGCAACATACCGTGGAACTCCTTAAACAAAAAATGTCTTCCTGTACTGCTTGGGCAGAATTTAAAGAATTACAAGACTTAATGCATTCTGCAAGTCAAGTAATTAAACACACCTTGCACTGTGGTTTTGATGCCATAGAAGCTTCCTGTAGGGCAGCAGTCACTGGATCTGTCATTAGAAGACATGCATGGCTTAAGGAACAGCCCCTGCCAGACCATGTCAAATCTAAATTGTTGGATGCCCCCTTGCACAAAGATAACATATTTGGCACAAAGGCAGAAGAGGTCTTAAAAAAGATGGGTGAAAAAGCAAAATCTGTGCAAACAGTTTCTTACAGGTCCAGCCCCCTAGGTTCAACAGGCATTTTCCCTCCAAGCACTGGTCCTTTCCTACTCTGAGTAAACAGGCCCAGCCTAGGCCCCGAAGAAACAGACCCCCCCCCCCCCCAGACAGCAGCCCCAGGGAATGCAGAGATCTAAGCAGTGGACTACTTCCACTTCAAAACCAGGGAGTTCTAAACCACCCCTTATGACTCGCCTCCTCCAGACCACTCCCTTTGCCCACCTTCACTTACCCCTAGTTAGAAAACTATCCTTTCACTCAAGTACCTGGGCCACCATTACCAAGGACCAATGGGTTCTGAACATTGTGTCTCAGGGATACAAATTCTCCTTCCACACCTTTCTAACCCCAAAAGGATTCCTGGATCTACCACCAAATCAATGGGCAGTTGCTCAACAGCAAATCCATTCCCTGCTCTCTTCGAGGGCAGTAGAGCACGTTCCTGCAGAGCAGATAGGCCAAGGCTTCTACTCCAGACTTTTTCTAGTGCCCAGAAAAGAGGGCACCTGGCGCCCCCTCCTCGATCTATCCATTCTAAACACCCTCCTGGTGATCCCAAAATTCTAAATGCACACCCTTAAGCAGCTGCTACCCATGCTCTCCAAGGATGCTTGGCTAGCCACCCTGGATGTAAAAGAGGCCTACCACCACATTCCTATCAGGGGATCATGCAGAGAATATCTGTGCTTCAGGGCATGATCTCCATACTTACAGTTCTCTGCACTTCCCTTTGGCTTATCTACTTCTCCCAAAGTTTTCACAAAATGCCTGGCTCTGGCCATTGCCTTCTGCAGACAAAAATATTCAAATTTACCCCTACTTAGACTACCTTATTCAGGCAGACAGCCAGGAAAAGCTGCTCAAGGCACCTGGCCTTTGTAAAGAACCTACTAACCTCCCTAGGGTACACAACGAAAAGAAATCAAAACAGGTGCCCACCCAAGGGATAATCTTTGAACATCTACATTTATGGTAAGTGTACACAACTGCACTTTCCTCGGGCTCTTGGATCCACAGCCTCAGCCATTCATCTTGTTCCCCTGGCCAAGTACCACAAGCAAGTGTTGCAGTGGACCTTAGCTGTCCATTGGTTGGCTTTGCTTCATCCCTTGTCTATGGCCATCAAACTGATACCCATGTACAGACGTCACCTCCAATGGTGGCTTCAGTCTCAGGATCTCTGTCTAGGCATGCTCTTTTCTATCCCACCGCCCACAGCCACAGTGACTATGGATGCCTCCCTGCTGGGGGATGGGGCATTTTCAGGTGAAGGCTGTCCAAGGCACGTGATCCCCAGTAGAGACCAAGTTGTATATAAATGTTTTAGAGATGAGAGCAGTTCTTCTGTCGTTGCAAGCCTTCCAGGACTGCCTCCCTCTAGGGACAGTTGCAATTCAGACAGACAACATGGCAGTTGTCTGGTATGTCAGCAAACAGGGGGAAGCACATTCTTACCCATTGTGCAGAGAGGCCATGAGAGTGTGGGAATGGGCACTGTCCTCCAGCCACTTCCTTACTGCAATGTACATACCCGGGGATTCCATTGTGTTGGCCGACAGGCTCAGCAGATCTATCTTCAGTCCTCATGAGTGGTCCCTCAATCCTTCAGTGGTGAAGCATGTTTTCAACTGTTGGGGCAACCATGCTGCGGCATTTTTGCCTCCCCAGCCGACCACAAATGCAGCAGGTACCTTCTCACTGAACCCCCCCCAGGGGGAGTCAACAAGTGTCACTGTAGTTCATGATTTGCCTCCAGGTGTCCTTTATGCATACCCTCCTCTCCCCTTAATACCCAAAGTTCTGCAGAAAGCGCAGCGCCAGAGGACATTGTGTATCCTCATTGCCCCTTTCTGGCCTTGTCAGTTGTGGTTCCCCTTCATCTGGTCTCATCTGCCCTCACCAAGAATACCACGGTATAGAGAAAAAATTATCAATTTCAACAATTGGCTAAGCTAGTGTCATTCAAAGGGGATCCAGTGTCTGTCAGCCTGGGATGACATGCTCGACAAGCCACACTGCTTCGCTAGAGATGGCTTGCACCTGTCACCCTTAGGCTTTCGAATACTGGCCAAGGCCCTTACAAACCCCATAGTGCCTTTTTTCGGTAAGGCTCAAAAGACAAACCCACCGCTGTAAATAGCACAAGTAACAAAAAACTGAGGGTAATGCTACTCAATTCCAGAAGTCTAAACCTCAAAATGCACGCACTCGAGGCACTCCTCAGTATGGAGAAAATCGATATATGTGCAGTAACAGAAACCTGGTTTAAGACTCCAGGGAGCACCTCAGCACTATCAGGCTACAACTCACGCCATACGTTTCGGCCACAAAACCTGGGCCGAAATACAAAAGGTGGGGGAGTATCTATATTCATCAAGGATACCCACACCTCCAGGTTAGTGGCACAACACGATGCTACAGAGATCATCCACATGCAACTAACAACGTGCAAAACTGCTATTCAAATTATAGCTTGCTACCGATCACCCACCATGTCCCAGGACCCCCACTCTGCATTCCTGGAAACACTGGGAAACATAAAGGTCCCACCAAACACCCTGATATTGGGTGATTTCAATTACCCAAACATTAACTGGGAGAACTACTCAAGTACAAACTCCCTTGCGTAACATTTCATAGAATTTATAAACTCATATGCCCTGGATCAACTGTCAACACCCCCACCAGAGGTGACAACATATTGGACCTGGTCATCACCAACATGGGCGACTGGTGTTCCACGCCGGAGGTCAACCCCTCGCTGGTTAGATCTAACCATAAACTAATCACTGTGGATATCCACATTCCGCCACCACCCCTGGTCAAAGAAACCACCATGAAAAACTTTTCAAAAGCAAACTTCACGTTACTTAAGACCGAGGTGAGAAGTTTCAAAGCCCCCATGCTAAAGGATAATGCTGTCCCAGCTGCAAAATCCTTTACTAATACGCTCTATGGGCACCTACAAGAATGCGTAGATCGTGTTATCCCAAACAAAACCAAGACACACTCCTCCAAGAAAAGGAAACCAGTCTGGTGGACCCCTGCCATAAACAAAGCTATACAATAGAAGGAGGAAACTAGTACAGAAAAGAGTAAAATCGCAAGAAGGGACGACATCCCTGATCAGTATCAACAAGAAACTACGTTCCCTCATAAAATCATCCAAGGCTAGCTTCGAAAGAAAATTTGCCATGGACCCCAAAGATAACCACAAGGCATTCTTTAGCTATGTCATGAATCTAAGTGGCAATTCTCAGATCTGCTCGGAGTTAGTGCAGAATAGCACAAAATACACTGAACCGACCGATATAGCCAACATCCTGGCAGACAGGTTCAGTCCAAACTTCACCCCCAAAAGGGCCCGTAACTATACCAAAAGAATGTAGTGCCCCTGAAGTCACAGACACCCGGGTTAAAACAGCCCTCTCCAAAGCCAAAAACACAGGATCATTGGGACCGGCCGTGTCCCAGGCTGCGTCCTACACGAGCTCAAAGATGAACTACTAACCCCTCACCTAAACACACTGTTTAAACTCAGCCTCTCCACAGGCTATGTGCCCACAGAGTGGAGCACAGCAACGGTTATTCCACTCCACAAAGGTGGAGCCACAATGGACCCCGGGAACTATCGCCTATAAGCCTGACTAGCTTGGTCTTTAAAGCTATGGAGTGCATCATCATGGATCTCATTAACAGAAACATTGGAAACCTCCAAATACTGGACCCTACCCAGTTCGGCTTTAAGGGCAGATCATGCTTTCTAAACCTGGTGGACTTCTTTGAGACAGTTACCAAGGCTATAGACGAGGGAAAGGTGGTCCACATACCTTACCTAGACCTCGCAAAGACCTTCAACACCATTCCCCACTCAGGTATTATAGACGAGCTCACCAGCCTGAACATAAACCCCTACATCACGAGATGGGTTGCCAACTGGCTCACGGACAGAACCCACATGGTAAGAGTTGCAGGAGCTAGGTCTGACTTTAAACCGGTTACAAGTGGCATTTCCCAGGGTTCAGTCCTAGGACCCCTTCTGTTCGGCATATACTTCAGCGGTACAGGCAAGCACAGGAGGACTATGGCTGACCAAGTTCGCAGACGACTGCAAACTAGGGGCTATAATTGACTCTCCGGCTGACACAGGCATCCTCCAAAAGGGTCTCACTGAGACAGATACCTGGTGTCAAAACCATGGTCTCGTGCTAAATGCCAAAAAGTGCATATTCATCCCCTTTGGAAAAAGCAAAGTACCCACAAACTACCACATACGTGGTAGCTCCCTAAATATCGAAGACGTAATAAGGGATCTGGGGACCCAAGTAGATTGTAAACCTCTCCTTTGATAATCACATTGCCAAAGTGGTTAGAAAATCCTTCTATGTGGCCCACCTAATCACAAAAGGGTTTGCATCCAGATTGAAAGAGGTCATTGGGCCCCTCTGTGCATCACTCATCAGACCCATCATAGAGTACAATACCCCATTTAGGATGTACATTACAAGGCACCTGCAACAACTGGAAAGACCACAGAAGTACCTCACCAAGAGGATCACTGGCCTTAAGCAGATGTCCTATGCAGCTCGACTGAAGAAACTCCAGCTCTACTCTGTTACATACCGCCTACTCAGAGGTGATATCTGCCTGACATACAAGGCCATGTCCAACCCAGAATTGATGGACATGCTCCACCTAAAGAAAGCCATATCCCCTCGAGCCACACACTCCAGGGATCTAAACCTCACCACAACAATAAATAGGATGTGCTGGAGGGATAGATTCCTGTCCCAGAAACTTCCCATGCTCTGGAACAATATTCCAATCTACATTAGGCAGAGCTCCTCGCAAACACTCTTCAAGAGAAACCTTGACGAGTGGCTGGGAAACGGGAAGTTTACCCCAGGGATCACTTCAATGGCTCTGCTGGACAGAGGCACAGGGAACTAATCTAAGGGGGTGGCGAAAGCCGACACATTCCAGCTAGGCTTATAAATGCCTTCGGGCAGATAGCCTGGTACCTGCCTATGAACCTATAATCCGAAGTATCTGCCATGGGTACTGGATCTCCATCAGGATCTGATTTCCCGTTTGTTGGGGCTTCCTCTCCCAAATCTTCAGAACCTTTGTCTAACCGCATGGTTTCTCCAATTCCGATGATCATAAAACAGTCCAGGCTAGCGTCCCCCATTCAACGTATCATTCTAGCCTTCCAGAAACTCTCCACTAGAAGGGGGGTATACAGTAGTAAGTAGAAAAGGTTTTCTATCTGGGCTAAGAGTAGGAATCTGGATCCCATTTCTACTTCAGTTTCAGATGTACTTTTGTTCTTGTCCTCCCTTTTCCAAGCTGGAGCAAGTTTTTTCCACCCTCAAGCTTCAGCTGGCAGTGATTTCCAACTTTCATGTGAACTCTGAGTCTACCTTTTCGTCTCAGCTTTGTAAAGCGTTTATGAAAGGGGTTTTTCTGCTTCAGGCTCTGATTAAGGACTGTTCACCTACTTGGGAACTCATGCTGGTTTTGCAATCTCTGACGAGGAGTCCTTTTGAGCATGCTAGTTCCTGTAACCTCAAGTTCCTGTCTTGGAAGATGGCCTTCCTGATGGCTATTATCTCAGGTAGGAAGGTCTCAGAACTGCAAGCTCTCACCATTATACCTCCTTTATATGCTTTTTCACAAGGACGTAGTCTCTCTTGGGATGAACCCCTCCTTCTTGCCCAAGATTGCCTCCGAATAGTCTCTAAACCAATGTATTCAGATTCCAGTGTTCTTCCCTAACTATACCAACAAAGAAGAGTATATCTTGCATACCTTGGACACTCACCAACAGTTATGGTTCTACCTACATAGGACAGAAGGTTTTCATAAGTCAGAACAGCTCTTTGTGGCCTTTTCCCCTAACAGATGTGGCTTTCCAATTTCTAAAGTCACTATTTCTAAATGGATATCTAGCTGCATCTCTATGGTCTACGACCTTAACCACATTGAGGTTCAACGAAATGTCAGTGCTCATTCTACTAGGTCTATAGCAACTTCTTCATCCTTTTTAGCAAGGCTTTGTATTGATGACATTTGTGCTGCGGACACTTGGTCTAACCTCACAAATTTATTTCTCACTACAAACTTGATCTAGTCTCTAGGAGCAAGGCTTTCTTTGGCTCAATGGTGCTCCAGCATGTCCTTCCTTGAGGCCTCCCAGGGATGATGGTAGCTGGGGACTCTGACCCTGTAGTGATGAATGATGACTTGGATAACATCAGATTAAGAGTTATGTACTTACCATAACTTAGCATCTGTGTTATCTTACGCCATCATTCATCACATTTTCCCTCCCACCACCCCCCTACCTTGTAGTTCAGGGAGGAATTGGAGTTTCCCTTCAGTCTTGTAGGAGTAGTATTGAGGTACATTGCAGCAAACTCGACCTGGGTGTCAGAGGGTAGCAGATCTTCATGGGAGAGGGAGGAGCTAGAGCCTTGGATCTGTCTGTAATATGTTGCCGGCTCGTGTCCGATATCTGATCCTAAACCCTGTAGTAATGAATGATGACATAGGATAACACTGATGCCAAGTTATGGTAAGTACATAGCTCTTATTTGCAGTTGTGAACTATGAGTCTCCAGCTCAGAAGATCCATTTTCGGTGAGGTCCTTTTGAAAAGTCTCACAATAGTAAAACGCAAAGTGTGAAGTAAAAGTGCAGTAGTACAGGCTAATAACAGTAGCAATAAATAATAGATGTGACATAGTTATAGGAATGCAGCCCCAAAAATTGACCAAGGAACTGACCAAGCCAGTAGGACTGGAAAAAGAAAAAAAATGTGCATCAGATGAAGAAGAGTAGAAATTTCACCTGAACGTGTGTGTGTCTGTCTGCATGTATGTGTCTGTGCATCTGTCTGCATTTGTTGTGATATAGGGTGGTGACTACACCAAGAATAGTGT
This sequence comes from Protopterus annectens, assembly GCF_019279795.1. Lineage (NCBI taxonomy): Eukaryota > Metazoa > Chordata > Ceratodontiformes > Protopteridae > Protopterus > Protopterus annectens. The sequence goes on along the minus strand of NC_056744.1, from coordinate 52,245,229 downwards.
AAATATAGCAAGTCTTGGATAATGAAAAACTAATGGGCTTTGTTCAATGCATTGTGTAAATTATTGCATACCTGCATTGTATAAACAGGACTTTTGCTGCATGTATATGAAGTCAGCATAGTTGCAAGATGTATTGGGTAGTAAGTTAATTAACAATCTACGATTTCTGACATTTAAAAGAAAGAGTTGTGGCCCCAGGAGTTCAGAGAATTTGAACTATGTCAGAGGGTCCTTAAATGCCTGCAATATCTCTCCTGGTTAGGGTAATGTAGTGAAGGAATAACTGTTGTGGATTATTGTGGAAGAGGTCTGGATATCTTCCTACAGAAGAGGAATCCAGAGAAGCCCAAAATGGAGAGCTGCTGGGCTGTTGTGTGAAAGTGACTGTTGCCCTCATTTTGTGGGGATTATTGGACTTCAATAAAAAACATACTCTCTTCTGTCATAAGCAGTTCATAAGACGGTTTTAGGTGCAGTCACTTGTGTTGCAGATAATCTGCACCATTGCTTTCTTGCTTAATTTTGGGAATCTTAATTTTTTAACACTTATCTTTTAGTGCTTTTTATATATCACATTGGTGGAGAATGTGGGCACAGTTATAGCACACATTTTGTATCATAAAGTCCTGACTTTTTACAGACTACATGTAGTCGGTCCTTTTGAACCAGATTTTCTCACCTAAAAAGAAAGCATTCTTTTTCTGCTGCTAATTGGCTAGTGCCACAGTTTATGATCCTTCTTTAGTAGAATGCAGTTAATATCAAACCTGCCTAAACACCAAGATGGCAACAATCAGGCAACTCCTACAGATCCTAGGTCTATAGCAACTTCTTCATCCTTTTTAGCAAGGCTGCTACTGAGGGTACTGAAGCCTATAGTTCTATAATAAGAGTGCCTTATAGCCTTTGATCAGTATGCCTACCATGAATGACGGGAATAGCCTGACTGGGGTAGAATACTCTCTGCTCATTTTATTGGGGAACCTTTAAAAGTCCTCCTTGGACATGAAAGGGACTGAGTATCAGGAACTTGAAAAAGTAAAAAAAAAAAAAAGCCTCAGTACCTCTGAAATATAAGCTCAAAAGTTTCTTAGCTGGACATTTTTAGAATAATAGCACGTTCTTGGGTTTTGTGACCTAAAATGTGTACATAAATTGTGGTTAAAGCCTAAGAATCAATGTACCAATAGTAAAATGATAGAAATGTTAGCCACCAAGGATTTTCTCTCCTTTTTGGAAGTGGATATTTTATTGTGATCCTAATGATGCTGCAGATTTTGTACTAGCAGAGTTATGTAATATATCTGTATAAAACTGAGTAACCTAGACCTGTAGCAAAGCATGTGTCAGTTTTTGGAAACAAACAGCATCAATAGTAGACATACACAACCATGTCAGTAGAAAATAGAATCTCTTTTTTCAACTAGTAAAATGGATTATGGTTGCGAAGACTATCCTATTGAGGTAGTCTGCAATTTCATACATGATATGATATGCCACGGAAAGATTTTCCCCAATTAGAAGATGTGTGGAAAAAAAATAGAAGGAAGAAGGTATTCCTTTTAGATAGACTACTTTATCAGTAAGCAGAAGGGAACCAGCAGGTGAATATACTTGTTACTTTACCTGGAAAAAGGAGGAGGGCAGCCACCAGACACAACCGTAAGAATCCGTGATGATCAAGTTAATAGTATTAGAATGGCAGCTAAAATAGGCCAAAGGTACTAAGTTTTGGCTAAGGTTGTGGAGAGACCCACCTACACCATTTAAAGAGATATGTTGGCACATACCTATGACAGGGCAGCCTACAGGATCAGGGCCAGTAGAATGTAGGGAATGATTTAGTGAAATATTACAGCCTGAAAGTGTTGAAGTAATGAGTAGAAATGACTATTCGTATTGAAGATAAGGAATCGCACATTGAAATTCTGTATTGCAAGAAACAAAGTTAGGTGAAAATGAAAATGCACAGCCTGAGCAGAATCATAAAGTTTCTGTCAAGCTAAAACAGAAAACCCAAAAAATGAAAAATTCTAAGCAGCATGTGTGTGTGTTGAGAAGAAACCTAACAAAACGTCTTTACTAGTTTAGTAAAAGAGGAAAAGCAGTAGTTGGTCAGAGTTTTAAACCCATTTCTGTTAGTGTTAAACAGAAAACTCAAGTACTGGAAAACTCTTGACAAAATGTATCTTTAAAAAAAAGGAAACTAAGTAAAACTGAAGATGAATTGTGTTCTAACTGTCCTTTAACAGGGGCCAACCATAAGAATAAAAAAGTAAGGATGGTGCCCACTTATTCACTCACACAGAAGGAGATTAACCTGAAGAAGGAAAGACAAAGGAGACTGTAGTGTATACTAAGTGACCAGATACATTTGAACCAAGTCAGAATGGTATTTCTTTTGAGTCAAAGTACAGGATCACTGAATTGAAGGAAGAGGGTTATCTGCATCAGGATTACAAGAGAAAAGAAAAGAAAAAAAATAAGTAAGCTCACGTGGAAGAGTAGTAGTGTGAACTTCCTTTCTTTGGAATAAAGTTAGACACCAAGTCCGCAGTACATGTATTGGAAGGAGAGGAGACAGGTGCCTTCTACCTCATGTCATTTGGACTCTGAGGAAACTTAAAATTTAGCTGATGTTCAGGTAATCTGGGTAAACTTTAAAAAGGTGCAGTGGAAAGATAATGGTTTGAGGAGAGCAAGTAGAAATGTTGATAAAGTTATAGGGGAAGAAGGCTAAACCCAAACTCCGAGTTACTGAAGGACTTACTACAGAGAGGAAGTAGTTCATCGCCTACTAGTGCCCAAACCTGTGAGACTCCAAGGAATGACATTACCGCATAGTCTTGTACTAGGAGGACAACTAGTAATGGACATGACTAAAGCACGGATCCTAGCAAGTGTCCCGTTTCATTCGTCAATTCAGTCTAGCTATTTGGTATTGAGCCTCTTGTTGGATCCAGTCCTGCTATCTACTTGTGCTTTTCCTTCAGCTCCTTTAATTTCTTCCCTCAGCATTGGCGTGCACGCCTCCTAGCTTCAGCTCTTGCTTGCTACCATTGGGGGATAGTTAATCTTTCCAAAGCTTACAGCCAAGTGCTGCCTTTTAATTATTAAAATTTAGGGCTATTTGTTAATGTCTTTTTAATTTTCCTTCTGCTCTTTATTCTTTCAGTATAATAATCTAGATTCTGGCCTCTCGCTTTTACTTAACCAGACTATTTTTGTAGTCCTTACTACCTCAGCCCCTCACACCAAATAGGCTTTGCCTGGCATCTTTTTCTCATTTAAAAAAAAAAGTCTAAATATAGCTAGATGGGTGTTGTTGCTATTTATTTAGGAGTTGGTTAGGTAAACTAAGCTCTTGTTGTGGGAATATTCTACTTCCAGTATTCTAAAAATGCACTTAAGATTGAAAAATTACACTAAATATGGCCATAAAATTACACACGAGGACATACATCAGTTGTGTGTTATGCTTGGATCTAGAACATATATGTGTATTGCTTTTATCTGTCAAGTGTTTGGGCCCAGATTCCTGGCAGACAGGAGAAATATATTAAAAGGCCATTTGCCTCCACATCCTGAAGCAGGTTCTTTGGACAAGTCAGAGAAAATGAGAGAGAAAGAGAGGGTGAACCCAAGAAGAGGAAGACTTGTCAATAGTTTTTGGATCTGAAGTTTGGTAGAAAGGAGAACATTCCTACTGCATCTACTTCCTGTCTGGCACACAGGTCTCCTTTAGAGGAACCTGTCGTCATCTGGGGCAGATCCACTCTTAAGGCTTCAAGCAGACATTCACCTAAGAGAGAATTGTCATGCTTCATTTCTTCCATACCCCCTTCAGGGAAGTCTTGGGAACCTTTGATGAGGGCATTCCTGAAGAATTAAAGTTGGATATCTTGCTGTCCCCCTCTGACTCGAAGGTGAATCGGGGTGACCCACCCTCACCACTTCTTGCTCCTTCTATAGTGTCTGTTTCTGCACTGGTGACCTTAGAGATTTTCTACAAGCTTGTGTGCTCAGAGCTGACAAGTACTTTGTTGGCTGCAACTGTGATGAATCTCTTGCCCTTGGTGTTGGGTGGATCGTGGGATTGACTACTTGAAGCTGATACTTTGGCACCATCTTTGAAACCTACTTGTGTGCACCTTCATTTTGGTGTCTTGAGTCATCACCCTTCCAGATGTTGGCACCAATCTGTATCTTGTGGCCATCTCGTTCCTTGGGGCTCAGGCCTTTGATCTTCAGCACCAATTATTCTTGCTTCATCAGGGGGTGGGTCAGCCAGGAGTGTGGTACCCTAGTGCCGACGGATTCTGGATTGGCCTGTGGGGTGATGGAGAGCATGACGGTATTTTCACCATTGAAGAGCTCTACAGAGCATCCACCAGCACTAGCTCCATCCCAAAATATAACCTACGTCTGCAATTCAACCAACCATTTTTGTTTCCTAGGAACAGCACAGAACAGATATCCTTAAAGAATCTATAGGGATTCCTACAGAGTTTTCTGGAGACTCTGACCAGCACTAGCTCCATCCCAAAATATAACCTACGTCTGCAATTCAACCAACCATTTCTGTTTCCTAGGAACAGCGCAGAACAGATATCCTTAAAGAATCTATAGGGATTCCTACAGAGTTTTCTGGAGACTCTGACCAGTCCTACTTAGTAGGCCCTAGATGGAGGACATGCAAGAGAAGACACGAGGCCTCCCCTACATAGTCCATCACATCAAACATGAAGTTGGATGATGTAGAGGGTTTACAGCAGTCCCGTCCTGAAGACACTTCATTTGAGAAAAGTATTTGAATTAATAAGACCAAGGGGATCTTGGCCCACCAAACCACCCTTTCAAGACAAGGAAGTGATATTAGAAACTTATTCTTCTCATGCTATCTTCGGGTCGTCCTTCTGGCAAATCATCTTATAGGGCAGGAGGGCGTGGCAGGAACAAGATGCAACCAAAGCAATACCCCAGAAACCTAATAAGAGTTTGCACCCACCTGAAGATATGCAGTACTAGTCAAAAGAGCCTCTGGTAGATGCTGTGATTGTTGAAACAGTCACCAGGTAAGCACTCACAGGTGTCTTCTGCTGTCTGTCTACCCAACAGGGAATCTAGGGTGATAGGATGGGGAAGTGCACTTACGCATTATGCACCTTCACCCTGAGTGCATTAAATGAAGTAATGCATATGAATAGTTTCCAAATAACTTCAGCAGGTCAGGCTATGAAAAGGTATAAATTACTCCCACAGGATTCTAAGAAACAACTACTGGGGACAGTGTTAAACATCACAAATGTCTCAATGTACTTACTTCATAGTGCAATCGATAGGGTGACTAGGAGGGCAGGTATGGGCATCACCATGAACAAAGACAGGAAAATGTTCCTCAGTGGAAACAGAGGTAAATCCCAGAGATGAAATAAGAAATCCAAACCAATGAGTAGCTAGACAAAACGATCCTTTAATAACACACACAAAAATCAACATGCACAAAGCTTTCACCTGCTAACAGTCAGGCATCATCAGAGTCATATTGATGCAGTTCAAAATACATTTAAATAAGGGACCAAATACTGACATCATATCCTGCTAGTTTAACATGTAAAAAAGACTTGACTATTTAAATTCTTAGCATAGAAAAAATGTTTTAATATAAAAATGCTAACTGTTAAAATACACATAAAAATACTTTGAATAAAGTACGACTGTTTTTATACACAAACATAATGCCCTAAAACCACAATTCTTACTACTAAGCTACTTGTGAATTAAAATGCATTTTTCAGCTAATGTTGAACTACAAGACATGTATCGTATACCCATTTCAAAAATCTTTTTTAGTGTCTTTCAAATATTGTGCAAACACTTTAAAACACACTTCTACATATACACACTTATCCTCATTTTTAATACACCACACATGGAAATGGACTCATTAATGCCTAGTTTAACCTTGGCATTTAGCCTTAGTTGCCATTCCATTTCCTTCACCTGCAAACACAAATCCTGGTCACCTCCCCTGGCATCGCTGTATACTCTATTACAAAGAAAATAAACTTTTTGAAATTAGCACAAGCAAGACTGTGTATATAAAGTACTAGTTGTTTTTGCATTTCTAATGTCTCTATTGTGCTCCATAGTTTTCACATGTAATTTCATAACTGTCTTCCCCAAATAAAATGCAGGGCATGAGTTGCATGTAGCCAGGTATACCACTAATTTGGTGTTACATTTGTAGCACCCTGGACATCTCAGTCTTATCGTAAGAATCTGCCTGAACATATGGTCCATCATTGATGAACCTGCATGTTGAACAGTTTCCACACTTGTGCATCGTAGATACTAACAAATTCCTATTCATGCCAGTGTCCTTTTCTAAAATCTCTTTGATGTTCCTGCTCCTGCTATAAACCACTTTGGGCTCAGGCCCAAGTCTGTTCTGAAAATCAGCATCAAATGCACCTTTCCAAGCTCTCCCGATACTTCATCTTAGATCAGGGGCATCATGATTGTGTGGAACAACCATAGCATCAGACTTGTTTGTATCATGCAAGTTGGCATCCAGGTTCATCCTACCAACACAATCGTCCGCAGAATTAGACAAATAAATCTTCAGAATAGGTCTAAATTTAGTGGTCTGATTTCTAATGACTTCCTTTTGAGTATCAAGCAAGAGCTTAATAGGGTATCCTCTTTCCTTAAACATTCCTATAAGTTTGTAAAGTTCCTTGCCAAAATCTAAATCACAACTCGCCAACCTGGATAGTCGAACCATCTGACCCTTCACTATACTCTTACATTAATGTTGCGGGTGGCAACTATCATAATGTAAAAGTGTATTACTATATGTTTCCTTTCTTAATATGTTTGAAATTAATTCTCCGGAGTTGTAACCTTTAGTTAACAGAATATCAAGGAAATCTATTTTATGGGCATGAACCCTGTAAGTAAATTTCAAATAACTAGACACTCCGTTCACATAGTCTAGGAATTCCACAACTACTTCTTGTGTACCTTTCCAAACCACAAGTATGTCATCCAAAAGTCTGTAATACACTTTGATTCTGGACATGGTGATAAAAAAATTATTCCTTTCCCATTTGACCAAAAATAAATTTGCAAACACTGGGGCGCATTTTGCCCCCATTGCCACACCAGTCTTTTGGCGAAAGTATTCCCCCTCGAACATAAAAAAGTTATTTTTGAGCACTATCTCTTTATCCCACTGTTTGTCATGCACTCCATAAAATATTCCAAACCAATGTCGTGGGGGCTCACTGTACATAAACTCACTACATCAATAGCCACAAATCAATCATCTTTTTCTATGTTAATCTCTCTTAATTCCAGGGAATGCCAAGAATCTCGCAAAACATATTTAAAACTACCCATCACAGATTTAACAAATGATCAATAAAGGCTGCTAGTGGTTCAGTTTTGGAATTAGGTGCTGCAACAATAGGCCTGAATGGAGGGTAACTAACATTCTTATGTATCTTGGATATTCCGAATATAATAGGAATTCTAGGTGCATCTACTTTCAAAAAATCATATTTGTCAAGGGCAAGTGCATCTTGCATGAGTATGTCAGATAGCATGATGTCAATTTTGCAATATACCCTATGTATCTCATTTAAAGACACCCTTTCGTAATTTTCTTCATTGTTCAGCAAAAGATACATTTAGCATACATAATCAGTCTGCTTCATAATTACGATGCTACCCCCTTGTCTGGCTTCATCACCCTGTAATTCATGTTAGCTGATAATTCTTTCAGTGCCAAACTCTCTTCTTTAGTAAGATTGTTGCATCTTAATCTGCTGTTCTTTGCAATTTCCCTAAAGTCATTCTCGACAAGCAATTCAAACAAACATACCATCAGGTTGCTGGGAGGTAGAAAAGTACTTCTGCATTTTAATGTAAATGGTGCACTAATTGGACCTTGATTTTTATGAGAAAAAAATAACCTTAAGTTTAACTGACATGTAAAAAGTCTTAAATTAACAAGTAATTTTACAATGTCTGTTCTAACACAGAGTTGAAACCTTTTCTTAAAACTCTGGTATGTTCAACTGTTAAAGTAAAATCACTTGAATTATAAATAGTGCCAGTTTTACATCTCAAAATAGGTCCATTCAAAGCATTTTCATTGATACCAGATCCAGCAACATTTATTGAAGTGTTCTCATTGTCAGAATAACTATTGAATGAAAAAGCAGTGTCTCATTCAAATGCAGTTGTATTAAAAGGTGATGTAATATTGTTAAAGTGCATCAACGTCTCTCTCCCCCCCCCCTCATTGAATGACCCCTGGGTGCTCCCTAAAAGGAGCGATTATGTTGCTCTTGATGCTGTCTGTTCATCAGACGCTCAGAGCATCTCAGGGGGGTTTCCTCTTCTAAAAAATATTCATTATTGTTATCCACCATTCTGGTATTTTCATTGTAGCTGACATTGTTCTCAACATAACCTTCTGTGTTACTTTCATTACCATAAACATGGTATTTTAACAGTTAGCATTTTTATATTAAAAAAAATTTTCTCTGCTAAGAATTTAAATATTCAAGTCTTTTTACATGTTAAACTAGCAGGATATGATGTCAGTATTTGGTTCCTTATTTAAATGCATTTTGAGCTGCACCAATATGACTCTGATGATGCCTGACTGTTAGCAGGTGAAACCGCTCAGTCTGCGGTGCTCTGTGCATTATTTTGTGTGTTATTAAAGGATTGTTTTTTCTAGCTAAGCATTGGTTTGGATTTTTTATTTTATCTATGGGCGTCACCATGCATCATAACACCTGACTTTGTGTGATTTTGGAGACAACTTAAAGGCATCCTTCACCTATGCCAGTTTGATGGTTCCATAGACCTACAATGGAAAAAAAAAACTGAGGTGCAGACAGAAAGGCAAGACACTGTTTGCTGTAGGTATTGTATTTAAAACCACTCAAAAATCCTTTAACAGGAATCAGAAGGGGCCCAAATCACTTTGATTCAGGAAACCTTAGCATTGTTTCTTTCATTCCTCTTCATATAGTTGCAGCCATATCAGAGGCAGCTCCTTCAAAGGATGCCAGCCACGAGTTTGTGGGAGTCTTCATAGTCAGGGATTCCAAGATCCCATTCTCTGGAAAACAAAACCAGCAACTATGATGTAGGCTTGCTTAACTATTCCACTCTGGAGGCAGTCAGGGGCATCTCTCTGTCTCTCTCCACTTAGATATCTAGATGTGCATCTTTCGAGACAAGTGGGTGAGAAAGATAATATCCAGAGGCTGTATAATTCCTGTTTCCCAAACACCCTTCAACTTCAGCTACTCCCAGATTTTCCATCCCATGGCCAAATGGATATTTCAGTCCTCCTTCAAAAAAAAGAAATGTGCAAAAACTCCCACCAGGCCAGACTGGGTAAGGAAGTTATTCTAAATTTTAGTTCCAAAGAACAAGGGTATCAGGTCAGTTCTGGACCTCATTGGCCTAAATCTATATGTAGGAAATACCTCATTCAGATTGGTCACTGTGCAAGCGATTCTGTTATCTCAAGGTGAATAATTGGATTTGCTTGATAGACCTTCAGAATGCCTACCTGCTCATTAAAATTACAAAGGAACCCAGAAGGTTATTGCACTTCTGAAAAGGTGGCAACACTACCAATTCAAAATCTTGCCCTTTGGTCTCAGTATAGCCCCCCCCCCCCCCAGTGCATGGTGGTAGTCATAGCCCATCTGCAATGCAAGGAGATACATGTCTTTCAATATCTAGACAACTGGCTCCATGTAGTAACAAATTTGAGAATCCTTGCAGTAAGTCCGTGATTAGTTTTTGCTGCTGTGCTTAGCTTTAGGTATTTCTGTCCGGCACATAGTCACGTGTCCATCCTGCACAGCAGAGCAAATCCATTGGCTGCTGTCTAAACAGAAGTAATTGTTCAAGCAAACATCTATGCCCATCAAAAACAACTGAACTATTTCTCCTGAAGATATAACTTCCTACAGCATCTCTGGTTCTCAAAGCATCTCTGGTTCTCAAAGCATTATAAGTAATGATAGCTTCTATTGTAGTAGTTCTCCACATTCATTTTCACATGAGACTCCTCCAGTGGTTGCTTTTAGCACAGTGGTGCTTAACTCTGACATGCAGAACTCTCTTGATGTGGTGGTAGAATAGTAACTGTGGATGGCTCCTCTCTGGGCTCGGGGAGGGGATATTTTGAGGGGAGGATGATCCAAGGAATTATGGACACATAAAACAGGCCAATCATCACATCAGTGTCCTTCAGATGAGAGTAGTCCTAGCATTACAGGAATTCCAAGACTTCCTTCCCCGCAGGGTGATTTCTGTTCAAAAGATATGTCTTTGTTTTTGTTTTTTTTTTGTTTTTTTTTTTTACATCAACATTCAGGGAGGACCCAAATCTACCCACTTTGCAGAGACTCTAGGAGAGTATAGCAATGGACAATAAGATTTCCATCACTTTTAATTGCAAAGCACGTTCTGGAGAGAGTCTGGTACCTAGCAGACTGGCTCAGCAGGTTTATTCTCATAAATGACCCTGCAATCCCTTAGTGGCTCACTAGATTTGCAGTCACTAGGGCCAGCCTTGCTGTGACTGTTTACTTCCCCATCCAGCACTAAATGCAGTAAACACTTTGCCCTGATACCCCCAGAGGGGAAGTCACCACAGGATGCTCCAGTGTGTTAACCTAAAATAAACTAGACCATCGACCATCAGCCTTCAGTCCACCAAAAAAAGCAGAACACTCTAATACCAATCCTGTCAGATACTATGTCTAGGGCTATGGCTACTAATACTGCTACTGTTTTGAGAAGATATGCCTGGGCATGTTCTCAAACGTTTTCTGATGAAGCAGTCAGATTTTAAACTCAGCTTTTAGACAGAGGTTTTGTTTGGCCCTGCTGCTGTTCAGGTTTTCAAACAGTTTGTCACAGGGAAGCTAATACAGAGCGTTACTAATTTTTTTGATTACCTATATTATAAATACTACAAACCCTTATCTTTTTTAAAAGACAAAATATGCAATCCTGCCATTTTATAGAAAACAGGGAACAAAATTGATAGCGCAGGAGCTGAACAATAAAAACAGAGATCCTTTCAGAAAAAAAGGACAGATAGTCTTTAGAACAGCTATGCTGGCATTCCTTCCCCCCCTTCACTCCTGCCCTTATATCTGTCTTGTCAGTCTTTCCCTTTGGCAGCAGATTGTTTCAGACTTGAGTACTAATACTGGTTCAAGAGAGTTATAGTTGGCACTGGATACACATTCCTTCTTTCTGGAGATTTCCTCCCTACCCTGAAAACAAGAGGTTTTTTTCTCAGACTGTTCAATACATGTTTTACAGTAGGAGTCATACTACCAGTGCCTTTAGATGAAAGGGAGGAAGGCTTCTACTCCAGAAAGTTTCTTGTTTCAAAGAATGAGCATTCCTGGAGACTAGATGTAGATATTTCACAAATCGGTTGAGAAAGAAAAGTACCAGAATTCAGGAATGTTTTCTCCTCAGAGTCCGTTACCAGACATTCCTCTTCCGAGTATTATGGTAACTTTAGATCTAAAATATGCATATCACATTCCCATAGCCACAGGCTTCAGAAAATATCTTGGAAACCATATGTATGTCAAATTATCAATTCTCTGCATTGTTCTTCAAGTTTGCTGCAGTTGTAAGACTATTTGCAAAATGTCTTGCTACAGGGATAGCTCATTACAGACTGTAAGGCCTTTACATTTTTCTTTGTTTAGATACTTTCATTTCAGGCATGGGCAATAATGCCTTTCTAGCCTAGTAATATAATAAACCATTTATTTCCATAATAAGTGTCCAGGTTGTTCTTAAAATTTCTAAATTAGTGCTTGGTTTAATGCAATTTAATTGTCTATTCCATGTACCAGCTACTCTCTGAGAACCAGTTTGTACACCTCTCATTTTTATATAATATTCTACATAGGTCGTTTGATGATTCTCTTCTACTTTTTGATGACCCCAAACATCCCCAGATTTAGTTGTCTCTAAATGCCCAATATAATTGAATAGTTTCCTCTTAACATGTCTATATGAGACACTTTAAAAGTAAAAATGTTTACATTAGTGGATACCTATGGTATACTTTCTCTGTACTCTTTCTAATTTATTCATGCTTGTTTTCTTATAAGGTTTCCATGTTTATTCCATAGTCAAGGTTGGGGCCAATGTAACTAACAAACAATTTTTTAATTTCTGATTTCCTAGACTTTGTAAATCTTTTTATACAAACTATAATTGTGTAACTATCGCTAACAAATTGGTTGATATTAGATAAACTCAAAGCTAGATTTACCCATACAGCTGGGTCCTGAAATGATTATATAGTTTTAATTGATGTGTGCTATATTAAATATTCACCATTCAGTCTATGTCTCCCAAATCTCATATGCTTAGTTTTTGATTTATTAATCAGCATATTGTTCTCCTTTGCCCAAATGGTCAATTTTGTAGTCATGCCACATTTGTAATGCATTTAATCAGTTTGCCCATTTTCAAGTCATCTGTATTCGGACTGTGGAACACCTTTGATGAAAAAAATAGATCTGAAAGATACATCAACAAATGTGGGCCTAGGATAGACCCCTGTGGGACGCCCTGACTGTAACCTAGAATTTCACCTGTCCAGTTACTGTATGATACTTAGAAACACTACGTCCTACAGTAGCTGTATGATACTTGCCATATCCCGTCTGTAAGTCATTTAGCTGTCCACGTTATCAAGAGTACATCAATACATAGCTGTTCTCATTTATAATTCAGTGTTTTGTGTATGACTGCATCAAATGCTGCAGTCAAGTCTCTGTAAATTACATCACGGCACAATTTTTCATTTATAGCTGTTGTTATATTGTTGTAGAACATCCTGTAACAGGTGCTTATAGATCTATTTTCAACACATGCCTGCTAGTATATGGTTTCAAATCTCAACCTTTCCAATTTTGACAATATTTTATCCAAAATAATCTTCCCCATTATTTTTCCACAACATGAAAGTAAACGCATGGGTCTGTATGACTGTCTGTTTGTCTTACTCCAGTTTCCCTTAAGAATAGGTCTAATAAGTGCATGTCTCCAATCTTGTGCAATCACCCCGTATTTAATTGACCTAGTGAATGACACACATAATGGTAGTGTAAGTTCATGCGGAAGTGTTTCAGGTCCTTATTATTTCTTCTCCTTGTTCTTTGGGTCCAGGCTGCATAGTTCTTTTACAGTGTAATCTGATTATATTTCAGTATCTGAAGTAACCTGGATGTTACTTGGACAAGTTATCACCATCTTTGTGGAACCAAACTGCTTTGCATAACATTTTGTAACTATCTAGAATCTGTTGTGTAGATGACTTACTGATCTTAGTCTTTTGCCATATTTCAGGAGTGTCCTTAACATCAGTTTCTTCACTCCTTACCAATCTGGACTTTCTGACAAAAGTCTTCCTCACCTCTGTCAAACTGAACTGTGCTTCTAGACTGCCTTCTAGATATGACTTTTCAAAGGCATTCCTAACCCAAAAAAAGTGATTTTGTGTTTGGAAACTACTGATCTTCTCCAGTATGTCTGAAACTTCACTCAGAATATCTCAGGATTCTAGCGTTCATGGCTTCTATGATTCTCATGATTCCTCTTGCCATTATACATGAGAAAATTCAATGGTTAAAAAAAAAACATAGTAAATTTGCAGATTTAACAAACTCCGATAGTCTGTTTTCTATTTTGAAACAGAATACTGTGGTTTGTACAGTGTTTTCTGGACTACTGGACAATCTGTTTGATTTCTAGATAGTCCGAAAAAAAAAACAGATAGGTGGCAACCCTAATTATAGATTATTATAGACAATACTTTGGTGATGTGTTACATAAACAGTACAGCACTGGGATTTACCTCCTGTGCAGGCTGTCTGTAATGGCTTTGAAGTTAGGTGTACAGCACTGTATAACCATCTAAGCATCTTGTATATCCTCAGAGCAAAACATAGTGGCAAACAAGCTGAGCAGGACCAAGACAGACCCTCACAAATGGAAATTGAATGGGGATCTTCCAACAATAGACTCAGTTGTGGGGAGCATCTCAAATCTGTTCACCTCATTTCAAAACAGATAGTCAATTCTGAACCAGTACACCTTCCAGGCAGGTTTGGAAACAGATGCATTTTCATTACTGTGGGTGGGAATGTTCTTTTATGCATTTCATCCCTTTCCACTGATCCACGGGCGTTCCTAAGATTTAGAAGAACTCTCCAGAAATTATTATGGTGGCTCCCTTCATAAGGAATTGCCAGGGGCAATTACCACAAGCTTCCTCACAAATTGGATCTACTTGCACAGAACAGTGGGAGTTTGATAACTCCCCAGTCTTAAACAACTTCAGCTGTCCTCCTGGATCATTTAATTCTAATGCCTTTAAGGCACCTTTTTCATGAGGACTTGCATTAGGTACTAAAGGAGGCGAGAAATCTTGCCACTAGGAAATCTTACGTTCATCATTGGAGAGGAAATAACCAGGGCCCTGGCTGGGATTATTACCTCTGACTGTCAAACATCTGTGTGAGTTAGTATCCAATGGCCTGTTTACTTCTTTGGCAAGGGGTATTTATCAGCCATTGCAGCTTGTATGCCAGTGGATCCTCCTCTTTATTTCAAGCTGTTCAACAAAAAGATTTTTCTGTTGATGTGCAAGGTCACCTTTTCAGATGACACTTAACTTTCCCTGCTAAAAGTAAGGATCCCAGTTATTTCAGTCTACATTTGAACCAAGTGTTCTAGCTGTTTTTGGTTGGTTTGTTGGTTATTTAATTATTTATTTATTTGGGAGGTAGACTGACTGGTTTATTGCTCTGACATCTGCAAGTGTGTGTCCGGATTGCAGCTGTTCATGGTGGATTAACCCTCTTGCTTTTCTGTGCATATAGGGTTATTCATAAAAAAAAATATAAAAATTGCCATATATGCCCTTACTACTTTCGAAGATTACCTTGAAACTAGTTGTTTGTCTCCCCCATTTCTTTCGGAATTTAACTAAAGGGGAGAAAATGTTCTATGTACTCTGGTCATACTTTTGCTACTCTGGCATTATCTTGTCAGTGCTAATTTCTTTCTTGAAACCTTGTACAACTGTGGAATCCCTAGTATGGCACTGGAAAAGGGGCAACCTGTGTCAGTTCAGACAATTCCAGTTGGTTGTTCCATGCTATATCTTTTATTGTTCCGACCATGGTAAAACATTTCCAGGCAGGGTTAAGCACCACTCTAATAGACTTTTTAAATGCCTTTATTAAACCAACACTTCAGGCATAAACAAACATACATTTCTGTAAAAGAAAACAAACCATGTTAATATGTTCACAGTTACAGACATTATACATCACATTTACTCTTCTAAACAATTATCAATCCAACATTACATAAATTGCTAAGTTCCTGCCTTCTCTTAAACCTCTCTCCTCCTCCAGAATATTATTCTGCATGTGTTGTTCCCACAATTTTCATCATTTTTTTCTGTATAATTTTTTCCAACCCTTTTCTAAAGATCCCACTTTCAGTTCTTTTATTTCTGTTAGTGTTCACTACTTCAAATAGAGTTGGTTTAGACTTTGATTTCCATTTTCCAATAATTGCTTTTTTGGCAGCCACCAGAATTATATTTAACAAGGCCTTTCTATGTCTAGGCAATTTCAAATCCTGTATCCCAGCAAAAAAAAAAAAACATCCCCTTACTTATTTGCTCATCCAGTATTTCTGACCAAGTACGCTGTAAGAAATATTTACCCTCTACCAACTCACTATAGTCCCAGAACATATGTTCCCAGTTGTATCTTTCCCCATCACATCTCCAGCATTTGCTACTTACTCGAGGAAATAGTTTTGTGAAGTCTGCTTGGGGTATAAAATTACCTATGCAAAGCTTGCAAGCAAAGATCCCAAACCTTCTGTACATTTTTGCATAATAGAGAGACATACACATGTCCTCCCATTGTTTTCTTCTAAATTGTATTTCCAGGCTTTCATCCCAGTCGTTTTTAACCTCCTGTGATTGATTCCTATAGTTATTATGCAGTGTCTTGTATGCCCTGCAAATTATCATTTTTTAACAGCAACTTCTGTTTTAGATTCAGCTAAAACCTTTACCAGAGCAGGTCTTTAACATTTGATTCCCTATACCTTTTTCAGAGCTTTGTTTTGTTTGATGGCATATTAGAAAGGGATGGAATCTAGAAGCATTATAGAGGATGTTGCATGATCCTTTGTACATACTTTTACAAAACATTACATACGGGATTCCTTTTCTGGGTCCAAGACTGGCATTGCTAGAACCATTCTCCAGGAGCTTCTAGACATTTATCCTTCCTTACTTATCTGGGTTGGATAAGCTTAGGTAATCACACCAAATTGTGAATGGCTACTGCATCAGTGATGATGAATATAGTACATTTGTGTTTGTTTGTGTCTTTCAGCTTTTCCCGGTTAGGGGTCGCCACAGCGGAACTCCAGTCCGCTAATGATTGGCAGTTGATTTTTACGTACCGGCTTGCCAGGCCTGACGCACAACCTTCAACGAAGGTACGCCTATTCACGCATATCTCCACGCAGAAGATGCTCTAGCTGAGAATCGAACCGGACAGCGTCTTACTGTGAGGCAACAACGCTACCGCAGCACCACCGCGAATATAGTACATTTGTGTAAGTTGCACTTAAAAATGTCTGAAGTCCAGAATGCTGCAGTAGCCACACCCAACCCCACCTTCCATCCCCCGTCTGGTATATATAGTTAGTTGTTGGGATAACACATTATATGTTTATATCCTTTTGGGGATTCAGGAAAAGTAAACTTTCTGTTTTTGTTTGGACAAAAAAGTCTTAAAGTTGTTTGTACTCTGACTGCTGATTTCACCACCATGGGGCTTGTCGGTCGGCAGTCAGCATGTAGGTGTGGTGAGGAGCCAGAGCTTTTTGAAAAGTGGCCAGTTGCTGTATCATGGGCAGGTTAGGACCAAAATAGACAAAGGCTACTGCAGCAATGAGGAATTCTACCATCAACTGTACTTTCTCCTCCCTCTTTCCATAGAAATAAGTCCTTGCTTTTGCTAACCACATGATTTCCAGATAGTTCAGTAATTGTTTTGCCATAAGGGGGTTGAATCACATGTTGGGAAATGCTGCCATCAGTGGCAAATATGCTGAGGGTGTGACTTGTTCTCATGCTTGACTCAAAAATGTTTTTTAGATATTGAGCCTTGGTTATAGATTCACAGCTTCGTCAGTCACTTTCGCTTGGACATTGACCTAGGAGTTGGGTTTCCTTTATTGCTTTGATGTTACAGGCTATAACTTTCTAAGCTTTCCTTTAACACTTTTCCAGCTTCCTAGGAGGTTTTTGGTACCTATTTAGGTGCTTTTCACTTGGCAAACCACTGAGGAGGACTGCCAATATCAGATGCAATGGGTATGTGCTATGCATCTCATTTAATCTGAGGAATTCCTTCTCGGTGGACCCTTATTAACCCCAGTCCCAGTACCTTATGTCTAGGCATCCTTTCCACCCAGCAGATACTTTTGGAGCTCCCTTTGTCAGGCAAGTGTATGTTTATATATCCCTATTTGTGTTTTTTTCTTAGCTTGCAGATTTTATTTGCTCAGTTTTCAGTTGTTTGGACAGGGGGGGGGACTGGCAGGAGTATAGACTAAGCATGCTAACCTCCTTTGACTCATGACTTCACAGCATGCACTAGCAGGGGGCATGTGTACCCCTAGCATGGAAATTTGAGAGAGAGAAAAAATAACTAATCTGGATGTTGCAGGAGAGGGAGTCCCAGTATCTGTCTCCTTCATAGATCAGCTGAAATGGTGAATATTAACAGAAGCAGAGGAAGGTAGCTCAAAGTAGGTAGAATTAAATTGCTTCAGAGTCATTGTACGCCTTTTTAGTTGTATACAATTTGTGACTGGATAAAGAAGTACATGTGATGTATTCAAGAACAATTGCTGTACTATCTCCTGTAGGAAGAACTCCTTCCCCCCCCTCACAACACTGCTTCCACCCTTCCCTCCCATAGTACTAAAACTGTAATTCCAATCTTTATAGCTAGTGTCAGTAAAGCCAGACATAGCAACAAACTTTTCTCCTTATTTGTCTAAAGCCTTTGACGCAGTTTGTCACAGCAAATGTCTACTTCAAATGTCCTCACTAGATCTGTCACATCCCACCCTTCTGTGGTTCAAAAGCTACTTGTCCAGTAGGTATTGGGCAGTAAAATGGCACTCCACCTCCTCTCCTCATACCTCCCAGTCACCACCGGTATACTACAAGGTTGTATCCTTGGTCCCCTACTCTGGAACATTGTCACTAACATTGTCCACACATCCATCTAATACAATACGCAGGTGACTCCACACTCGTACGCATATCAGACAGCTTGGCTCATCTCCAAACAATTACTCCTGAAGCTTTAACGGCCACTGAAATATGGCTTTGTAACTAAACGTATATATAGAATAAACACGAGAGGTAACACCGTGGGCTGGAGCTCCAATATTTTAATAAGTCAGGAAATAAAAACGTTTGTAACTAAACAACTTAATGTTAAGTTGTCAATCTCGCCTTCATTCTTGCTGGATGGTTCGGAGCCGATCCTCGGCTCCGACTCGGCACTTGCTTTAGCTTGAGAACTCCTTTTACCAGCTCGAGGCAACCCTATATCCCATGATGCAAGGCGGAACTACCTCAGATCTCGTTTGCCGCTTAGCGAAAGAGGTCTCCTTTGCCAGCTGAGGTAAGTTGTTTTTTTGTCAAAAAAAGCTTAGTTAGGGATTTATTTCCCCCTTTTTTCCCCTTTCATAGTGTGTAGTGTATCTACAGCCCACCCTATTCCCTTATAGTTAAAAACTCTTAAATTCTTTTTATAATTGTAAAAAGTTAAGCTAGGCCTAGACCCCATTGGTTAATCCCTACCTGTGTGTCTGTGTGTTGGGGATTAATTGTGTGTTTGTTGGGGTGTGTGTGACTTTCTTCCTTAGAGCTATGTCAAAGGAAGGCAAGGTCTCAGGCTTCAAGAAGTGTGACTCATGCTGTCAGAAAATGTCTCTGACAGACGGTCACACTTCTTGTGTTTACTGCCTGGGGCCTTTGCACCTGCAGGACTCCTGTGCTTTGTGTCACTCTTTTAGCCAGAGAGTCCTGCAGGAAAGGAGGAATAAATTGATCCTCCGTGGCTTACTTAAGCCAGAAGGTTCTCCCTCTAAAACAGGGTCTAGTAAACCTTCTAAGCCACTGAAGGTTCAGGCTACAGTATCTAAGCCTCCTCCGGTGGCTCCGGCTCCGGCTGGAGCCGATCTTTCTGCTTCCAAGTTAGTGGGTTCGGCACCGATTGGTTCCGACACCCGGTCCACTGTGGCCTTGTCGGCTCCGGCTGGAGCCGACACCTTATCCAGCATCGGAGCTGAGAAACCTTCGGCTCCATCTGGAATTCAGGGGACTTCGGCTCCGATGACTTCGTCCCGAAAGAGATCTCGGTCCCCTTCGTTGGAGAGTATCCACTCGGCTCCGGGGTCTCCTCTTTTGTCAGAGCGGAGCCATCGGAGCCGATCTTCGAGATCTTCCAGGCTGTCTGACCACG
This sequence comes from Protopterus annectens, assembly GCF_019279795.1. NCBI lineage: Eukaryota > Metazoa > Chordata > Ceratodontiformes > Protopteridae > Protopterus > Protopterus annectens. The sequence goes on along the minus strand of NC_056744.1, from coordinate 52,225,559 downwards.
ACTTAGAGAGGGTGGTAAGCAGGCTGTTGAAGTCGCAGGCACTGGCCCAAATGCTCCATAGCCCGTCTCAGCAGACTTCGGCTATTGCTTCACCCCTTGAACTTCCTCCTCCGACTCCCCACCAGAGTTCGGAGCCAGAGCTTCTCGGGACAGCGACTGTTTCGGTGCAGGAGCCGATACATCCTTCGGCTCCGTCGTCTTCGGCTCCGATCTCCTCCTTGAGACCTTCCTTGGAGGGATCCGGTCGTCGGGTTTCCCTTGGCTCCGAGGGGGCTAGTGGCATCGGACCCTTGTCCGACCCCGCTCTCCCTCTCGGGGCTTCGGCTTTGGTAAGCTCGGCACCGACATCGGCCTCGGAGCCTTCCCTCTCAGTAGAGCCGGGAATTCCTGTGTCCTCGGAACGGGGATATTCCGGTCTCCCGGGGAGGGGAGCCTTTGAGGTGATGAGGAGTGTCCTGGCTCCTGAGCCAGGTCAACGGTCCATCCCTCTAGCTCCTCCCTCTTCGGTGCCTGTAGACGCCTCTTGCCAACCTCTTGCTCTCAGGCCCAGGGATCCATCGCCCCAGGTTTCCCCATTGGGAATTTCCTCCTCTTCCGAAGTTTCTCCTGATCCTGCAGGTGAACCCCCTCGGAAGAGGATATGTAAGAGGAAACATACAGACTCCCCTGAGTCTACTACATCTGATACCGACTTAGATGAGTCGGAGGGTTCCCCACGATCCCCCTCTGAGGATGTCTCCTTTTCAGACATCCTTGAGCTCCTCAAACAGAGGGGGAATTGGCCATCCATTGATCCCTCCGAGGATGAGTCGGTATACCTGGAGGCTTTTGGATCCCGACCCTCCACCTCCTGGGTGTCTCCGCCTTTCGACCCACTTATGCAGGTAGTGGCTCGGAAGGCGTGGGCAGCTCCAGATTCTGTGGAACCTGTCCCCAGGAGACCATCCAAGTTTATTACGGCCCCTACGGACAAACAGTTTCTTTCCAAGGGTCTCTGTGGATGCTATGGTGGTGGCGGTGGCCACTAAGAAGGAACTGGCGGATCCTTCAGTACCTGTCCATCCTCCTAACAAGGATTCTAGGACCATGGACAGGTATGGAAAGCGGATGTTTTCTTCAGCGACCTTTGCTATGCGTTCGCTGAACTACCTTTGTCACTTCACCAGACTTCAAAGAGATATTCTCAAGGAACTGGGTGAAGTGGTCCAGGATCCTTCTGCTGCTGGGGCTCAAGAAAAGATTGCCTCACAGCTAGCAATCCTGAATTCCTTATCCAACTCCTCCATGCGGCTCATATCCTATGCGGCCGATGGAGCGAGCAGGGCCGCAGGCACAGGAGTGGCTCTTAGACGCCAAGCCTGGATGCGGCTTTGTAATTTTGCAGACCCCTTTAAGGCGTCCTTCACCAATACCCCCTTTGATGGTTCGGCTTTGTTCGGACCTCAGGTGAAGGATACCTTGACCAGGTGTGAGCAGGACGGTAAAACTCTTTCTGCCGTTGGAGTCCATTTTTCCACCCCTTCTAGACCATATCCCAAGGGTCAGAAGGGAGGGAAGATGTGGTTCCGCAACGCCCAAGGAGCTACACCGGACACACGTGGTCAGTTTACCCCCAGAGGCAGAGGGGGTAACAATAATAGACGCCGCCCTAGAGGCAGGGGGGGTCCTCAGAACCAGGGCAACAGGGAGTCTCTTCCTGAGAAGCCCTTTCAGCACCCCTGAGGTGTTGCCCGACTGTCCACCCTTGGAGGCAGTCGGGGGAAGGATTTCGCTGTACCCAGTAGCCTGGCATTCCCTCTCACAAGATATGTGGGTACAGTCGATCATATCCGAGGGTTACAAAATCCCCTTCGAAAGGTATCCCGTACCTCTACAATCCCTTCCAGACATCTCACCCGGTCAAAGGGATTTGGCAGAACAGGAGGTTTCAAAGCTCCTAGGAAAAAGAGCCGTCCAGACTGTTCCGGCAGACCAAGTAGGATCCGGCATCTACTCGAGATTCTTTTTGGTCCCCAAAAGGACGGGAGATTGGAGACCAATATTAGACCTGAGCAATCTAAACAGATTTGTCAAGAAGGCAAGATTCCGGATGGTCACGCTTCAGTCCATTCTGCCCTTTCTGGGAAAGGACAACTGGATGTGCTCTATAGACCTTCAGGACGCGTACTATCACATAAAGATTCACAGGCACTCCAGAAGGTTTCTCCGCTTTCGGCTAGGGACCAGTCATTACCAATTCAGAGCCCTGCCCTTTGGCCTCACTTCAGCCCCCAGAGTGTTTACCAAATGCATGGCAGTGGTCACAGCTCATCTGAGACGTCAAGGATTCCAGTTGTTTCCTTATTTGGACGACTGGCTCCTCTCCGCCACCACCAGGTGTCAGCTTCTTCAGACCAGAGACTACACTCTGCAGCTTTGCAGGAGTTTGGGAATTTCAGTAAATTTCGAAAAATCTTCTCTGCGGCCCTGCCAATCTATCACCTTTATAGGCGCAGAATTAAACACCGTCAAAATGTTAGCCAGACTAACAGATCAAAGAATTCTGGACATCCAAAAAATCGTTCGGATTCTATTGCAGAGCAGCAAGGTCAAAGCCAGATTGATACTAAAGGTTCTAGGTCTTATGGCTGCGGCCATTGTTCTTCTACCACTGGCTCGCTTTCACATGCGTCTTCTGCAGTGGATGTTATTCACTCAGTGGTCGTACCACAGTCTTCCGATGAGGCACGAAATCTTAGTCACACAATCGTGCAGAACTCATCTGAACTGGTGGATATCTTCCCCTCTTCTTCATCAGGGCCGACCCTTTGTTTCCCCTCCTCCAGTTGCCACAGTTACTACGGATGCCTCTCTGATCGGGTGGGGGGGGCATTATCAGGGCAGGATGGTCCACGGGACGTGGCAACCCATAGAATACCATCTGCACATCAATGTCCTGGAGATGAGAGCGGTGCTTTTAACGTTGCAAGCCCTCAACGACTTTCTTCCCACGGGGACTATTGCAGTACAAACGGACAACATGTCCGTGGTCTGGTACATCAACAAGCAGGGCGGGACCAGGTCCTATCCGTTGTGTCGAAGCTCTCAGACTTTGGCAATGGGCAATCTCCTCTCATCGGTTTCTGATAGCAACGCACATCCCCGGCAGGTCCAACCTCTTGGAGGACAGGCTGAGCAGATCCATTCGGATGCCTCACGAGTGGTCTCTCAATCAATCTGTAGTGGATCAGATTTTTCTGAAGTGGGGCACACCTTGTTGCGATCTTTTTGCTACACCTCAAAACAACAAGTGCCCCGATTTTTTCACTCTCTTTCCCCTACCAGGCCAACCCCTGAGAGACTCTCTAACCCAGGATTGGCCCCGGGAACTTCTGTACGCTTTTCCTCCTTTTCCCTTGATTCCACAAGTCATTCAGAAAGCCACCGTTTTGAGGGCCAAGTTGATTCTCATTGCCCCTTACTGGCCTCGACAAATTTGGTTTCCGTCTCTGCATCGTCACCTCCTGGTGCAGCCCTGGCATCTGGACCCAGTTCCGGATCTCTTGATCCACCAGTCGGGTCAGCAGCACCGGGCCATTCATTCTCTCAACCTCACTGCTTGGTTGCTCCACTTCCTTCCCTAGCCAGGCTTCCGATGATCTCTGATTCTGTCAGAGACATCTTAGTGTCTTCTTTAAAGTCGTCCACCAGAACTGTTTATGCTAGCAAGTGGTGACGTTTTTCTATTTGGGCAAATTCCAGGAATATTGATCCCTTTACTGCTCCTGTGCATTCTGTTTTAGATTTCCTGGCTGAAGTTTTTCATTCAGGATCTTCTTCATCTACAGTTAAAGTTCAACTGGCTGCTATTTCCAAGTATCATGTTGGCTTGCATAATAATAACATTATGTCTCATAGATTATGCAAGGCCTTTCTGAGAGGAGTTTTTCTCCTAAAGCCGCCAATAAAGCATCCTCCTCCGCAATGGGATCTAAATTTAATGTTGGCATCCTTGATGCTACCTCCCTTCGAACCGTCTGCTTCATGTTCTTTGAAGTTATTGACCTGGAAAACTATATTCTTACTGGCTGTCACTTCAGCAAGAAGGGTTTCCGAGATCCAAGCTCTCTGCATTCGTTCCCCTTACTTGGTTTTTCATAAGGACAGGGTATCCTTAAGAACGAACCCGTCCTTTCTCCCCAAGGTTGTGTCTCAAACCAACATTAACCAATCCACATATCTACCAGTCTTTTTCCCAAACTATTCTGACAGAGCTGAACAAAAGCTTCATTTTTTGGATGTCCATCGTCAGCTCAGGTACTATTTGCATAGAATGAAACAATTCAGGAAATCGGACCAATTATTTGTCTCCTATGCAGAAAACAGGATAGATCTTCCAGTTTCTAAAGTGACCTTATCCAGATGGTTGTCTTCCACCATTTCTTATGTGTACTCTCTCAGGGGCAAGCAACTACCTTCTAAACTGAAAGCACACTCAACCAGGAGTCTATCCACTTCTGCAGCCTTTCAGGATAGACTACCCATTGATACCATTTGTGCAGCAGCTACTTGGGCCACTCCTCATACCTTTGTCTCTCATTACAAGTTAGACTTGGCCTCCAGAGACAGGGCCAGTTTTGGTTCCACAGTTCTCAAGAGTCTGTTCCATTGAGCCACCCGGGATACAGGTGCTAGGGACGCGGTCCCATCCAGCAAGAATGAAGGCGAGATTGACAACTTAACATTTAGAAGTTATGTACCTACCATAACGTTCCATGTTAGTTGTCTTCTCTCGCTTCTTTCTTCGTCCTCCCTCCTTCCCCCTGGCCTGGACAGATCTTGAAGAGTTCCTATCAGGTTGTTTCCTCCTGAGCCTTCATATGAGGACTCTTATTATGAACTTGGTTTTTCCTAATTATGTTAGGTTAGTCCTTAGCAGGGTAGGTTAGCTACCAAACGAGATCTGAGGTAGTTCCGCCTTGCATCATGGGATATAGGGTTGCCTCGAGCTGGTAAAAGGAGTTCTCAAGCTAAAGCAAGTGCCGAGTCGGAGCCTAACCATCCAGCAAGAAAGAAGGCGAGAGAAGACAACTAACATGGAACGTTATGGTAGGTACATAACTTCTAATTCTCAACATTCTTGAAAAAAAAAAACTACTAGTGTTTCTCCGAATCCCTCTCATGAAAAAAAGTTTAGGATCTTTTCTCTTAGTAATACAACCATAGAAGTCACTTCTAATAGTAAATTATTAGGGATGATAATCTTGAATTCAACCTGCATGTACAAGATTCAATAAAAAAATCAACAAAAACTAAGGATGCTTTACAGAGCTAAAAACTTTCCCACCAACGCAGCTAAAACTATATTTCCTACTACTTTATGATGCTGCCATCTTTACCTCCAGGCATCACAAAGCCCCTTTCAGAATTCACCATTGTATAGCACTAAAAAGACTAAATTATTTAGAACTACCCCATCAGCTAACATACACAGCTTCTCACCATGTATAAAATTATCGAACATCCATCTGCTTGTCAGGTATTAAATATCATTCTACCATCCTGTCATTACAATCCATTGACTAAAACCTCCTAATCTGCTGAGCATGGTCTACTCATTTTCTGTTGCTAAAGCCTAGGATGCATTAACTGTATCTTTAGGTTCAGTACCCTCACTCCAGTCCTTTAAAACCATTCTGAAAGACTTCCTAGCCAAAGTCTGTCTCTGTTCTTGTTCATCCCCAGGATAAACTGTTTCCCTAAATATGAACAAGTACCTATTCATAAGTTACACCTACTTACTCTCCCTTCTTCATTCACTTACTTACTTCAGTAAATTTCTCTCCATGTAAATATGCCATAACCCCATTTTTCTCCCACTTTATATTGTAGTTACTGGGTATTATAACATGCCTTTAATTTTTCTAAACTAGCTAAAATTTCTCTAAATATTAAATCATCAAATATGTTGTATCTGCTCTTAACCAATGATGTTAAGTTGTCTATCTCGCCTTCATTCTTGCTGGATGGGTTCGGAGCCGACCTCTGCCACTCTAAAAGCTCGAGAGTTGGTTCCACCGGCTCGAGGCTCCCCTTATATCCCACAATGCTAGGCGTGAGTTACCTCAGATCTCGTTTGCCGGTACAGCGATCGAGGTGTTTGGTTTCTACCGGCTTCTTGGTGAGTTATTGTAGAGTAAAATTTAGTCTACTTAAACCCCTTTAGTTTAATTTTTAACAGTTGTTTCCCTTAGTTTAGTGGATTTTGTCCCCTTTTCTCTTCTGTTATCACCCTTTTCCACAAGAACTCTTAAGTTCTTCCCTCGGGCCTTTGGGCCTTTTCCATCCCCTGGTGGTGTGTGTGTGTTTTCTCAAAGAATTTAAAACTTTGATAGTGTGTTTTATTTTTTGAGTTTAAACTTGTATAGGGTGTAATCAGTGTGTTTGACTGTGTGTGATTACACTTCCTTCTATAATGTCTAAAGATTCAAAGGTCTCAGGCTTCAAGAAGTGTGACTCGTGCTGTCAGAAAATGTCTCTGACAGACGGTCACACTTCTTGTGTCTACTGCCTGGGACCTTTACACCTGCAGGACTCCTGCGCTGTATGCCACGGCTTCAGCCCCAGGGTCCTGCAGGAAAGAAAAAACAAACTTATTTTGAGAGGTTTACTTAAGCCTGAGGGTTCCCTTACAGTTCCTTCGGGAAAGCCCTCCAAGGCTTCTAGGTCCTCGGCTCCAGCTTCTGAGCCGAGGCCTAAGGCTTCGAAACCTCCGTCTACATCGGCTCCGGCTGGAGCCGATGAGTCTCAGACTGCAGTTTCTGTGGGTTCCTCGGCTCCGGCTGGAGCCGAGGTATTGGAAATTCCTGTGTCGGTTCCGACCAGACCTTCGGAACCGACATCTAGAAAGAGGTCCAGGTCACCGTCCCTTGGCTCCGTTCATTTGGCTCCAGCATCTCCCCTGCTGTCTGAACGGAGCCATAGATCTCACTCCTCTAGGTCATCGAGGCTTTCGGACCATGACCTTCAGAGGGTAGTGAGTCGACTTCTCAAGTCCGAGGCACTGGCCCAAATGCTTCAGAGCCCGACTCATCAGTCGATGCCTGACCCTGTCCCTCATTATGTTCCTCCTCCGACTCCGTTGAGCTCGGAGCTGGGGCGTTTCGGAACCGAGACTGTGGTAGCATCGGAGCCGATACAAATGTCTTCGGCTCCATCGTTGGCTCCGATTTCTTCCTTAGAAGAATCTCGGCGCCGGACTTCCCTCGTTGGCTCCGAGGGGGTGAGTGGCATCGGACCCTTGTCCGACCCGCCTCCTCTCGGGCTTCGGCGCTGGTGAGTTCGGCTCCGACATCGCCTCGGAGCCATCACTGTCGTGCCGAGGAGGTTTTAGCTTTCGAGCGGGACCTCTGGCTCTGCCTGACAGGGGTGCGTTCGAGGTCATGCGGAGTGTGTTGGAACCTGGTTCAACTCCACAGTCTGCTCCGTCCGCCCCTCCCTCTTCGGTGCCTCAGGTCAAGTCGACTCACTCCCTCATCCCAGACCGCAGAGAGCCAGCTCCTCAGGAATCCCCTGTGGGGATCTCATCCTCTTCCGAGGCCTCTCCTGAATTGGCAGAAGAGCCCCCTCGGAAGAGAAAGTGTAAGAGGAAACACATAGACTCACCTGAGTCCGTCACCTCTGACATGGATTTAGAGGATTCCAAGGGTTCCCCCAGTTCCCCTTCTGAAGATGTCTCATTTGCAGACATTCTAGAAATCCTTAAGCAGAGGGGAAATTGGCCAGCCCTCAACCCTTCGGAGGATGAATCTGTGTACCTTGAGGCGTTTGGCTCTCGCCCTTCCACCTCCTGGGTGTCTCCCCCCTTTGACCCCCTCATGCAGGTGGTAGCAAAAAAGCCATGGACGGCTCCTGACTCAGTGGACCCCACCCCCAGGAGACCCTCAAAATTTATCACGGCACTAGCGGATAAACAATTTTTGACCAAGGGAGTTTCGGTGGATGCTATGGTGGTTGCTGCCGCCACTAAGAAGGAACTAGCTGATCCTTCAGTGCCTGTCCATCCACCTAACAAGGAATCTAGGTCTATGGACAGGTACGGGAAGCGGATGTTCTCATCAGCGACCTTTGCAATGCGTTCGCTGAACTACCTATGCCATTTTACTCGTCTTCAAAGAGACTTGATCAAAGAAGCGAGTGACATGTTGAAGGATCCTACAGCTGCGGGTTTTCAAGACAAGATGAACACTCAGCTGGCTACCCTGAACTCCATAGCTAACTCCTCCATGCGCGTCCTTTCGTATGCGGCTGATGGAGCGAGCAGGGCCGCAGGGACAGGTGTAGCCTTACGCAGGCATGCCTGGATGCGGCTATGCAACTTTGCGGACCCCTTTAAGACGTCTTTCACTAATTCCCCGTTCGATGGATCATCTCTTTTTGGTCCCCAAGTGAAAGAAACCTTGACTAGGTGCGAGACGGATGGCAAGACTCTTTCTGCCGTCGGAGTCCGTTTTTCTACTCCTTCTAGGCCTTACCCCAAAGGCCAGAAAAGTGGGAAAATGTGGTTCCGCAAGCAATCTCAAGGGACTACGCCTGACGCACAGAGTCGGTTCCCCGCCAGAGGCAGAGGGGGGAACAACAATGGTAGACGTCACCCTAGAGGCAGGGGGGGTCCGCAGAACCAGGGCAATCGAGAAGCCTTCTCTGATAAGCCCTTTCAACATCCCTGAGGTGTTGCCCGACTGCCCACCTTCGGAGGCAGTCGGGGGAAGATTGTCACTGTACCCAGAAGCCTGGCTATCCCTGACTCAAGACAAATGGGTACAGTCCATCATTTCCAAAGGCTATTCCATTCCCTTCGTTCGCGTTCCAAACCAATCAAAAAAATCCCTTCCAGATGTTCCACCCGCTCAAAGGGATCTTGCAGCTTTGGAAATTTCAAAGCTGCTTGCAAAAAGAGCAATTCAGCCAGTTCCAACAGACCAGCAAGGATCCGGAATCTACTCCAGGTTCTTTTTAGTTCCAAAGAAAACAGGGGACTGGAGACCAATTTTGGATCTCAGTATCTTGAACAAGTCGGTCAAGAAAACAAGATTTCGGATGGTCACGCTGCAGTCCATCCTTCCCCTTTTGGGAAAGGGAAACTGGATGTGCTCTATAGACCTTCAGGATGCGTACTATCACATAAAAATGAACAGACACTCCAGAAGATTCCTCCGCTTCAGGCTGGGAACCAGTCATTTTCAATTCAGGGCCCTGCCCTTTGGTCTCACCACTGCCCCCCGGGGTGTTTACCAAATGCATGGCAGTGGTAGCTTCTCACCTGAGACGTCAAGGATTCCAGGTGTTTCCATATTTGGACGACTGGCTCCTCACAGCTCCCACCAAGCATCTTCTTCTAATGGCCAGGGACTACACCTTTCGCATTTGTCAAAATTTAGGCATTTCAATAAATTGCGAAAAGTCTGTTTTGTCGCCTTGTCATACTATTACCTTCATAGGTGCAAATCTAGACACAGTCAACATGTCTGTGAGACTAACAGATCAGAGAGTAACAGACATACACAAACTGGTCTCGCTCCTCTTCAGCAGCAACAGAATCAAAGCCAGGTTAGTTCTGAAAGTGTTGGGGATTATGGCGGCTGCCATACCTCTGCTTCCATTAGCCAGATTCCACATGAGAATCCTTCAATGGATGCTCTTCACGCAATGGTCATACCAGCAACTTCCGATGTCCCACACCATTATGATTACGCAGACATGCAGGAATCATCTTCTGTGGTGGATGTCTTCCCCTCAGCTCTTATTGGGAAGACCCTTTGTCCCTTCCCCTCCGGTTGCTACTCTGACAACGGACGCCTCCCTGATCGGGTGGGGGGGGCATTATCAGGGCAGAACTGTCCAGGGCACATGGCAACCAGACGAATGCCACTTGCACATAAATGTTCTGGAGATGAGAGCAGTGCTTTTAGAGTTGCAAGCCCTTCAAGACTCTCTTCCCTTGGGAACGATAGCAGTCCAGACGGACAATATGTCTGTAGTGTGGTATATCAACAAACAAGGCGGAACCAGGTCCTACCCCCTGTGTCGAGAAGCACTCAGACTGTGGCAATGGGCGATTTCTTCTCAGCGGTTTCTGATAGCAACGCACATCCCCAGGAAGTCCAATCAAATTGCGGACAAATTGAGCAGAGCTATCCTCATGCCTCACGAGTGGTCTCTGAAAGACTCTGTTGTGAGAGAAATTTTTCTCAAGTGGGGTCAGCCTTGCTGCGACCTTTTTGCTACTCCCCAAAACAGCAAGTGCAGAGATTATTTCACCCTATTCCCTTTACCAGGCCAGCCCAGCAGAGACGCTCTAGTCCAAGTTTGGCCCCGGGGACTTCTGTGTGCATTTCCTCCCTTCCCACTAATCTCTCAAGTGATACAGAAAGCTATCGCTCAGAAGGCCTCGTTGATCCTCATTGCTCCTTACTGGCCTCGACAGGTTTGGTTCCCCTTTCTACATCATTTTCTGTTGGAGCGACCTTGGCATCTGGACCTAGTTCCAGATCTTTTGATCCATCAGTCGGGTCAGTTTCATCGCTCCCTTCCCTCTCTGAACCTCACTGCTTGGTTCCTCCAATTCCAACCTTAGCCAGGCTTCCTCAAATATCTCACTCTGTCCGAGATATTTTGATAGCTTCCCATAAATCTTCCACTCGGAAGGTTTATTTGAGTAAGTGGAAACGTTTCACCTATTGGGCTCAAGGAAAGGACATAGATCCTTTCACTGCTTCCATCCAAATGGTTCTTGATTTTCTAGCTGAACTCTTCCATGCAGGTTCATCTCCTTCTACTCTTAAAGTTCAATTGGCAGCTATTTCTAATTTTCATGTGGGCATTTCAGAGTCTGCTATCATGTCCCACAAGCTTTGTAAAGCCTTTTGAAGGGAGTTTTTCTACTCAGACCTCCTATAAGAAATCCTCCTCCTCCTTGGGACCTAAATTTAGTTCTTAGCTCTTTGATTCTTTCCCCTTCGAACCTGCAGCCTCCTGTTCGTTAAAATTCTTATCACGGAAGACACTTTGTCTAGTGGCTATTACATCAGCTAGAAGAGTTTCACTACTTCATGCACTCGGCTGTCGACCTCTTTATCTGTTGTTCCATAAGGACAGGGTATCTTTACTGAACCAACCCGTCTTTTTTACCTAAGATAGCCTCGGCGTCTAACCTAAATCAAAGCATTGACCTCCTGTGTTTTTTCCAGAATATTCTAACAGGTCTGAACAAAATTGCATTGGCTAGATGTTCATCGTCAGTTAAGGTACTATTTGGATAGAACCAAACAATTCAGAAAATCTGACCAGCTGTTTGTCTCTTATGCAGAAGGCAGAAAGGGACTTTCAGTTTCAAAGGTATCATTATCTAGATGGCTAACATCGCTGATTTCCCTTGTTTATGAAATTAGACACCAAAAGCTGCCTAACAAACCTAAAGCCCATTCTACCAGAGCTTTGGCTACTTCTATAGCCTTCCAAGACAGACTGCCTATTGACACCATTTGTGCAGCTGCTACTTGGGCTACTCCTCACACTTTCATTTCTCATTATAAATTGGATTTAGCTTCTAGGCATAGAGCTAACTTTGGTTCCACTGTTCTCAAGAGTCTGTTCCGTTAGGCCACCCAGGACAAGGTGCTAGGACGGTCCCATCCAGCAAGAATGAAGGCGAGATAGACAACTTAACATATAGAAGTTATGTTCTTACCATAACGTTCCATGTTAGTTGTCTTCTTCTCGCCTTCTTCTTGCCCACCCTCCTTCCCCCTGGCCTGGACAGACCTAGAGGAGTTTGATTGTGACCTCTTTTTCTACCACCTCTTTACTTTAGGTATATGCTCTATTGTGCATATTTCCTAGATCAGGATGTAGGTCACCCTTCTCTTCACCCGTGTTTATAGAGGTGGATTTTGTTTCTAGTTATTCTGCTACTATTATAAGCTGGGCCTAGCTTACAAACGAGATCTGAGGTAACTCACGCCTAGCATTGTGGGATATAAGGGGAGCCTCGAGCCGGTGGAACCAACTCTCGAGCTTTTAGAGTGGCCGAGTCGGAGCCGAGGTCGGCTCCGAACCCATCCAGCAAGAAGAAGGCGAGAAGAAGACAACTAACATGGAACGTTATGGTAAGAACATAACTTCTATTTTTCACATTGTTACCTCCTGAATTGGGCTAACCATTCCTTATAGAAAAAAAAAAACTGATGAAGGCTATGTAACTGTGAAGCTGAAACCGGTTTGTTCCTGCTTTTTTGCTTAGGGCATTTCTATAATAAAGGATTTATCTGGTGCCACTGTATGCTGGTCTCTTATTTTTTGGTTTGCTAACCATTCCTTACCCCAGGAAACCATATTTCTAGGTCATTTTAATATCAACTGGCTATCTTGTAGTAACAGTCATCCAGCCCAGCACCTAAACCTTCATGGTTTCTCCCAACTAATACAGTTAACCTACCCGGATAAATAAAAACTCTGACAAACATACTACTCTCGACTGGATATCAATAAAGACCCTCACTCATACTTAGCTGGCTGTCTGCCAGACAGCCTCAGTGCCACACTCCAACATTCCTTCCAAGACACCACTTAAATTGTGCTAAACCAGTCGTCTAAAGACAAATCCAAAATGGGGTAAACTTTAACCCTCTCTCCTTTATCTCGTCCCTTCAAAAATATGATTGGACCCCACTAAAGCACCTCAATCTGGATGAAGCCATTCACTTCTTCAATAGCACCTTCCTAAACACACATACCCTCATAAGAAATGCAAGTGTCAAAACACAGTACTCCCCTTGGCTACAAAAAAAGCACCAGGGCACTAATGAAAAATGAGGCCTGGGAGCAATGGCACTTAACAAAACCCCCCTCCTCTATTTAGTCATTCCTAGAGTTGTGCAACCAGGTCAAAAAGCAAATAAAAGAAGATAAAACCCAATATTATCACTGCCCTAAACTCCTCCCATCACAACCCTATGCAGTTCTGGTCCACAATGAACTCCATTCTCCACCCAGGTAAAGTAGTCCCCCCTCCCCCCACCTACCACTCCCCCCTTCCTCATTCTGTCTTTGACTAAACAACACAGCCCTCTATCCACCCTCCCTACATCAAAACCAAATACTCGGCCCACAGTCTTTTCTTATTCTTCAATACCTACCTCCTATATAAAAAAACTTCTTTTGAAACTTAAGCCTACAAAACTTGCAGCTGACAGTTTCCCCTCTGAATACCTAAAAATAGCAGCAGATGCCTTAGCTTATCCAGTCTCTGTCTTAATTGCTCCTTATCAGAAAGCTGTATCCCCGCACTGTGGAAAATATCCCACATCATTCCCCTCCATAAAGGTGGCTCCTCCACTGAACTTTCCAGTTACTGCCCTATAGCCATCCTTTCTCCACTTTCCAAGATACTTGAGAAATGCATCCATTCTCAAGTTGTAGACTACCTCTTAGCTAATAACCTTCTCTCCAGCACCCAGCATGGCTTCGGGCCATACCACAGCACTACTACCACCTTGCTGTCTTTCACTAATGCCAGCCTTCATTATAAAAATAATGGCCTGTTCTCCTCTGCTATATTTCTGGATCTATCCAAGGCTTTTCACATGGTCTCACACAGATTACTAATCTCTGTTCTCACTAACCTGTCCTTTTCCCAATCAGCAACTGATTGTTGGCGGCCAGTTAGATAGCTGTGAAACCAATCAGTTGTTTGGCATAATGACCTATCTCCTTGACTTCCTGTAACACTCGGTGTTCCCCAAGGCTCCATCCTTGGTCCCCTACTGTGCTCACTCTTCACCAATAATCTATTCAGAGATCAAGCATGCTTCTCTCATACAGTATGCAGATGACTCCACCCTCATCTGCTCAGCCCCAACTATACCTGAACTTCACAAGATCACACAAACCTTTTCATCTGTAGAAAACTGGCTATCTAATGCCAAGTTATTACTCAACCGGAGCAAGACTAAACTCCTTATCTTCTATCCCACTGAATCTAACCCAATTATCCCCCACTTTAATATTCGATCCAAAGACAATACCGTTATCTCCCCAACAGAACACACCAAACTACTTGGTGTTGAGACTGATAACAATTTCAGATTTGACACTCACATTTCTCTTGCCATAAAAAAGGTTCACAAAACAGTAGGTGCACAGAAGCAAACAATTCCTCACCAAGACAGCCAAATTTCTGCTGCCAATTCCAACCTAATCTCCACTTTACTCTATGCCTCTCCAATACTTACCTACCTTAGACAAACAGACCTAAACAAGCTGAAGGCTTGCTACAATAAAATTGCTAAGTTTGCCACTGGTGCATCTTATCACAGCCACCCTGTATCTCGCTTAGAGAACTTGACTGGCTTGAACTCCCTCAACTTCTTCATCTGAATCAACTCTCTCTTGCCCACAAGTTAATAAACCATCCTCTTAAAGTACCATCCCTTCAAAACTTTCTCCAGCCTACTTCTCCACTTGATCACTACGCTCCAGCAACATAAATCTACTTCTAGTGACCAAACCCAAGAACTCAGCGGGAGAAGCACTGTTCTCCTGCGTCATATCCAGATTATAAAACAATCTCCCCTCTCTATAACCACACTACCTTATTGCAATCACTTCAAGATTGCACTAAAAACTCACTTTAAAAGTCTCTGGTTATGCCCATGCACCAATCCCTTCTAGTAACCCTCCTTTTACCTCCCCTTCCTCTCCCGTCCCCTAGCCACCCTGCCTCACACTATCTGATCATTGCATTCCTTCCTCTGCAGGCTCTGGTTCACCCTTTACCCTCCCCTTCCCTCCTCACTCAATCTCTGACATGTTGTAACATGCTTAAACTACCTCACTTCATCTCCACTCCAAATGCATATCTAACTGATTTAAACCTAGCTTCCTGTCACTACCACGTATACTACTCAGTCTCCTCTCTTACTGCTCTATCTTCCCCTTCCATCCCATTAGCCCTTCTAGCTTGTTCCACCTTTGTGTGGAGCTTCTGCTGTATATCTGCTTGAATTTAGTGCAGTATTTGTATGTAAGATTTAGGTATATGAGTTTAGAACAGTATCTGTTTGAGCTTAGTACTATCTTTATATACAGCCTACCTTTATTCTTAGCCTCTAGCTAGATATTGCTGTATCTGTTCATTACTATGTTTCATATTGTATGTATAGCTAATGTTTGATGCAGTATGTATTATTTGCTATTGTATGTATATTCAATTGTTCTGCATGTACTCTGCTGCTCATTTATGGTTCTGTGGAGCTTTTCTCCCCGGGACTGCTGAAAAAGGACCTATGCCCAGTTGGAATTTTTCAGTAAACAACTGTAAATAAATAAACAAATGTTTCATTTAGTATAGTTTAAACTGCAACATAGGCTTCTGTCCATCATGTGTCAAGATTGCTACACTAACAGCCGCATCAGTCTTCTCTCTAGACAAGCTCTTCATGTATTCATGTTCCAAAGAGCACTGTTGTAATCTAAACCCTGTAATGGTGAGGCTCGGAGCTTCCTTCCCCTATGGTTCCCTATGGGAATAAGGCATTGTTTTTGCTTCTGAGTTAGACAGTGCGTACAGAAGTCCTGGAGCTCCTGCATCTTCTCATGGGGCAGCGTTGTGTATCACTTGGGCTCTTGCGTCTCTGTGAACCCAAAGTAGACCTAGTGCAGCATCCTTTTTAAATGCTATGGCTATCCCTCTTATGTAGCCATATTTTATTTGAAGTCTTCACAGAAGCCAGGCAGCACCTTCACTCTGCTGCTGCCACTGCCTTCCCCAGGATGACTTGTGCCCTGCACAAATTCCCTTTCAAAGACTAAAAGTGACTTCTCTTTGCTCATGAGATTAAGTCTGCATTCTCCATGCCTGCATCCAAGAACTGTACATCTGGTGAACAGTGGACCTCGGTGGGTCACTGGACTGGCAGGAAGTTATATTCCTTGGCCACGTTTGGACTTAGGACTCAAACTGTGAGTATTACCTATCCATGTTCCAAGGTATCCTGGTGGTGGAGGAGGCTGGTGACTGTAGACACATTTGAGGCTAGGATCAGGAAGGCTCTGTTCTTTACCCTGGAAGCTGTCTTGGCGGTACAATCCCTGGTGTTTATTGCTGATGGATACCCTGCCAAAGGTAATAGGCATAGGAGTATGCCTACATCTTTCAGCCTGCCTGCATTTCTTTTGAGGAATTTAAAGGGCAGTCTGTTACTAGAGTCTCCTCTTCAGGCAAAGGGTTAAACCCTTGTTTGATATGTTTTTAGTTACTGGGCAGTGCTCCAGTAACTTCTGTGGTTTTCCTTCTCACTGTGTGTTATCTTGTTTGTCTGAGAAGCAGTCCTGCTTGTGCCTTAGGAGCTGGGTCAAATGGAAGGTTCCCTATTAGAAGACCGAAGACACATTCTTTCGAATGCGTCCTGGTCGAATTCAAAAGCCTGAAACGGCAAAATATCGAAGCGGCTTTTAAGTGAATTCTTTCCCTGAGAAAGAATTCGCTTGGCCGCTTCTTTACTTTGCCATTTTTGGCAATGTACCACAATCTCTGAGTTGGTAATGTTTAAAATATTTTTTTGTTGTTGTTACAGTGTTTTTTTTTCCGTAGGAAAAACATCGCTGTTTTGACCGTTCTAAATTGTAAGCTTTCGCTTACATAGCGTCGATTAATCACTGTTCACTTTTTTAAGCTTTTGGTGATCTAATATAGACCCAAATGGAATGCTGCTTGTTGTGGTGCAAATTATTAGCATTCAGGTTTTTTGTAGACTTCTGGTCTAGTTCCCCCGGGTGGAAGAGTGGCTGTCCAAGGTCCCAAGTGCTAAGCAGTGTGTGTGTGGGGGGATATGTTGTCTGTGTCTCCCCTGCTGCAGTAGTATGTCACTGTTGAGCAGGTTCACATGGACGAAGTAAGGAGTGGGCCCAGGCACCACCACCTGTGGAGTCCAGTGTACCTTTTCCACTTCCTTTCATGGCTTGGGACCCCCTTCTCTTGTTTTCTGGAATTTCAGTGTTCCTTACCTCCCTTCTCCTCCGAGAAGTGGTTAGGACTTTTGCATCATTTGAAGGGTTGGTGTAGGTGAGCTGCTGAAATTGACATGTTTGTCTCCAGACTTGAGCCCTCTGTCGTAGGTGCAATACAAGGCAAGCAACCATGAGGCGTCCATAAGATACCCAGTCATAAATATTTTTTTGTGTGTGTTATTTTTTAAGATTGTAAAATTGTTATTAAATGTTTTGGTAAGAATTTGGAGCTTTTCTCCCCAGGTCTCCTCTGAAAATGGGCAACTACCCAGTCAGACTTTGAGTAATCAAATGTCAGTAAAATAAATGTGATGTGTAATTTGCTGCTTTAAATTTAAATTGTATATGGCTTGATGGCTTGATATTTAAACATTTGTTAAGGCACTGATTGTGTGAAAGATTGTGTATTTTACTTTTGCAATAAAGTTCTGTGGTTACCTTTGAGCTGGTTTCCATTTTTGTTATTTAGCTAAAAAATATCACACAGAACTTTGAATCCGATAGCTGTTCCTGCAAAGTTATTTGAATTCTTTTTTTGAAGAACTGTTTTCTCAGCAATGACTGGTGAATCTGTTTTCAACCTAAAAGAAAACACCATGGGTAAAATTTAGAAATTCCAGTGTCTCAACAGCCCTGTTTTAAAACAGGATTTTCTGCTTTTCTGTGCAGGATCCAAGTCAGGGGTCAGATAACTTCTCACCATTTTCTGTATTTTTTGTTCGTTGTAAAGAATCTATCAGCATTTAGTTGTCTTCCTTTATTAAGAAATATTTAATACATTGGCTTCCACTCCTTTTCATGACTTAAGTGGTCATGTCTTCCTCATTTTCAGTTTGTACTGTTCTTGACTCCATTACATAAAAATACAGTTAAAGATCTTTTAAAATATAACTTGCATGTACAGTTACATATATTCTGAACAATTTGGTAGTAAGTCTACTAAAACAAGTTTTTTGCATGTTTAAATGATTTTTGAATACAAAATACATATTATTTTGTTTACTGGTGTAGTGCTCAGAAATTGTTGGTATTTCTTTTGGTATAATTAAATTTTTGGCCTCCTTTCCTTGTTTGATGTAACTTAGGTTGTTGTGCAAGGGAAAAGGCCTTTGTGCCCAAAATATGTTTGATTAGAAAAAGCTAATTTTGTCTTCTTTTTTTTAAGGCTGCTTAAATGGAAAAGGCCAGACTCAGACTGAAGAGGGCAAAGCTGACAAGGAACTGTTGCCTAGAATGGAAGAGGTCTATACCAGTCTTCCCATACGTCTTCCAGAAGCTAATGTGCACGTACAGAAGCTGTATCAGGACTGGCTGGAAGGTATAGGCTCCCAGAAAGCGCAAGAAAGATTGCACACAGGGCATGATGCCACAGTTTCAAGTACAAGCAGTTTTGATTTCAAATGGTAGCAGATCCACTTCTCAGGAGCAGGATCTTGTTTTAAGTTTGCTTTTGCACCTCGGAGCACTCGCTCATATGGGAATATCCTATGCAATTACGCAAAGAAAAACTGGCATCTGTTTACTCTCCACACACTTCTAATTTCTTTGACAAAAATTGGATGAAAACATGCATACACTGCAGTCATTTTCCTTTGTAGTTTCTACTCAGTATTGACTCATGATAATTTATTTTTGCAAAGTACTGCTGTTACTTCAAAAATGTGAGTGAATACCGTCCTTGGAATGAACGTCTCAGGATTATTAGGATTATCAAAACTATCATCAACACAGAGATTAGTAAAGTTTATAAAGTAGAAATGTCTAAGACAGATGAATGTAGAGTAAATCGAATTTTAATTGCAAATCCACTGAGAACATTATCTTCACTGTGGAAACATTTTTAGTAAAATGTTAATCAATCATCTGTTGTTCTCTTGAAGATCTACCAACTCTTCAAGTCTTCATGCTGATTATCCAGATAACTGAAATGGACATTTTCCGGAGACCAGATATATAATAAAAATATTAGTAATATATTCCTCTTGTAAAACTGTTGTCCAAAGGGCTGAGATCAACTGGAACATTCTCATAGATGAATTGACAAGAATGTGAAGCTTAGCACACTTATGTCTACAGAATGTTTGTGTTATCTTTATCTCTAACATTTTTATAAACCTAATTAATTCCTGTAAATGAAGAGTATGAACTTTATTTAGTTTTTGTGGTCATTGTTTAAGAAGCACTTAAAAGATACTAAGGTCCATTGTGATTTATGGTTAAAAAGGAAGTGTGACTTCACATGGTATGAATGCCTTTGCATTTTGTCCTCGCAGTGGCTTGTTCAATTGTTAGGCATTATGGTTCATGGTTATAAGTGTGTATAATTTCTGGATCCCCATTATGAAAAGTATTGCGCGCACAGTTTCTTGAGCTTTGTCATTGCATTAAAGGGCTCACTGTATTTGGTAACAGCTGAAAAGTCCTTGCATAATTGCTCAGGGGCATATACACCTTCCATTAACCCCTTGGTGTCAGTCTGAGGAGCATGCCTAGCCCCATAACTCCTGTTTCTTGCTACTCACATATTTAGACTTTGAAACTTTTAGCATTCAGTGCTGAAGAAACCTGAACCTTCAGACTGCCTCGGTGGTCTTTAGAGTAACAGAGACCAACACTTGCATTATTGCTATGTCTGAGGGAAGCAGCTGTGTACTGGGATTCAGCTTGCCAAAAAGGTATGTTATGTGCAAGAAGATAGATGCCCATCACTTTGCAAGCAGGAGGGCAAGTTTGGAGGGTAGCCAATACAAGATCAGCAGCGAAATCCCTCATGTTGTCCTAGGCAGGATTGAGAAAGTGAGGGAGTACAAAGCATTGTCAGCAGTCTCTTCTATCAACAATAGTACATGTCCGCTGGCTGCAAGCAGTTCTTTTGCTAAAGGATTGCTTTAATACCTGTCATCAACAGGAAATCTGTCTTTACTTGCTACTAACCAGAGAAGTACCTCGCTGGATTTGAACTTCACACCTCTGTTCATGGAGTACATAGATGGTCAGCCAACATTTTAAGTAAACTATTTGCCAGTGGATGCAAATTATGCACTTGGATGCAGGGAGACCTCTCCAGTCTCCTTTCCTTAACCCCTGCATTACTGATGAGAGTTGAAGAGAGTTCTGCTGGTCTGCACTATGCACCATTTCTCATGTTGAAGGGGCATTTGTTCACCCCTTCTTACACACTTATCCCTCATTTCATGCTCAAGGGCCAGTCAACCATGTTTCACTTTCTGCAGGTCAGATCAAAGTACATATCTTAATTTCCAGTGAGTTATCTTGAGTGGTGGTATCAGAGAGTATGAGATTCTTGTCTCTGGGAGATGGTGATAATGACAGGTCTTCCTCCTCCTAGCTCCTGTGTAAATGACTTCTTTTGGAGAATTTCTCAGGTTGATGTGGCCCTCTTTTTACAAGCTTGTAGTTTCTTTGCCTTCATGGAGACCAGAATCAGTATTAACAAAGAATAAGTCGGACCCATGAGGTCATATCCCCTCCCCACTATGGAGTTCATTCTCGCAGTTAATCACTATGGTTATGCCCTTCATTTCTTAAAAAAAGGCAGATACCCTCTTTAAACTCCCTTACTTAGAAAGGCTGTTCTTTCCTACCATCCTTTGACATGTCAAAATGGCTCCTTTGGGGGCTTTTATGTACTCTTGTATAATATTGATTGTGTTATTACTTTGGCTGCAGTGACAGCATCTGTAGTGTATATCCACTAAATGAGAGCAGCTTAGTCTCTCATTTTGTGAGGAAGAGCTGAGGCAGGCTGTCCTGGGTGCTCTTTTCCAAAGTACATTTGTGGTTGAGCAAGCTTCTCCCTGTAAAACAGGTAGGAAGCATTGATCACAATAACAGATGTCTATAATGCCCACCTCTAGTGACCCCCTCCCCTTCTCTTCTAACCCAGCAGCCAAAGAAGATACTGTCTTGTAGATTGAAAGGGAGAATAAGATTACTTGTCCCCTCTACCCCCAACCCTGCTAATTCTCCCAGGAGACAGGCT
This sequence comes from Protopterus annectens, assembly GCF_019279795.1. Classification (NCBI taxonomy): domain Eukaryota; kingdom Metazoa; phylum Chordata; order Ceratodontiformes; family Protopteridae; genus Protopterus; species Protopterus annectens. The sequence continues at coordinate 52,204,510 of NC_056744.1, read as the reverse complement.
ACACAGAAGGGTGTCAGCAACATTCTTGGTGATCCTATATGGCTTAGACTGCAAATCAGCTGTCTGTTTGGTCCAGCTTAGTGGACCTTTACCAAAGGTAATGTGTTCTGAATGTTGGCTTGTATAGCAACATTTTAGAGTCCTTATGATGTCTGTCAACAAGAGCTTCCTTAAAATATTAGTTCTTTGCAGAGTTCCTGAAACAGTCCAGACTGTACTGCTCGAAAGGGCTATAGAACCTTTTTGTCTTTGCACAGAAGAGTCTTTATTCCTGTATCTTTGCCCATTCCAAAATAGAAAGGTGGCTTCCCATTTTATTCTGGATATCTGCAGTGTGAACAGACATACCACATACTCCATATTTCATGTGGTGACACTTTGGGGGTCATGCTGCTGCTGCCACACAGTTCCTCGATGGCAGTGCTAGACCTGACGGAACACTTGCTGGCAGAACTCTGGGAACTCTGCAAGAGAAATGTACAGTCCAGACTGAATCAGCACCATTTTTAGTACAGGTTACTTTCTGCTTTTTAGCCTGTTGTCTGCCTTGAGTGTTCAAGATGCAGCCTTGATGATGGTGGACTTGCAAAAAAGTCTCTTGTGTTTCCCTGGTATGGCACACGACTTCTTATGGCCCATGTGAGGAACCTCCAGAAGTTAACCTTTCATAAGATGTGCCATAGTTGCAGACCCTGGAAGTCGCCACATTTGCAGATAATAGTTTTCATGAGTGTGGAGTTGGAAACTTTTCATTCTGCTTGTTCCTGCCAGTGAAAGAATTGTTACAGCTTATTTTCTGCTGTGCCTTTAAGTTCTAATGGAAGACACTGTCTACACTGTCCAGCTGGCCACTATTTAGATGTCATCACACCATCCTGGTTCTTGACCTGGTGACAGACCCTTGCAGTGTGCTCTTCACCAGTCACATTGCAGGGTTTCCATTCTTTTCTCCAAGCCAGTCACAAGTATTGACAATAGAAGCCTCATTGGGTGGATGGGAATCCTATGTGACAGTCTTCCAGCATCTGGGACATGGAGAAACTCCAAGGAGATGGTTATACTTCAACCTGCTGAAGCTGAGGGTTTTATTTCTCATCTTTCATGCTCTTGGAAGAGAAAGTTGGGACTGATGTCCCTCCTTCGTGTGTCCTGTCCAGATTGTGGTGTGATATGTAAACAAGAGAGTATGGTGTACTTGAACTCCTTGAAGGAAGTAGTGTAACAGTGAACTATTGTCTTAGGACATCTCCCTCTCAGCCATTCACACCCTGAGGAATTGAATATATTAAACAGACTCACTCAACCACATTCCCATTCCTCCCTAAAACTTTGGTTAATGGATGCGTAGCCTGGTCAAGTTCTTCCAGAAGTTATTTACCCCAGAGACTGACCTTTTCATAACAAAAATGAATGCAACTTTGCCTCACTTCTCAGGATGTATGCTATTTTATCTTATCCCTCAACTGCTGACATGATTAAAAAGTGTGTGTGTGTGTGTGTGTGTGTGTGTGTGTGTGTGTGTGTGTGTGTGTGTGTGTGTGTGTGTGTGTGTGCTCGCACTGGACCTTCCAATGGAGGTCTAGGAAGTGGTAGATGCTGCTACTGAACCTTTGATTAGACAGGCCTGTTCCATTAACACTTGCTTCATAGAAACAGTAGAATACCCCGTTGCACTAATTTGTTGAGTTTATAAGTGGGTCTCACTTCTGTCATCCATATATTTTTTACTATGGGCTATAGTTATTCCTCAACCAAGATGCACACTTCTGATGTCTGGTCTCATCCTGGTCTTGTATGTGGTACAACTGTGGCAGTTGTCAGGCAGTTCTGGAAAGTATTCTTGCATAGTCTTTTGTTGATGAATCCTCTTCCTCCCATGACCTTGGAATTTATGGTTGACAGAAGTGCTTAGCCATCTGTAAAAGGACCAGGGTACAGCATATTTAAAGTTCATTTCTTGGAAGACGCTATTGTTGTTTACCATTGTTTCCATAAATATGATTTTGGAGCTACAGGCCTTTGGTGCAAGAAACTGTACCTGGTCTTCCACAAGGATCAAGTGTACCTCATGAATGAACCATAATGTACCATTGAGATGCCTCCTTGATGGGTTCTGCAGTTGGATTTATCCTTATTACCATTCAGCATTCATTGTTTAAACAAAAGATCATGTGGCCAGAGTCTGATATATAGCATTTGTGGCATGAGTTGATATCATAAGCATGCTGATCACCCCAACCCCCTCAGTTCTATTTTTGCCACTTTTACAGTTTGGATCTTGGTCCTTGCCCTTTGTTTTCTCAATGTGAAATTCTGAATTTGAAAAGAGTGGTAAGAAAAGGCTTCTGGGATTTGTGGGAGAAGACTTCCTTTCTGTTACCAACAGGGGTGACAGAGTGTTGCCAGGTTGTATTCTAGACATTGATCTATATGGTTTAGGACCCGTCAGGTTTCCAAAAAGTAAAAATAATCGCAGAATACTAGTGGTTCAGTTTTGCTCTAGTCCTGAATTTCTGTGGGAGATTTGAGATCTGGGAGAGGTGCACCTACTAGCTGTCACCCAAAAGGGTGCATTCCGGGTTGTTTGCACTACTCCTGTTTATTGGCTTGGTACTCTGTCTTCCCAGCCTAATCTTAGAGAGTTTTCACTTGTATTCTCTGGTTGCATATCAGGGGTACTTGAGACTATGGCATCTTTCCCAGGGCTGCTTCCCTATGCTTATCTGGACTGGTCAGCTGTTACCATGGAGGAGTCACAAGATGGGTCTGAGCTGGTGTCTGCATCCCAGGAGCAAAAGATTGGGTGATTGTTCAGGTCTTTGTGGGACATAGTTCACCTGTAGAAATTGCTGTAGGATGTCAACTGTTGACCAAACATAGGCTTCTGTCCATCATGTGTCAAGATTGCTGCACTTAGCCGCATCAGTCTCCTCTCTAGACAAGCTCTTCATGTATTCATGTTGCAGAGAACACTGTTGTAATCTAAACCCATAGTGGTGAGGCTCAGAGCTTCCTTCCCATATGGTTCCCTATGGGAATAAGGCATCGTTGTGTTGGCATCTGAGTTAGACAATGCTTAGAAGTCCTGGAGCTCCTGCATCTTCTCATGGAACAGCATTTCCCATAAGGGAGATTGTGTATCACTTGGGCTCTTGCCTCTGTGTGAACCCAGAGTAGACCTAGTGCAGCATCCTTTCTAAATGCTATGGCTATCCCTCTTATGTAGCCATATTTTATTTCAAGTCTTCACAGAAGCCAGGCAGCACCTTCACTCTGCTGCTGCCACTGCCTTCCCCAGGATGACTTGTGCCCTGCACACATTCCCTTTCAAAGCCTAAAAGTGACTTTTCTTTGCTCATGAACGAAAGTCTGCATTCTCAAAGCCTGGATCCAAGAACTGTACATCTGATGGACAGTGTGACCTTGGCAGGTCACTGGACTGGCAGGAAGTTATATTCCTTGGGCACGTTTGGACTTAGGACTCAAACTGTGAGTATAATCTATCCCTGTTCCAAGGTGTCCTGGTGGTGGGGGAGGCTGGTGACTGTAGACACATTTGAAGCTAGGATCAGGAAGGATCTGTTCTTTACCCTGGAAGCTGTCTTGGCTGTACAACCCCCGGTTTTCATTGTTGATGGATACCCTGCCAGAGGTGATAGGCACAGGAGTATGCCTACATCTTTCAGCCTACCTGTATGTATTTCTCCTGAAGAATTTCAAGGCAGCCTGCTACTAGAGTCTCCTCTTCAGGCAAAGGGTTAAACCCTTGTTTGATGTGTTTTTAGTTATTGGGCAGTGCTCCAGTAACTTCTGTGGTTTTCCGTCTTATTGTGTGTTATCTTATTTGTCTGAGAAGAAGCAGTGCTGGTTGTGCCTTAGGAGCTGGGTCAAATGGAATGCTACCTGTTGTGGTCCAAATTATTAGCAATCAGTTTTTTTGTAGACTTCTGGACTAGATGTTCATCGTGCATACAGCTGCAGTAATCACAGATGGGTTTTCAGCCGTCAGGCGGTCCCTCGGTCGGCCGAATTCCAAAGTCTTGGTCCGGCGTCGGTTGTCGTCGCTTACTCTTCTGACGTCAGTGAGGCCAGAGTATATAAGACACAGCCGACGCCATGTTCTTCAGTCTTTTTTGCCGCGCGGTGCCCGAAGCAGAAGCAGTTCGCAAGTGCCGGTCGGCCAGCTCCTGAATTACGAAAAAATTGGAAACCGAAGTCTTCATTAAAGCTAAGTACCCCGTTGGGGAATCTTTTCTTGCCTCAGACCGATGTCAGAAAAAGTTAATAATTGTATTTCTTGTGGGAAGCAAATACCGCATAAGGATTTCCATTCCCTTTGCATACCTTGTTTGGGCCCAGACCACGACGTCTCGGGCTGTCGCTTTTGCGCTACCTTCAATAAACGCACTATTAAGCGTCGGGCGGAGTTCGCCCAACACTACTTTGCTAAAGCTTTTGATTACAAAATGTCGTCGGACACTCCGACTACCGCTTTGCCCAAAAAACGCAAGGAAAAGGACCGACACGAGAGGCCCGCTGTCCCCGCCGACACCACGCCAAAACAGGCTACACGTGGTCCGGTTCTCAGCGAGAAGCCTTTGCTGTCCCCGACTACCGACGACACTCCTTTGGCAGTGTCTTCTGTACCCGAGACCGCTGGGTCCTCGGCCCTTTCCCAGACTACTACCGAAGCCCCTGCTAATGTAGAGCCTACTAATGTGGACAGGTCCACCTCCACCCATGGTGTATTTAGGCCCTCATCTTCTTTTTCAATTAAGGCCTTTACTAAATCCAAAGCAGCCAGGCATCCCACGAGACCTGTTGCACAGGGCCCATCTTCAGGACCCATGCCTAAAAAGCAGATGCTAAAAATGGCTGAGGATTTAATTACTCTTATCAGAGGTTCTCATCCCCCTCCTGACAAGAGACCCAAAGTGGAGGAAGATTCTCCCTCTTCTGATCAGGGATCCATTTTATCAGAACATTCTGATGCAGAGGAACACTCTTATTCTCCTTTTGAGGATTCGGATGCAGAACAGTCCATTCCTTCGTATCCCTCCTGAGGATTTTTCCTTTGGGGAAACCTTGCACACCTTGAGGGAACACTTCCATTGGGAAGGCCAAGACTTTTCAGATTCCAAGAAAAGACTTAGGGAATTTCTTTGGTTACCTCAACACAGACCTCTGGCTATACCCCCTGTTTTGGACATACTGGATGATGTCTATTTGGAGGCTTGCCTTAACCCTGATTCTCTGCCCCCTGCACCAGTCAAACCTGATAGGTATTACAGAGTACCCAGCTCTCACCAATTTCTCTTCAAAAGCCATAATGCTGACCCTGAAACCATTTCACAAGGCCCCGAGGGATTGAAGGCCTCCACTGCCAAGAATCTACTTCCTGCAGAAAGGGAATCCAGATCTTTAGAAAGGTGGGGTAAAAAGGTATATACCTCGGCCACCCTAGCCATGAGGGCCTTAAACTGTCAGTTTCATATGATTAAATATCAACAGTACCTGTTATCACAATTAAGGAACAAAATGTCTCAACCTGAACAACCAGATTTAAAAGAGTTACAGGATATGATGCATAGTGCGGAGCAAGTGGGTAAACACACCTTACAATGTGGTTACGATGCCCTAGAGGCTTCCAGTAGAGCAGCTGCTACAGGATCAGTCATCCACAGACATGCCTGGCTTAGGGAACAAAATTTGCCTGATCATGTGAAGGCTAAACTTCTTGATGCTCCTTTACAAAAGGATGTACTATTTGGTACTAATGCTGAGGAGATACTACGGAAAATGGAAGAAAAAGCCAAATCTATGCAAACTGTCAAAGCTTTCTTACAGGTCCAACCACCACGCTTTTAGCAGGAATTGGCCCTCAAAAACTGGTCCTTTCCAGCCACTGACAAGCCCCAAAGAGGTAGATACAGGCACAAGGGGCAGAGGGCAATCACAAGGATCATATAGAGGCAGACAATGGCAAACTCCAGCACCAAGAGGTGGTGAAGACAGTGCACAACAATACAGGAAGCAAACCCAATGACTCCTCATTTCCATGCCAAGCAAGTTTCAGCTGGCAGCACCTTTGGGAGGGAAACTAGCATTATTTGCAAGCAATTGGCATATTGTCACAACAGACAAATGGATACTGGACATTATAAACAGAGGCTACAAATTTCAATTTCACACTCTTCCAAAAATGAGAGGCATGCCAAACCTGCCACAAAATCAAAGGGCAGAGGCACAACTGCAAATTTCAAAGCTCATAAACATGAAAGCTATTCAAAAGGACCTACGCACCAACAAGGTCAAGGTTTTTATTCAAGACTTTTTTTGGTACCAAGGAAAGGAACCGACTGGAGACCCATTTTGGACTTATCCATCCTAAACACATTTCTACTGCACAAAATTCAAGATGCTCACATTACAGCAACTTCTTCCCATGCTGGGCAAGGAGTTTTGGCTGGTAACATTGGACCTCAAGGAGGCATACCTGCATGTCCCAATCAGACAAAGCTGCAGAAGATACCTCAGATTTCTTGCAGGTTCAATCCACTATCAATTCTCTGCATTGCCCTTTGGCTTATCTACTGCGCCCAGAGTATTCACAAAGTGCCTGGCATCAGTGATCGCCTACTGCAGACTTCAAGGGATACAAATTTACCCTTATCTGGACGACTGCCTGATCCAAGCGGACAGCAAACACATACTTCTGGAACATCTGGCATATGTGACACGGTTACTGCTTTCTCTGGGATATACAATCAACAAAGAGAAATCAAGGCTAACACCATCTCGGAAAATAACCTTCCTGGGTGCCAACTTGGACACAAACACCCAGATGGCATATCTTACGCCAGAAAAACAGGGGCAACTATCTCAGTACTTCAAAACACTAGAAAAAAGTACCAGGCTTACTGCAAGGAAAATCCTGCAGGCTCTGGGATTCATGGCATCTTGCATTCTTCTAATCCCATGTGCAAAGCTGCATATGAGGAAATTGCAATGGTACCTAAAAAATCTATGGTCTCAACACAGTCACAGTTTGGAAGCAATTATACCAATAATTCCATGTTTGCAAAAGGAATTTCTATGGTGGGCCCAAGCATGTCAAGTAAACACAGGCCTTCCATTCTGCAAGCCTCAAGCAAAACAAGTCATAACCACAGACGCCTCAGATTACGCCTGGGAGGCGCACATGAAGGACAGGTGCATTCAGGGCAGATGGTCCCAAAAGGAAAAGCACCTTCACATCAATCAAAAAGAAATGCTAGCAGTAATAAATGCAATTACAGCTTTCAAGGACTTCCTGCATCCAGTACAATTACTGATAAGAACAGACAACACCACAGTAATGTGGTACATAAACAAACAAGGAGGAACACACTCATACCCCTTGTGCAGACTAGCCATGACTCTTTGGAACTTGGCTCTGGAAAGACAAATCGAACTTCAAGCACAGTACTTGCCAGGACTGGAAAACACACTGGCAGACACTCTAAGCAGAAATATGACAGATCCACACGAATGGAAGTTACATCCTCAGGTGTTTACAGAAATAATCCAAGCGTGGGGGAGGCCAGACATAGATCTTTTTGCCTCCCACAGGAACCATCAATTGAAAAAGTTTTGTTCAAGGACTTTTCACCCAAAGGCCTGGAGAGTGGACGCCCTTTCATTCAGTTGGACAACATGGACAGTTTACGCATTCCCACCTCTGCCTCTCCTGCCCAAGGTGCTTCTGAAAGCAAGAACAGACAAACCGAGGATGATACTGATAGCTCCAGATTGGCCAAGGCAACACTGGTATCCACTCCTGAGGAGCCTAACTCATACTCCTCCCTGGTCCCTGCCTCTAATGCCTCTTCTGCTGACTCAGCACAACTACAAAACTCTTCACAGTCAGCTGAAAACACTCAACCTCGCTGCATGGAAAATTCCTTAACACCACAACAGACCCTACTCTCCAAGGAGGTGCAGGATGTCATTTTGGAGGCCAGAAGACCATCTACTAGAAAAGCTTATTCCGCAAAATGGAAGCGGTTTTGCTCTTGGAGTGAGAAAAGAGGCCAGGACCCTAGAAAACTGAACTTGTCTCGGGTATTACAGTATCTTGCTGAGCTGTTGAATAGTGGACTTTCATTTTCTTCCATAAAAATACATGCCTCAGTCATTTCTGCAGAATTCAACACGGATCCCCCTTTATTTTCTCACCCACTCTTACGACAGTTCCTCAGAGGGGCTAAGAATATAAGACCTCCAAGGAAGCAACCAATACCAGCCTGGGACCTTAATTACATACTAGAAAAATTAACATTGCCTCCTTTTGAACCAGCTGCCTCAACAGATTTGCAATATTTGTCCTGGAAAACAGCCTTCCTTCTGGCCATCACTTCAGCTCGTAGGGTTTCTGAACTACAGGCCCTCATGGTGGTGCAGCCCTTCCTCATCTTCCATCAGAACAGGGTTTCCCTTCGTACCAACCCATCTTTTATGCCAAAAGTGGTATCCAGGGTAGCCTTAAATCAAGCCATACACCTACCTACCTTTTATCCTAATCCTCAAAACAAAGGGGAAAGGCTGCTGCACTCTTTAGACATCCATAGGCAGCTACGTTATTATTTGGACAGACCAAAGTCCTTCAGGAAATCAGAACAACTTTTTGTGTCCTATGCTGTAGGGGCTCAAGGGAAACCAGTTACCAAACAGACTATTTCCAAGTGGATTGGCCACTGTATACGGTTTTGTTATTCCTATCATGGGAAATCTGTTCCTACAGGTATCAGATCTCACTCCACCAGGGCCACAGCCACGTCTACAGCCTTCCTCAGAGGTGTTCCTACCAAAGATATTTTGGAGGCAGCCACTTGGAGTTCTGTACATACCTTCACAAAACACTACCACCTGCCCTTATTTTCCAGAACAAGAGCAGGCTTTGCCACTGCTGTTTTGCAGGGCATTCTGGCTCAACCCAGTTCCTCCTAGTACCTACCACCCTATGCATAGCATTGGGACTCTACCCATCTGTGATTACTGCAGCTGTATGCACGATGAACATAGTACAGTTTTGTACCTACCATAAATGTAGATGTTCGAGTGCTAATACAGCTGCAGTACAGGTTTCCTCCCTCCTTCCCCACTTGGTAAAGGCATGGGGCCTAACAACCTCTTCATACTACCTGACTGGGTTATCCTGCTATGTTTTATTTGCTTGCTTACACTGTTTTTGGATTACATTGCATTGCTTGTATATGTAGATAAGCATTATTTATGTATTGCCTTCCTTTTGGGGGCACCTGACATCTGGGGCAAGAAAGACTGAAGAACATGGCGTCGGCTGTGTCTTATATACTCTGGCCTCACTGACGTCAGAAGAGTAAGCGACGACAACCGACGCCGGACCAAGACTTTGGAATTCGGCCGACCGAGGGACCGCCTGACGGCTGAAAACCCATCTGTGATTACTGCAGCTGTATTAGCACTCGAACATCTACATTTATGGTAGGTACAAAACTGTACTTTCCCCTGGGTGGAAGAGTGGCTGTCCGAGGTCCCCAGTGCTGAGCAGTGTGTGTGGGGGGTCTGTTTGTGTGTCCCCTGCTGCAGCAGTATGTCACTGTTGGGCAGGTTCACATGGAGGAACTAAGGAGCAGGCCCAGACACTACCACCTATGGAGTCCAGTCTACCCTTTCCACTTCCTTTCATGGCTTGGGACCGCCTTCTCTTGTTTTCTGGATTTTCAGTGTTCCTTACCTCCCTTCCCCTCCGAGAAGTAGTCAGGACTTTTGTGTCATTTGAAGGGTTGCTGTAGGTGAGCTGCTGAAATTGACATGTTTGTCTCCAGACTTGAGCCTTCCCTGTCGTAGGTACAATACAAGTCAAGCAATCATGAGGCATCCATAAGATCCTCAGTCATAAATGCCTTTACACAGACACTTAAAGATCTTGCCACCCTTTTCAGTCACTTATTCATGCTCCCCAGCCAACCTGAGGAGGAGTGTGCAGGATAACTTTGGTGTAAATTTGTGATCCCTAACCCAGTTAGATAGACTAGCCTTAAAGTTGTACTTTCTTTAGGCTGTAGTGGTAACATAGTACATAGACTGCAAATGCAGAGTTGTAAATCTATTCTCCCAGTGAGTCTTGTTTATTTGTTGGTGTTGCAGGCTTGAGAACATTGAAGTGTTAGTAATATTGGAGTTGTCTGATGTTTCACTTCTGGAACTGAGATGGGTTATTCATTGGGATCCCTTTGGTTTGTTGTTGGCGGGAGTCATTTTCCACCGTCACCCTAAGAGGCCTGATCGTATAACATGCTAGTGCTGTAACAACCTCTTTGCTGAGGGTCCTTAAAGGCATTTCTCAATGTGGTGGAGGTAGCCATTTCAGTACTTGGGACCTCAGTATGTTCCCTCCTCTGACTTCCTGCTTGGGAGCCTTTGGCTGCAGTCCTCTTTCTGTCAAATGAAATTTAGTGGCAGCTCCCAAATCTGCCCCCTCCTGCCTACCTCACCTGTGGTCTTTTCACTTGGGGAACACTAGTGGTAGCTTTGACAGATAACCAGTTCTCCTTCCTGCTATGGGTTGTTTCATTTCATACCCATACTTCTGTATGGAGAAATGTGAGATATCAGGCCTTTGATGAGGTGGAGTTGAAACCATGTAATATGCTTTTTGGCTTTGGAGCACCTTTCAGGGCCTGTTCAAGCATTTTTCCTTGTAGCAGAGGGTCTGTGCCCTCCCTGTTTGTCTCTTGTAGGAAGCCTAGTTACAGGGTCCGGCCAACATCTATCTAGGATCAGACAGAGAGAATTCTGAGCTGCTGAGAACTTTCATTTGAGTAGTCCTCCATGGGGAATGGCTGGCATCTTATATGTAAGTGATTGGTTTGCAGTGGGCCCTTGCGGCTTTTTGGTGCCCCTACTTTAAGGTATGTGGGGTGGGGGGCATATCCTATCATTTGCCCCAGATGGGTGGAAGGACAATTTCAAGACCTGTGGGTTCAATCCTAACCTGTGGGTCACTGTATGAAGTTTGCATGGGCCCTTCTTTTGTATGCGTGCTTCTGGGTACTCTGGTTTCCCCAAAAACATGCAGGTAGACTGTCTACTGTAAACCGTCCATGCATATTGTTTTAACTCTTGCCCTTGTGGCTCAGGTTATGGCTGAAAAGGGTCTGTGATTACTAGCTGACTTACCTGGTTAAATTAATAAATTAAAAAAAAAAGAAATACAAAAGTGAACTGAGTACTGTCTGGTTATCAGTTCAGTTTGGTGCAGGCTGTCTACCCATTCCTTACCAAGATCTTCCCCTTGGGGGATCTGGAATTTCTTGTTGATGGCTAGCTCCACCTACTAATGTCTTATTGCTTTAGGACCAGAGGGATGTCCTCATTCATCCTCTGCGCTACGCTGCTTGTATTGACAAGGGGCTTTCTGTCCCTGCTTATATTCTTCTTGTTCCCTTAGAGGAAGCAGGTGCTGGGAAGAACTGAGAGGGGTTCTTCCTTTCAAATGTATGGCTTCTGTAGGGAATTTCTTCCCCAGAATGTGTGTGCTAGGATCACTTTTAGTTGCTGGTGTGAGGGACATCATTCCACTCCTCTCTCCAGGTTGGGTCCATCAGTACTGTTAGGTGGCTTTGTTCATTGGTGCAAACTGTGACCTTATCTGTTTACAGCAGCTGTTAGCAAGCAGTGCTTGTTGTGTGGTTTACCCTTGGCAGGCTTGGGTACTTTGGTCATAAAGTCCACACCATTTCCTCCCCAGACAATCTTCCGTGTTTGCATCTTTGGAGCTGGGTCTTTTTGGCATGGTGATGCTGAGTGCTCAGCTCTCTTGCTGATCCTGATGTGTCCCTCTGGCATTTTCTGTCTAGGTGATTTACTGCTTGAGAATCAACCCAGCCTTATAGGACCCATGAAAGGAGGGTCCTTGATATCGGATAGTACAAGTCCATTGTGACCACATCAGTGCATTCTGTCAAGACGAGGCCCCTCTTGATGATTCAGGAATACCTTCCATTCATTCATCCCCCTGCAGGTAAACTCATTTTCCATCTTCTCTTGTTTGTTGGAGTTCCTATACGTTGTACAAGTTTGTATTTTTGTGTGCCACTTGTTAGGAGTGGGTTTGCCAAGTCTGTATTGTGGAAGAAAACTAGAAAAGTGATTGGTAGTGGGAAGGGGAAAACTTGTCAGCTGTGGGGTATTATTGCACATGTGTAGTTGACGCATATTATAAACATTCCCCATAGTTAGGGTTTTGTCCCTGAATGCAAAACATCGAGAAAAAAATGATGCTAGATGTTGATAAACAGAGTGGGTTAAACTCTGTCATATGACCCGTAAAAATTTCAAAAATAAGTATCATTTCAGTTTCTCTCCTGCCTGAGAATGGACTTTGGAGCTTTTCATAAGCAAAACTGTTCTTCTTTCTGTTGTCTTTTTGTAAGCAGAATTTAGGAAGAAAGGGCACTGTATGCCTAAATCATATATTCTTAAGATGTCCTTCTATTCCTGTGTTGCAGTATTCTTAGTGTGGGGTTCCCCACCTCAGGTGACCCGAACGTCTGCTCCTGTACAAAAGCTTAAGCCTGGTTGCTGTAGGTTCGTGGGATGCTGTAGTTAGCCAGTGTTGGCTAAGAAGGGCAAATGCCGTTGTGGGTGTCAGATACCAAATAAAGATACGCATGACCGTTGCAACTTTTGTCTAGGGAAGGAACATGACCATACCACTTGATCCATTTTCCAGTCTTTTGTTCCGAAGACCCTTCATAGCCATCTGACCGTCTTCAACTTGTATTTAAAGAACCAACATCTCAAAAAGCTTGCGCTCAGGATGGATCCTGCATCGGCCGTTCTGTCTGAACCACCATGGAAAAAGGCCAAAGTTTCCACGCCTCAGACATCCCGCCAGCTTCCAAGCTAGGGTTTAGGAACGTCCGATTGAACTGTCAACTTAGATGGCTCCCAACAAGGAAGGCAGTTCAGATGTTATGGTCTGCTCGCCCTCGGAGGCAGCACAGACGTCAGTCCCTTCTGATGTCGAGGGGGAACCTGAAGCCCAGGCCCCAGATAACAGGCCTTCTCCCAGATCTACGCCTTCTAAGCAAAAACAATAAAACAAACACCTGACTCCTACCCCAGAAGGAGTCCCAGACTGGCAATCATTTACTAATTCTTTGATGCAGGCCTTTATGGCTCTTAGGCCCACAACCTCTTCTCCCTCCACTATTACAGTGCTTAGTCCTAGGCCTGCCTCTGCCACTTCTCTCCCCTTGCCTACTACCCAAGAAGATTTAGAACCTTACTACTCATCTTTTGAGTCTGTTTCTTATACTTCAAAAATTGCCTCTCCTCTGGAATACTATTCCCCAGATGAGGAATCCATTGAAGGAGACTCTCCACCAGAGGATAATACTTTTGGGAAAATAAAGATGAAAGAATACTTCAAATGGGACACTACCCAGATGACTGACACCCAGAGGAGGTATTTTGAACTCCTTCAAGTGGAATTACCCTCCCCATCAGCTATCCCACCTGTCTTATACGCCTCTCTGGATGCTTTTACCTCTTCATCCAAGAAACCAGACTTACAGCCACCTTCTCCTAAGAGACCGGACAGGTTCTGTAAAGTGACTGATTACCAAAAAGTCTTAGTTGTCTCCCCTGGCAGACCTTTCAGTTATTGCTGTCTCACCTGACAAGCAGTCCAGACGATTCCTTCAGCATCTCTTCTGCCCACTGATAAGGATAAGCAAAAGCATGGACAGGATTGTGAAAAAAGTGTACACCTCCTCTACTCTGGCCTACCTAGCCTTCTGTTACCAAACACACATGGTAAAATATGCCCTGGACATAGTTTCACAAGTCTCCAATCTCTTGGCTGCCACCCCTGACTGCCCTACCAAATCTGACATAGCATCTATACTGCCACTGGCTTTTCAGGTAGCCAGATGTTCCATTAGGTGCAGTTATGATGCCGCAGAGGCCTCTGCGAGGTCTGCAGCTTCTGCTTCAGTTCTCCACAGATACTCTTGGCTTTGCCTACAACCACTCCGAGGATTTCAAATCTAAAATTATGGACTCCCAATTAGACCATAACCTTTTGTTTGGCAAATAATCTGGAGACCTTTTTAAAAATCTGCAGGAGAAAAGTAAGGAGCTGCAGGACATCAAACATTTGCTTGTGTCTCCTGATCTTAAGTATTATAGGAATTATCGTGCGAAAACTTCTTTTGTCAGGAGAACTCCTTCCTCCGGCACCCCCTCCTCCACCAGGTACAGGAGAGGAACTAGGAAGCAAACTTACTCAAGATCTGCTTCCTCTCAACCTACTTCAAGACTGCCTTTTCAGGATAGAAGTGCACCCAACAATGTGTGACTGCCTTGCTCAACTACCTTTGTCAGCCTGCCTACTCCACTGCCTCCCCTTTTGGAAACAAATTCCTTCAGACCAATGGGTACTGACTATCATTCAAAATGGACACTTCCTTTTTGGAAGGAAAACCCCATCCCAGGGACAATCACCTTTCCACCCAAAAAGCAAATTCACCTCTTTCCTCTCATTCTATTAGACCTCCAAAAATTAGGAACAGTAGAGCCTGTCCCTCCATGGCAGGAAGGAAGAGGATTTTACTCAAGACTCTTTCTGGTCCCCAAAAAAGATGGGCCCTGGAGACCAATACTAGATCTGCCCTTCCTAAACCAATTCCTAAAGGTACCACCTTTCAAAATGCTATCCCTTCAAACTCTTCTCCCTTTAATACCAACCCAGGCCAACATGGCCACACTAGATCTAAAAGAGACTTTCTCCATATTCCCATAAAATCCTCCAACTGAAATGTTTTATGTTTTACTGGACCCTGTTCTCATTTTCACTTTACAGCCTTGCCCTTTGGTTTGTCTATCGGCACCCAGGGTCTTCACAAAATACCTGGCACTGGCCATTGCCTACTGCAGGATGAAAGGTGTCCAAATCTATCCATACCTAAAATGACATTCTCCTTCTAACAGAATACCTCCTCCAAACTCGTCTAAGATTCACCACCTCCCTTCTACAAAACCTTGGTTTCACCCTCAATTAAACAAATCCTCCTTACTCCCACAGCAAGACAAAATCTTTCTGGGCTACAGGATCAGGACAGATCTGATGCAGGCTTTCCTTCTCCAGGACAAAGTCCTGTCCCTCTCCAGTCACTTCCAAAACTTTTTACCAACTCTCCAGATATCTGTAAGACAATTCCTGCAACTCCTGGGGCTGATGGCAGCCACCACCCCTATGCTTCCCTTAGCAAAAATGCACATGCGGAAGTTCCAGTGGCACCTAAAAAACGTGTGGTGTCAACACCAACACTCCCTAGAGCAACTAATTCTCATTCTGCCCTGCCTCAAAACAGAACTAAGGTGGTGGATTCAACAAATCCTTCACAACCTTGGGACTACCACTTCAAATCCCCTCCCCAGCCCAACTTATGCATACAGATGCATCCAAGCTAGGGTGGGGAGCCACCTGCAAAGGTTTCAGGGTGCAGGAGGCATGGAATCCTACCCTTTAAAAGAAGCACATCAATGTAAGGAAAATGACTGCAGTTCTTCTGGCCCTGGAGGCTTTTCTTTCTCTTCTCCAACTGGGCTACCCTTCAAATATTCACAGACAACACCACAGTAATGTGGTATCTCAACAAACAAGGAGGGACCAGAGTTTATGTCCTTTGCAGGATAACTCTACAAGTTTGGGACCCAACTTCCAGGCACAGCTTGACCCTGCAGGCCTCATACATCCCCCCTCAGGACAACAAACTGATATTCTCAGCAGAACATCCTCTCTACAGCACAAGTGGATGTTGAACAGAGAGACCGTTCTAGACATTGTCCACTGATGGGGCACACCTCAAGTGAATCTGTTTGCCCCCCCCCCCCAGAACAGACAATTGAACAAATTCTGCACCAAGGATCACTCTCCACTTGCCTGGAGGGTGGATGCCTTCAGCATTCCACGGAAGGGACGGTTTTTGTATGCTTTTCCACCCTTCCCACTAATCCAGAAGGTCCTACTGAAAGTCAGGAAGGACAAAACAAACATTTTGCTGGTGACTTCCTACTGGCCAAGGCAACACTGGTTCCCCCTACTTCTCTCATTAACCAAAGGCAATCACCACAAGTTACCCCACAAGGTGGACCTACTCACACAACAAAAGGGAACTTTAATTCACCCTCACCAACAGATGTTAGGCCTAACACGCTGGGTGATAAACTTCTAATTCCTTTCAGACACCACTACTCAGGGGATGTGCTTACAGACCTGAGGGAGGCCAGGAAGCCTGCTACTAGGAAATCATATTTATCAAAATGGGAGAGACTCTCCAAATGGTGTCTACATAAAGACAGGGACCCCAGCCAGGCAGACCAATCCCTATTCCTTGCTCATGTGTATGAACTCATTAAGGATGGCCTTTCCTACTCTTCTGTGAAAGTCCACCTTTCTCCCACACTAAGAATACTGCAACGTAGGATTATTAGGACATAGAATAGTTGTGTAAAATCTTACCATAACCATAGATGTCCTTCTCTTCCATTTTGCAGTATTCCTTCCCTCCCTCCAACACCCTGTATTTAGTTTGAACCATGGACATAACTCTTAGGCACTAGGAAGCTCTACCCTTCACCAAGAGCAGGCTAGCCAGCATATGATACTTCTGGCTGACATCACTTGTTACTCTGTCTAGGACTGTCTGAGTGGCCTTCAAGTTCTGAGGTGTGTGCATGCAGACGTCACATTTAAGGTCCCTGGTTTATGGCCCTGCGTGTGACGTCCCATGCACCTACAGCAACCAGGCTTACGCTTTTGTATAGGAGCCGACGTTCCACCTGACATGGGGAATCCTACACTAAGAATACTGCAACGTGGAAGAGAAGGACATCTATGGTTAAGGTAATATTTTACACAACTATTCTTTTTCCTCTGAAGAGGGTTCATGGGTTTAGCAAGGTGGACCATGTTTGGTTTCTATTGCTCTACATAAGGAAGGCCTTACTTTAGCTAACCTTTTCTGTGTGAACTTTTAACTGTTTTTTTGTCAGTGAGTGGCTAACCTTCCCCTTGGACAGTGTGGCCATATTCTATGTTTTGCCCTTTACAGTGGAAGCCATGTGCACTGTGTTCAGGAATGACCAACAGCTTGTAGTTTCCTGAAGGAGCTTTCTTTGTGAGGATCCATACCGCCTTCTTTGAAATTCCATGAGGCAGCCATGTTTTTCATGTGTTTCTTTTCTGGTTTCTTTTTAGTAATTGCCATTTTGGCATGGAGTTTGTGGTCCTTCTGCAAATTATTATTAACCTTATAGGAGGGATCGTTGATGTGAGATTGGTGCTCTGGGGCACTGGTGCATTTGGGGGCTTATGTTAAGGTTCAGCTAAAGCCCCATTAATGCTGCTACACTTTTATGGTGCTTTGGCTCACCTGTGGATGTGAGTTTTACTTTACTGTTTTAGAAGTCTGTGATGGCTTTCCTCACACATTTCTAACCTTTCTTTATGTTAGTCCATGGACTTGGACATGTATTCATTTGGCATTTCAGCATGAAACTGAGTGTTTCTCCCCTTTCAGTGGCTTTTCTGTCCCTTTCAAAAGATGGGTTCTTGGGGGATGAAGGAGTAGTTGCTTTGGATCATTTGATCATGTCAGTTCGGCACCTGGTACCTTATCGGGCAAGGGGGGCACAAAGCCATCCTCACTTACACAGGAGTAACTAGAATCTTGCTGTGATCTCTGACTTAACTGTCAGAGAAGCTCTTACTCCTGTGAGTAATAGCATGGTGGCAGATGATAAGAGATGCATCTTCAGTCTTCTGCTAGAACTGAGGCTCCAGAAACCACGTCTGGATAAATTTCCTTGTGGTGGGTCATTTCAGAGATCAGCAAGCCTTTCCACCACTGATAGATTGCTTAGACAGTGAGTTAAAGATGGGGGTTTAGGTGTAGGTGGTGGTGGTAGTAGTAGTAGTTGGAGAGCTCTATTATTTCTCTTTCTCACTTATCATAGAATTTAAAGACTAGTTAACTCCTCCTTTACCTCTTCCATGCTTGAGCAGAGCATAGCTTTAGACTTGTAGTCCTGTGAAGTTACAAGAAACCATCTCCTGGTCAGGGTGTCTCCTGTTTTTTGGACACAGCCAGCTTCACCTTTTGACCTTGCTTAGGACCATTTTGGCTTTTCCCCACTGGCTTGCCATCCCGATTTGCAGGGATTACACCTACTGGAAAGCAAGTTATTGTCACTGTAAATGGAGGTAGGGTGTATCCTCTGCTGTTCCAGTTACTGAGTTACCTAGTGTTCTTGATGTTTTCAAGGCTTAAGGTTTGTCTGCAGTCTTCTAGTCAAAATGGAGGGCAAAACTGAAGTCCAACTCTAGATACCTGAGCAGTTCCTTTAGGAATGTTGCTTTTCTACTCCCTTATTCTCCCACACTGAAGGTGACTTAGGCTTCATGTCCAGCAGACTTGTCTAATCACTTTGTCTTACAGATCCAGCAGTGATGGAATATTCCTTTGTCTCCTCTACTTTCATCCCTAATTTTGAGTTTTTTTTCTTCTTGAATCAGTCCATTCATTATTCAGTTTATTTTAATAGAAAAATCAGAAAGAGATGGCCCTGCACTCTTTGAGAGTGGCCTACCTTCTAGGGTGTTTCCCAAAGCGGTTGTGCTGCTTTGGTTAGTTCAATCACTTGTTTTCCTAGATCCAGGGAGGAAGCTTTAAGCAGCTCCTGCATTTGTCATTTTTTACACATTCTTTGCCAGGCTGGCTTTGTGTGGGAAGCTGCCTTTTCCTGGTCTTTACTGTGGTTAGAGTCTCTAGGAGTGACTGTTACCAATGCATGCTTTGCTTTATCCTTTGACAGAATTTATCATGGGCTACTGTTTGTCTACTGAGCTCCCCTTCTGCAGGTATATGGCTCACAAATGCACTCTTGGACAGCAACTGTGTATGTGTATTTTCTTTGGGTTCCTATTATAGTCAAACAGTCAGAACTTCGAAACGGCCGCATTTTGAAGATCGCGTTGTGGGATCGCAGCACAGTGAAGATTGGGATATTTGCTCTTTTCTCACTGTAGTGCGATCTTGGGGGGGGCACAGCCCCCCACAATAAAAGTTTCGAAATGCGTCCATTTCGAAGTTCTGAGCGTTCGATTACATTATCTTTCGATATAATATGAACCCTTTTCTTTTTGTCTGTCTGTTTTCCATGACTCATTCCTCTAAGATTTGTTGTGCTGTTGTCCTGCGTCCTCTTCCACCCTGCTGGTGTACAGTTTGGGACTCACCTAAGTAATACTCTCTAGTTAGAACCCTACGTCTTACATATAACATACTTTCTGTCTGCATCAGTTGATGTACAAGAACCCTCTTTGATGGCTGAGTAATATCAATTTATGCAGCCAGCCACAGTTGTTCTAAGCTTCCTTTGTTAGACAAGCATATGCCACTTTGTTGCTTGCTAGCTATGAGATGCCATGTCTTTCTGCAATGTTTCTTGATTTCTGGGAAGATGGTAGCTAGTGGCTGAAGAGTGAACTGGTAGGCAAAGAGGATAAGCAGACTTGTGTTAGTTTGTGAAGTCTCAAGCAGATTTGTCCAAGAGCTTAGGAACTTCCAGAAAACTACGTCTGGTTTTGATTGGTGGAGAGGAAGAACCCAACTGTAAGATCATCGTGAGGGGTCGTCTTGTAACTTGTACAATAAAAATATTCCTTACTGTTATATGTGCAAGTACTTGCCATCTTAGTGCATCTTTGAGAAGACTGTCTGCAGTTGGTGCTCACTAGCTTCCTCCTAATTTGGAGGAATTTTTTCATACTTCTGGTATATAAATAGCCCTTTAACTAGAACAGGTTTACAATTTTATATTCATGTTTTAACTTTTGTGTATATTCTCTTAAGTTTAATGGAGGTAGAACTAGGGAACATAGGGCTAGGCAGACTTCCCCAGACCTAGTGCATAACACTTGGCCATACACCAGCAAGCAATACAAATGTTTCCTAGTGCAGGAAGTATAGATGGAAAAGGACTTGTGCCTTGGAGCAAACCTTTAAGAGGGAATTTCCAAATGTTTTAAACCTTTGCAGAGCTCTTTTGATATTTAGCACATATGTTGAGTATTCTTGATTTTTATAATGCACTCGTTAAGTTAACCTCTGCTGTGAAAACTTTTAATCATTGCTAATGCGTCTGCTGATGAAATGCAAATGGAACCAGTAACGCATTTGTGAGGACATGGGTGCTATTTGTTAGTTTGTGGCTACTTTATATGGGATTTGTTTTAGTACTTTATCTAGAGATACTGCTATAGAGTGTTGTGTTGTGATTATACTTTGTCATTAATCTTATGTACTACAGTCAGTATTGTTGATGACAATTATTTTATTGTAATGATGAAGGGGCATTGGAAGCAAGGGGGACTGGTCACGAAATATTTGCTTGTTTTATCAGGGACTTCCTTTTAGGTGATCTGTAGCAAGATCGTAGCAGATCAGCTTGATAGTTTTACTAATTTTTGGCACTTTTCTTTGGTTTTGGATGCAAGACATTATCCTCAGGTAGCCTTTATTTTTATTTATTACAGACATTCCATAATCCCATTGCTGTTTCAGCATAAGCACGTCTCTCTTTGACACGCATTCATTCATCCATGAAGTAGTTTGTATGTGTTGATTCAGGTGAAAGGGACAGGAGTTCTTAGTAACTCTGTGCTCCAGTGCAATAATTCCATAGCAGACTTGTAGAGATGTTTTGTAATTTTCTTCAGACCTGAAAAAGCAAGAAGCCTTACTGATGTGAGCATCATTAGCAGAACATGTGTCAGCATAGTGAGGCTTCCAATAAACAAGGGTGCTTTTCTTCACTGTACATTCTAAAGCACGTAATTTCATACTGCAGGAAAAAAGTGTTTGGGCTTAGTTTCCTTACAGAATAGAAATCCATTACTACAAAAATGTGAGTCACCATGTTTATCTAGCTTTCATTTTTTTAGCATAGTGGCATTGCTTCCCTTTGACGGTCTTGCTGCTGAGCTTTAAGAGCACACTAATGGCAGTTCTTTGGACATTTCTCATTGTTTATAGTAGGGGCATACAGTTTCCTATAGGAAGGCTTGCACGTGTTCATGATCACCCTTTTCTTTCAGTTTATCTGCTTGTCAGATACACCACCACAGTTTGTAAGATTGATGTTTAAAGGTTTGCAGAATTTGCACATTTATTCAAGTCAGCATTGTAAATGCTTATTTGATTTTGTTTTGCTCTTTCAGAACAAGACTTAATGATGCTACAGGGTTCTGTACTTTTTTTTCTTTTTTTAAATGTCTTCTGAAATGGAAAGGGTGATGTTGAGGGTTTTTTTTTTTTTTTTTTGCATTTTTTTATGGCCTCATTGCTTCATAGTCATTAGCCCTCCTGTGACAAGAGGACTTGTTCATCCCTTCAGTTAGGTATAGCAGATTGGCCTATTCACCCCCCAAGCAGGGCAGGAGTTAGCCGTGAAAGGCTGTCATACAGCCATGTTTTTTGATGCATGTACCTTGCATGCCAATTTCTGACTACAGTGTACTCCACTTGGCGTGCTCAGCCTCACCATGGCCTGATTGCTGATGGGTATCCTATGCTGGTAATGCTATATGCCCAGCCAACACTGTGTATCAGTACAGCAGCAGGCCTAGGTGCTCCTCTTGTGTGATGTGTGAGCTTGGCATTGGAATTCACTTCCATCCTCCCTCAACTGACTCCTCTGGCAGCTGAGTGGCTAGCCAGATTTTGATAGTCTGGGTACTAGTCAGGTCTTTATCTCTCTGTGGCATGTGGTCAGGGTGACTCCAGATTGTGGCACACCCTTTATGATGCCAGAATTGCCAGAAGTGTTTGATTTATGTATGCCCAGGTTAAAAGAGCAGACTGAAAATTCTGATGTTAGTTTTACTTCCTTTTATTGTACTTGGGATTTAAGTGCCTTAAAGAGAGATTGCAGTTCTTACTACTTGTCCTCTCCTGTTCCCTCTAAATTATCTTTTACCAGGACATTTAAGTACTATATTTTTTCCCAGAAGATGCGGTTTGCCTTCATAATTACTGTATCACTGGAGGAGCAAGCCGTTTGGAAGGCAACACTAAGAGTGTGACAGGGAATAGTGCTAATTTTCACTTTTTCATCATTTTGTTCCTTTATACATTATCCTCTGTCTTCTTTGATGGTAATACATTTTTGTTCTAAAAGATGTTAGAGTAGCATAACATATTTCATCATGATCTGCTTGGACTTTAATCTTCAGCATTCCTTCTGATTTATGTGTTCTATAACAGTGTGGTGCTTGTTCATTGTAGAAACCAAAATCAGGGAAGAGGCTTGCACTCTTTCTATGCTGTGCACTCTGAGTAGTAGTCCAAATGGCTCTGCCTATGACATGTCTCAGCAGTGAGCATTATCGCTCACTTTTCTTTCCCCTGCTGTTGTGTTTTTATGTTGTCCTTTACAAATCAAGAACACTTTGCATGTGTTTGGTATGTTCGTTTTATTTAGCTTTCTTGTGCATTATTTTATATTTTATGTATTTTTTAATACAGAAGCATATCTGTTGCACCATTTTGACAAACACCCTGCTGCACATCAGTGGCACATGTGCATGTTAAATTAACTGCTTTTTTGACAGCAGGGCTATGTTGAGTTTACTACCCTTCTCCATACACTCCCTTGAGATAGTTCTTGCTCAAGTTAGGGAGGGATGGCATTTATTAAGTTCAGACAATTGTACCGGTTCTCAGACTTTTTAAGAAATGAATACTAGTTGTCCTAGAGTTATTTTTATTCTGGTAGGAATTATTTTAACAGTGTTTTTCACAAAAAGTTGTCAAGCTTTACTGGATTTTTCAGAGGGTATACAGGGACTTTAAAAAAAAAAAAGCAAAAACAACTAGTACATTGACCTGTTTGCCTTCAAGAGTAAACTCTTCAGTTTTGAAGACCAGAAGGGGGGAGGGGTATCAATTTTACCTTGGTTTACAGTTTTATGTTAAATTTACCTTTTGTCACCAAATTCTTTTTACATTGCTCAATTTCTTAGTCTGACAGTTTTTTTCTTGTGCTGCATAATTTGTGATGCAAGTAATCCATGAAAATGTATGTATTTCTGAGGATTGTAAAAAAGACTGAATAAAGAAAATCTTAAAATATCTTTGTTGTGAAAATGAAAAAAAAAATTAAACAGAACAGTTATGCGGCTAAGTGAAATTTTCACTGGAAACATTTTCAAAAGTCAAACAATGAAACTGAAATTATTGGCTTTATGTAAGAGAGAGAGAATAACCACATCAGGTAGGATTGTTGTAGCAGTAAAATAAAGAGTTTGTTGTCTTAGTCTCTTTTCAAGAAAGCAAATGTTTGCCTATAGAAGAGTGACATCTGCATCATCTTCTGCTCCTCTGGAATTCAGTAGTTGTTCTGGAAGAGAATTCCTGCTTTCAAAATTGACATCAGTCTGTGAATAAGTAACCCTTGCCATAGAGGAAGGTCTGTCAGCTCAGAAACCATATTTTCCTCTGGCAAAAGCAGTTAATACATTTCCGCATGTAAGTATACTGTGTAAGCAAAAACACTCAGATATATGTGGAAATAACATGGGGCAAATTAAAGTAGTCAAAAATCAAATTTTGGACTGTTAGCTGGACCAGAAACTTTGTTATATTGTAGAGCGTAGAGAGAGTGATGAGAATACTCCTGGACAAAAGCACAACTACTAGAGTACCATGGGGTCAATGCCTTTGCAATTTGGAACCCTTTCATTTTTAGAGGTAAAAGTAGACAGTTTCTTTTAAGTGATAAATTTGTGGATAACTGTAGTGCAAGAAGCACTGATTTGAAATGAGGTGGTCCATCCTTGTGAGCCAGTAAGACTGAAGCCACGGTAATTGTCAGCTTGGCATTTAAAACTTCTCCGGCTACTAGCCCTCCTTGTTTACTTTTAATTGCAAACGTTTCCTCTTCAGATCTCTATTTGGTGAGTTTTCTTTGGAATTAATCAAAAGTTACAATCTGGCCGTTCTGTCTTTTTTTTCCCATTCTTAAAATTTCAGCCTTTTTCTTTTCTCCTCCCCAAGGTTTTAGTTTTTCTGCCTCATCCATGCAAATATTGATGTTCTTCATGTTTCACTGTTGCAGTCATCACACTTGGGTTATCCCGCCAGGGGTAGCCCTCAGTCGGCCCGTATACCAGAGGCTTAGTATTTCTGCGTCTGTTGCTGTTGCTCCAGGACTGACGTCAGGTCGTCAGTAGTATAAAATCAGGCAGCTGATGCCATTACATCAGTCTTTCTTGCTGAGGAGCCCGAAGCAGAAGCAGTTTGCACGAGTGCCGGTTGGCCACTACCTGAGTTTTCGTTTCCGAAATTGAAGTTGAAGTCTTCTAAAGCTAAATACCCCATTGGGGGTTCCTTTTTTCTTGCTCTAACCGATGTCAGAAAAAGTTAACATTGTCTTGCCTGTGGAAAGCAAGTACCACACAGAGATTTCCATTTTTACTGCGTCACCTGTTTAGGCCCAGACCACAACGTCCCTCACTGTCAGTTTTGTACTTTGTTCAACGCCAGAACTATACGTCGTCGGACCCTTATCGTAGCTAAATACTTTCGCTCTCGATCTCCATATTCCGAAATGGCTTCGGTAAGCCATCCGGCTACCGATCTTCTGAAAAAACAAAAGGATAAAGACAGACATATCGCACAGGTCCAAAACTGGCAACGGCGCTTCCGTTAAGCTAGTCGCCAGTTTGCCGGTACTTTCGCAGCCCCTGATGCCTGCTTCTGTGGATTTGCAGGCTGCTTCCAAGACCCGTTCTGAGTCTGGTGTGCCACGAGACTCTTCTTTGACTAAGGATCCTGCGGATGTCTCTACCTTGGTGGATACAGAGCCAATGAGCAGGCACCGGCTTCCGAGGAAGTTCTTCACACTACCGATATTCGACACAAACCAACGGCTTCTTTCGCATCTTCAGTTTTTTCTAAAACCACCGATTTTCTAAGGGCCAGGGTACAAACTACGCCTGAATAACCGATAACCCAAGCTCAAGCACCTGGTTCCATGCCTCAATCTCAAATGCTTAAAATGGCGGAAGACCTTATCATGCTTCTTAGGGGAAGCCAACCTACTCCTCCTAAAAGAAAGAGACTTGTCCCCAGCAGATTTATCTGACCAGGAGTCCGACGACTCTGAGGTTTCTGAATATGAAGACATGCTCTTGTCAGCTTATGAGGATTCAGATGCAGAGAAATCCATTCCTTCTGCCTCTCCTCCAAAGGATTTTTCTTTTGGTGAAACCCTACATACTTTGAGAGAGAATTTCCATTGGGAATGTCAGGATTATCCTCAGTCCAAAAAGAGACTCAGGGAATTCTTAGATTTACCACAGCACAGACCCTTAGCTATTCCTCCTGTCCTGGATATTGTGGATGATGTTTTCATGGAATCCAGTTTAACTCCTGACACTCTACCACCTACTCCCAGGAAACCTGACTGGTATTACAGAGTCCCTGACTGACAAATTTCTTTTCAAAAATCGTACTGCTGACCCAGAGGTCATCTCCCAAGGACCTAAAGGAGTAAAAGCAACCACACAGCTAAGAATCCCACCCCTTCGGACAGGGATTCACGAGCTTTAGACAGATGGGGTAAAAAGTATACACCTCTGCAACTCTTGCCATTAGAGCACTAAATTGTCACTTCCACATGTTGAAATGCCAGCAACGTATAGTGGAACTCCTTAAACAAAAATTATCTACCTTTCCAGCTTGTGCAGAAAATAAAGAATTACAAGAGCTTATGCATTCGGCAAACCTCTAAGCACACCTTGCAATGTGGCTTTGATGTAGAAGCATCCTGCAGGGCAGCAGTCACAGGTTGTGTACTTAGAAGGCATGCTTGGCTTAAGGAACATCCCTTGCCAGACCATGTAAAATCAAAATTATTGGACGCACCATTGAACAAAGACAATTTGGCACCAAGGCAGAAGACGTTTTAAAAAAGATGAAAGAAAAGGCTAAATCTATGCAGACAGACTTTTTTCAAGTCCATCCACCGAGATTCAGTAGGCATTGCCCCTCCAAGCACTGGTCCTTTCCAGACCCTCAAGGCTGACTCAGACAAGACCTAGGGGAAGTAGACCTCCCAGACAGCAAGCCCAGGGAATGGAGATCTAAGCAATGGAGTACCTCCACTTCAAAAACAGGGAGTGCTAAGCCACCCCCTTATTGAAAGAACTCACAATGACTTTTCAACTCCACCCCTTACCTCTGCCCACCTGCTTGTGCCCCTAGGAGGAAAACTTGCCTCCCATGCAAAAAACTGGGCCTCCATTACCAACGACCGATGGGTCCCCGACATAGTGTCCCAGGGGTACAAATTTTATTTCCACACACCCAAAAGGGTTCCCAGATCTTTAACCAGTTCCATTCACTGCTTTCCATGAGGGCAATACAGCGTGTTCCTGCAGACCAGATAGGCCAAGATTTCTATTCCAGACTTTTCCTGGTACCCAGCAAAGAGGGCACCTGGTGCCCAATCCTAGATCTATTAATTCTAAACACCTTCCTGGTGATTCCAAAATTCAAAAGGCTCACCCTCCAGCAGTTTCTTCCTATGCTATCCAAAGATGCTTGGTTAGCCACCCTAGACCTAAGAAACCTATCTGCACATCCCAATCAGGGATTCTTACAGGAAATATCTATGTTTCAGGGCAGGATCTATGCACTTTCAGTTTTCTGCGCTTCCTTTGGCTTATCCACTGCTGCCAGAGTTTTCACAAAATATCTGGCTCCTGCCATTGCTTTTTGCAGACAAAGAAATATTCAAATTTACGCCTACTTGGACGACTGCCTGATTCAGGCAGAGAGGAAAAGCTGTTAACAGCACCTGACCTATGTAAAGGACCTACTGACCTCACTGGGGTACACTATAAACGAAAAGAAATACAAACTAGTCCCCACTCAAAAAATTGTATTACTGGGAGCAAGCCTGGACACAGCATCCCAGATGGCATTCCTAACTCGAAAGACAAGCCTATCTGACAGGCTACTTCTCTCAGCTAGCCAGTAGAACCCAGTTATCCACAAGGAAAATCCTGCAAGCTCTAAGGTTCATGGATTCCTGGATTCTACTCATTCCATATGCCAGACTGCATATGAGGAAACTTCAGTGGTACTTAAAAAGCCTTTGGTGTCAACACTCTCAGGACCTGGAAACTGTCATACCTATGGTACGATACCTTGTCTAAAGAAAGACTTTCTTTGGTGGCGAGTAGCATGCAACCGCAACAAGGGCCTTCCCTTTTCACAATCCCACGCCACCCAGACCCTAACCACAGACATATCAGACTATGCCTGGGGTGTGCACCTGGATGCCAGGTGCATTCAGGGCCATTGCAGCCCAAATCAAATACATCTACACATCAACCAAAACGAGATTCTAGCTGTTCAGCATGCTCTGACAGCTTTTAGACCCCTACTCTCTCCTGGGCCTCTACTAATCAAAACAGACAACACCACAGTGATGTGGCACATCAACAAGCAGGGGGGTGAGATCTTGCACAATTTAGATGGCACCTCCCTCAGATCCCAACTCTCCTGCCCCAGCAGAACAGAGAATTATTGCATCCACAATTGCAGACCCTGAACCTGGCAGCCTGAATTATTCCCTGACCTCTCCTCCAGTGGCCAGCCTAAGCAAACAAGTCCAGGACATTATAAGTGAGGCCAGATGTCCCAGCACTAGAAAATCCTATGCTGACAAGTGGAAGAGGTAATGCACCTGGATCCAGGCTAAAGGAGCTGAACCAGCACAGTCCTCCCTACCTCTCATCCTGGATTACCTAGCAGACCTACTTTACAGG
This sequence comes from Protopterus annectens, assembly GCF_019279795.1. NCBI lineage: Eukaryota > Metazoa > Chordata > Ceratodontiformes > Protopteridae > Protopterus > Protopterus annectens. The sequence goes on along the minus strand of NC_056744.1, from coordinate 52,176,576 downwards.
GGCCTATCCTTCTCTTCTATTAAAATCCATGCCTCTGCCATCTCTGCTCATTACAGCACAGAGCCACCTCTCTTTTCTCACCCTCTCATCAAACCATTCCTAAGAGTGGCTAACAACTTAAGACCACCCAGAAGAGCTCCTTCCCCAGCTTGGGACCTTAATTTTGTGTTGAAAAAGCTCACGCTACCCCCCCCCCATTGAGCCTGCAGCTTCAGCAGAGTTAAAATTCCTCTCTTGGAAAACAGACTTGCTTATGGGCATCACTTCAGCTAGAAGAGTGTCTGAGCTACAAGCACTCATGGCTGTGGAACCCTTCATCATTTTTCATACTGACAGGGTCTCCCTCAGAACTAAACCCAACTTTCATGCCTTAAGTGGTGTCCAGCGTGGCTCTCAACCAATCTATTCATTTGCCCACATTTTTCCCTAAATCTAAAAATAAGGAGGGGGTGAGATCTTGCACTATTTAGATGTGCACAGATGGCTCAGATTCTACCTGGATAGGACTACGCCATTTAGGAAAACTAACCAGTTACTAGTCAGCTTTGCAGAGGGCAAGGCCATATCCAAACAAACCATTTCCAAATGGATAGCACACTGTATCCAATTCTGTTACAAACACCATGGGAAACCACCTTCTCAGGGGGTCAGAACACAGTCCACAAGGGCAGCTTCCACCTCTGCAGCCTTTCTCAGAGGGGTCCCTACCAGGGACATCCTGGAGGCTGCAACATGGAGTTCTGTTCCTACCTTCACCAAACATTACCACCTCCCTATTTTTTCCAAATCCAGGGCAGGCTTTGCAGCCACAGTCTTGCAGGGCATCCTAGCCAGCCCCAACTCTTCTTGACTGCCTCCACCCTTTACTTCAGCTTTGGCAATCAACTTGTGTGTGATGACTGCAACAATGACATGCAAAGAACATAGTACAGTTGTGTACACTTACCATAAATGTAGATATTCGAGTGTATTCACTGTTGCACTCCTGGTTTCCCACCCTCCAACCCCCTTGTCTCTCTCACTCTCTCTACTCTATTCCACACTCATTACAGAGGTTTTTTTGGTATTTACTTTCTACTGGTGGTTTTCTTCCACCATAACCTAGCTCCCTATTTGGTGGCTCCTGACATTTGGGGCAAGAAAAACTGATGTAATGGTGTCGGCTGCCTGATTTTATACTACTGACGACCTGATGTCAGTCCTGGAGCGACAGCAACCGATGCAGAAATACTAAGCCTCTGGTATTTGGGCTGACTGAGGGCTACCCCTATTAGGATAATCCAAGTGTGATGACTGCAACAGTGAATACACTCGAACATCTACATTTATGGTAAGTGTACACAACTGTACTTTCTGCTTCCCACTGAAGCCTGGTTGTTGCAGTAATTGTACTTTTTGAAATGTTTTGCTTTCTTTTTGTGTTTGGTTAAAGTTTCCTCGGAGAATAGCTCTTGGATTTTTTTTTCTTTTGTCTTTTTTAAACAAGAGTTGGAATAAATACTCAACAGTTAGGGAGGCATTTGTTTTTGTGTATGAAAAGAACATTGTACTATTAATTGTGACATTTGTATTTTTTGCTCCTTGTAATGTTTGAGAGGAAAAACAAATTGCTGTTATTTAAATTTCTGCATCATCTCCTTGACCACTGTTGACTTTGAGTTCAGCCTTGAAATCATCCCACCTGCCGCTGTAGCCAACCCCATCATTGAAAGCTATGCAGCAATGGGTAGGGATAGAGGAAAAAGAAATGCCTGGTTGACTGCACTCGTAGAACTGATAGAAGTGAAAGACAAACTTTTCTCTGCGAGTGCTGTTGCCCAAACAAATCTACTTCTACTCATTCCCCTTTCAGAGAGCCCAGATTTCTATAAAGGCTGTGACTGAATAATTAAACTAGTGAGAAATGATGGTGTTTGTTTCTGGATTTTGATGACAGATGTATTTATTCCAGGCCATACTTCACAAAAACTTTGACATCCTTCAGGAGTCGCCTTTTTCCTACCATTGAAGTAGACCTTGACAAAATGTTGGGGATAGTTATCAAAGTCCAGAAAAAATAGTTTCTAAGAAACACAATAAACAACTCTTTTAAGGCACGAACAACGGGGTCTATACATGCATAACTCCAGGATGATAAATGTCCTGCCCCTTACTATCTCCTATTCTTTCCAAGCACTATACCCTTAGTTATCAGACTAAAATCTCCTCCTTTCCTCTACTCCTCCCTCTTCTTCCAGTCCTAAAGCATTCTGTTTCACCTCCTAAAACTAATCCTCCATTTTAATTTTCCCTCTTTCTACCATGTTATTTGCCATCTATGGTGATATTAATTACTAATACTCTGTTTAAATGTAGATTTGTTTACCTCTGTTTAATATGTTCTTTATGTAATATTATCCATTCAGAAAGGCTCAAGAAAAAGCGTTTCATAGTTCATTACATGATACTGCCATCAATTAATGATGCTGTTTAAATTTTGTATATTTGTTAATTACATGTAGATTACATGTATACCTTTGTTTAGTATGATCATCATTTTGATCACTGCTGCAGTAGTAGCCTTAGCTGTACGTTTTATATCCTTCCAAGGATATGACAGCTGGACAGCTTCCAAAGCTTCAGGGCACATTGCATGTGCTAAAATTGTTTGGTAGCTCAAGCTGAACTGCCTAAAATCAGAAGTTTTGGTTCCAAGCCCTTCAGAGATTTCCTGCCATTGATGAGTGCTTCTCCACAGGCTTTCAAGGATCGACGGTTGACTAGTGCTGTTGCTTTGCTGGGCAGATATGTTCCCTTTAGGGGAAGACCTTCCACATTAAAAAAAAATGTTTAAATGTTCTTTCCTGCTTAGGAAAGTTACTTTTAGTCTAGGAGTTTGTGTTTTGATGGACTGTCATGTGACCTAACTGTAGGCAAAGTGTATTAGTGCTAGTGCTTTTTACTCTATTTTTTGTGAGAAAAAAAGTGACTTTTAGCAACTTTAAAATGTAACCAGCTTATGCTGTTTTCCACAGGAAAGAGGCACTATTTTTGGCTTGACCATGGAGCAAACTTCCAGTCCATGGTCTTTCCTTCATCCAGCTACAAAAAAAAAAAAAAAAAATAGAAATTAAGTAAACAGCCTTTGCCACCACAGCAGGCTAGGAATTTGCTCAGCCGCAGGCGGGGTAGGGATGGGGTTGTGCTGTTGCCAAAGCTGGCTCCTCAGAGCACTCGTCTTTTAAGCCAGATCTCTCTGGTGTAGCACCTACAGCCACTATGGACTGTGGGTTAGCCACGTCTTGTGCAGCTGTAGGGTCCCCTGAGTGGGCAAGGGAGATCCATTCTTATTGGTCCTGGAAGAGAGAACAAGGAAAGCTTCCCTGTTTAGTCAGAATGTTGTGCCCATGCCTAGAGAAGCTGCTGCTGACATTAGCAATGCTGTTGGTCCAATTTTCCAATAAAAAAGAAATAGCAAATTTCTCTAGAGAAGAGTAGTTTACTAAATTTGCTCAGGGTTTAATTCATGCTATTGATCCCTCTTATAAGATGGTTTCAGTTAAAAGAAAAAGGGATGCTGCCTTTTCCTGAAGATATTCAAGATACTGAATCTGGACAGGAAGATTAAGTGACAGATGCAGGGTTTTCTACTCAGATTTTTGATCGAGATTCAGAGGAGAGCACAGTATCTGATTCTTCATGTGCGGGTTTATCTTTCTCTGAGACTTTCAGGAATTTGCCAGTCTATTCAGTGGAAGAACACTAAAATTTCTCAGTCTGTCAAAGTGCTCTGAGCTACCACAGATGGAATTTCCAGACCCCTCACTCATTCCTCCAGTTCTGTCAGCTATGGAGGATGTGTGTCACTGCCTGCAGTTTGCCTGTTAGCCTGCTGCCTCTAAAAAGGCAGTCTTTCAAGTATTTATGCACCCATCCCAAACCCAACCCAGCAGTTATAGCTTTAGTTAATCTGACTGCTGCTAAACATGTAGTTTATTCCAATCCAGCACTTTCTAACAAGGTTGAGACATTGGTAAGTATGGGGAAAAACAGCTATGCTTTTACAACTTTGAATTTTAAATTGTCAGGCTCATATGTTAAAGTTTATTCTGACTAATTGTGTAAGTATGAGGAATGTTTTGTCTGCCATTTCATATTGTGAGGAAAAATCTGTAATTTTTTAAAATTTCTTCCATTTTACAAGTCAAAAGTTATTACTTAAACGGTGTGTGTGTGTGTGTGTGTGTGTGTGTGTGTGTGTGTGTGTGTGTGTGTGTGTGTGTGTATAACTGTCTTGATACTTCTTCCAGGGCAGTGGTCAGTCACTGGTACTTTTTTTGAGGAGATTTGCCTGGCTGGGTTCTCAAAGCCTCCCAGATTATATTAAAAATTAGATTTTAAATTCTCCTCTGGATAGAGATTTAGTTTCTGGTCCCTCTGCTCAGAAGGTATCTAAAAGAGTGATGAGAGGGATAAGCTGAATATAAGGGAATCTCTAAGATTTTTCAGACTTCATTTTCCAGATTTTGTAAAGGATTCTGTAACCCCTCATCAAACTTTGGTAAAACAATCTCCGCAAATGGCTGGTAAACAGATGTTTAAGAATGAGTAATGGGGGTTCCAAAAAGAATGAAGGGACCCCCAAAAAACCAAGGCAGTCCAACAAGTCAGAGTGACTATTTAAGGAACCTTGTCCCCCTCCCTCCCTGGCAGTCCTTCTTCCCTTCCTCCCTTCCCTAAAGTCTGAATTTCCATTTCTCTCTTTGGCCACAGATAGTTTAAGACAAATGGGTTCTGATGGACATTTGTTAAGGTTACAGATGGTGATAGAAGAAAAAATCTTCTTTCCAGGAGGCAATTCCTTATCCAACAGAACAGACTCCTGTATTTCCCCCTGCCCTTCAACACATTTTGTCTCAGGAAGTGATAGAGCCACTAGAGAGTTCTTCATTCCCAGGTTAGGAAAGGTTTTTATTCAGGGATGTTTTTGGTGGCAAAGAAAGAAAATGCTTATAGACCATTTCTAGATCTTTCTTCACTAAACCAATTTATGATGGTGCCCAAGTTCAAAATGCTGTCACTTCACAATCTGTTTCCCTTTCTTCCTCATTTAAGTGTCCTAGTGACACTAGATTTAAAAGATGCTTATCATTACATCCCTCTTCATTCTGATTTCAGGTGGTTCTTAACATTCTGTGTCTCTAGATCACATTATTAGTTCTCTGTCATACCCTTGGACTATGTGCTGCACCATGAGTGTTCACAAAGTGTCTGTCTTCAGTTATAGCTCATCTCAGGCTAGAGGATATCCACATTTTTCCATGTTTAGATTACTTGCTTACTTATTCAGAGTCTCTTTCAAAGTGTCTGGAATCTCTCACTTGAATGAGATGTCTTACACAAGCTAAGAACATTCAAAATTCCTATTTGACTCCATCGTACAGGATTGTGTTCCTGGGGTGTCTGCTGGACAACTCAGTTCAAAGAGCTTTTTTACCACAGGAGAAAAAAATGGATCTATACCTAGATCTATTTCTAGTGTTTTCCACTCTGACTTTGGTCACTGTGAGAGAATGCTTCAGGATTTTGAATTTCATGGCATGTGTGATTCTCGTGATACCGATGGCAAGACTCTACATGTGAAAGACACAGTGCTGTCTGAAGGGTTTGTCCAAAGAGAAATCACTTGGTGGTCCAGTTCACCCCTTCTCCCCTCTTGCTCCAAAGCAGTCAGTCACCACAGATGCATTGGACTTTGCTTAAGGAGCAGTTTCAAGAAAGATAAAAGTGCAGGGTATTTGGGACACCAAGGACAGATGCAAGCACTTCAATATAAAGGAGGTGCTTGCTCTGATCAAGGCACTCAACTCCCTGAATCATCTTTGGTCCCCTGGACCTCTTCATGTTGTTACAGACAATACAGCAGTCATGTGGTACAGTAACAAGCAAGGGAGAACGAAGTCTTATTACATTTGCAGACTAGCCATGTTACCTTGGGATCTAGCCTCAAAGCACAGTCTTTCTCTACAGGCATCCTACATCCCATCAGAGCAAAATTGTGTGGCAGACAAACTGAGCAGGATCAATGCAGACCATCATGAATGGAAATGAGATAAAGGGGTTTTCCAGAATTTGATGACATCTGTGTGGAGTTTCTCAAGTAGACCTCAGCTGAACAATCAGCTGGCAAAATTCTGTTCTAGGACTGCATGCAAGAAAGCCTGGAAGACAGATGCCTTTTCTTTTCCTTGGACAAGAATGTTCTTATGTGCTTTTCCAAGCTTTCCACTAATATCCAGGTTACTTATAGTGATTCAGAAGGAATCTTCCAAAATCATTGTGGTAACTCCTTTCTGTCCCAGGCAGCAGCAGTTCTCCTTGCTTTTGGAAATGGCCAGGGTTAGTTATCACAAACTTCCTCACAGAATGGATCTACTGACAAAAGAACAGGGGTGTTTGATACACCCTAGCCCTAATCAATTTCAAATGACTGCCTGGATGATAGGGTTTTAATTCCCTTTAGAGAATGGGCTTACTGTACATCAGTACCCTGATTGGAGAATGAGCTTTCTCCACCAGGGTATTAATGTACAGTAATGCCTGCTGAAAAACATGTCTGCTGCTTCACGGCAGCATATCAAGCCACCCTGGTGCTCGGACTGAGAAAACAGAACGACTGCTATTATTTAAAGCTTGCTAAACAGCGCTTCTGCTGTTTAGTGAGAGTAAAATAAAAAAAAACTGTGCACGTGTTTGTGTGTGAAAGTGTATGAGTGTTTGAGGGTGCGAGAGAGTGAGATCGGTTGAGCTACTATTTTATGTTCGGCAAGCAGTGCTTTTGCTGCTTAGTGATTGTAAAATAATATAAAAGTGTGTGTATGTGTTAGTCTGTGAAAGTGTACGAGTGTGAGTGAGAGATCAGTTAAACTACTATTTTACACTGGCTAAGCAGTGTTTCTGCTGTTTAACTAGTATAAAAATCAAAAGCGTGTGTTTGTGTGTGAGAAAGAGAGAAACTGAAGAGCGAGAGCGATCCCTGGCATCATCATGTAAGAACTTTGCATAACTCTCTGCAGAAGAAATCTGGACAGAGCAACAATTAATGGGGAAAGAAAGGGCTGAAAATAGGGATGAATTTTAAATATTGGTCTTATAAACTTAGAAAGTTGCTACAATAACGGATTTTGTTAGCGTGCATTTTTTTCTGAAGCAGAGGTATGTGTGTGTGAGGGTGTGGGTGAGATGACTCCTGACAGCAGCAGCAGTAAAGAACACTCTGTTGGGGATTAT